>NC_083740.1:19154172-19480958 GCF_033458585.1 Syngnathus typhle
CATGCCAGCTTCAGGCCATGTCACTTTGTATTAGGACTGAATAAAAGGGACATAACTTCAGGCCGCCAGTTCTCCATCCCTGTTCTCAGATATGTATTTGATCCAGATGGAGATACCAAGAAATAAAATGTGCAGTGTTGATCTCTTGTCTCATTCTTGACTTTGGCTGTCAATCCAAAAGGGTTTAAATCATAAGCAAAGAATAAAGTAACTGGTCTCACTGTTTTAATAGTACTTTTTGGAGGTGAGTGAATGGATGTATTTTCTGATCACATTCAGGTGAATGCTGTAAAATTGAAATGAGCACTGCCTCACAGTAAATAAGAATGATGACAAAACTAATCCAAGGCACAGAAATTCAGTTTCCCAATGGCCAAGTCTCTTGTACCGGTTTTAGAACTGTTTTCTTAGAAAACTCCTTTAGGTCTTTTTTTCCCTTCAGAATAACATGTCACCTAAGAAGTATGCCAGAGATGTAATGATGAGCCTAAAGAGTTAAATCATTTTAAAAGACAACTAGTCATTTTGCTCTCGAGAATTAAAAACAAATCTGCTCCCTGTTGAAAAACAACGCTGAGGAGTCATAAATCTATGGCTGGAGTGCAAGGATTCATACTACGTGACAGCAGCATATTACTGAACAGCAGTGAATGATCACGTGTTCCTCAGTATCGTACGTGTAATTTTACGCTTGATTGCCTTTGCTTCCATATCGACTCATGTGCTATTTACCTTGGAGAATCTGATCAAATGTAATGGTTTACGGACGACATGTTCTGGCAATGATGAGTGACGAGTCTGTTAAGCTTTGTTTAAAGCACTGATCCCGATTTTGCCAAAGATAAATAAGAAGCGCAGTCATCGCTCTGCTGGGTGTACAAGTCACGCCTCACTACCATTCTGAGTTCAAAATAAACAAATCAAAATCCCCAATATTACAAAGGTGTAATATTTGGACGTGACGCAAAATTTACTTTTAGAAACTGATCTCTGAATCTGCTCTTTAATGTGTTAGTATGATATACACACTATAAAAGTACTCAAAAATGTAAACGTGTGTACTCTAGAGTGTGGAATGTGTAATCGAATGATCTTCACAACTGACACCAGGAAAGAACTTTTTTTAATTCCACATACCTTTTTCACTTTGAGTATTGTTCCCACCTTTCAAAGGTAGCCTACTTTGAATCGTTATGACCGATAAAGAATGTTCATCTGCATTTGTTTTCAAATCTCATTAATGTCATTACAGACCAACATTAATTGAAGCAATGTTCACTCACTTTCACTATCTTGAAACAGGCATTCTAGCCTCAGTATTTATGCTCAGGGCTATTTTTCTGTTGTTGAAGTAAACGCCCCCCCTTGCCTACTTTGTTCGAACTTGTCAGGTATGAGTCAGGCAACTTATACATAAAATCACCAGACATTTGCAAGGAAGAGCACGGCATTTTTTCAGCACTTCCACTTAAGAGCTAGAAGGAAATAACATAATTCGAGAAATGATCTGAGAGGTAAGTATATGTTTTTATATTTTATTTATTTATATTTTTTCTCCTTACACGATAAAAATTGCTTAAAGTTAAGTCTGAAACATGTTAATGTAGAATGTCGTCTGAATGTTTCTGAAGTAAAAAAACAGAGATTTACATCAAAATAATGATACAATTGCAGCCAAAATGCATTTTGCAATAATGTTGCTGTTCAGTTGTATTTAAATTTACATGTCAATATGAGGCAGCACACTGCAGCCTATATAAGTGTTGGAAAAGTCTCTGTTCAGATATTTGCCTGTCACACTCCCAAGATAAAAATGGCGAAAATATGTATTTTAAGGATTAAAACTTAAGTTCAAAATGCAAGCAAAGTCGCTAATAATTACATACGTATGTTCTGATGTGTGTGACTTTGTCGTGGACCAAGTTTTTCATCTTTTTTTTTGATCACATCACGTTTTAAATAGCAAACAACATAAAGTATACAGCAGTATCATTTCATTTCTAAAAGTTTTACAACAAACTGTTGTGTTGCAGCTTTTGCATCGTCTTTCAAATACGCAGTTTCATTATTTCTGGCAAATAAGAGTCTGGTGTTTGATACAAGGCGTATCATTAAATAAAATAATGCCGACAAGTACAGTCGAAGAGTGGATTTTTATTTCAACAACGATAACCATATATGAGTGTGTTTGTTCATGTAGTGAGTGTGCAATATACCAAGTTTTGAGTTTTGCTGTAATAACTTACCGTTTTTTTCCATGTATAATGTGCAAAATTTAACTACCGTTTTTTTCCGTGTATAGTGCGCCCCCATGTATAGTACGCACCCCTAACAATGGCATGCTGATGCTGGAAAAAAGCTTGTACCCATGTATAATACGCACCCAATTTTTATGAATTTTTTAAAAAAAAAAATGTAATTTTTTTTTTTTTTTTTTTTTTAAGTCCCAAAGATCGTCACATACGCAGGGAGGCAATGGGTCCCATTTTTATAGTCTTTGGTATGGTCTTAACTGGGCTGGATGTCATTTTTTTTGTTGGCGTTGATTTCTCCGACTGCCCCTAAACGCACCACGGCGCTCCGTGCGCGCATGGGCTGCGGACGTGAAAAAGGCGGCTCTGTATGGGAGAGACGTTGAAGAGGAATAAAAACACCCTTGGAAACCAAAACTTGCCCCTCGTCGTGACTCGGAGCCGCAACAAATGTTTCGGATTTGTGTAGGGTACATTGTGACAGCAAACGAGCAGGTGATCGAGCAAGCCTTGTCTGATACGAGAGCATTGCGGTCGTATGGAGCGTGTTTGAAGTGAACAGCAGAGACGAAAGGAACAAGGCAAAGTGTTGTGAAATAAAATATTACCTGTAATACGCATTTTGTTATTTGCTGATTGAAACTGCTAATTAAACTGTGAATTGAAACTAATAGGTGGAGAACTGAACTCTCGCTCTTTATATAGCTGACGTGTCTTGCGCAACCGTTCTGCGCATCTGTAATGGCGGCCTCCGTATGACGTCCGGTCCGCGATGGAGATTAAAAAACAAACAATATTTGACAATAACACACCATCAAGGATTGCACCATCGCATCAAACGATGTGTCGTCAATTATGAATTTTACTAAGTGTGTTGGGCAGGATGGCTGAATGCGATGCGCGATTGACAACAAACAAGAAGAAAGGTGAGTTTTATTTCGGGGGAGATTTGTCATGTCTTGTCCCCAGTTTTGCTATGTGTCTAGGTTGCCATAGTTTCTGTTCGTGTCACCCCGCTCTTCCTGTGTCACCTCAATCGATGTAACGTGTTTTGTATTTAAGTCCTGTCTGCCCCTCGCTCACCGTTGGATCATTGCATGTGTTACTGTCATTCTGTTCCTGTCTTTGGTAATGTCACCCTGTCTTTTTGTTCCACGACTTTGTCGGTCAGTCCTGTTGTTGGTTTTGTTGTACCATGACTTTCTTTAAAAAAAAAAAAAATAAAATAAAAAATTAAAAAAAGAAAATTCAAATTTTTTTTTTGTACCCATGTATAATACGCACCCCAGATTTTAGGACAATAAATTAGTAAAATATTGCGCACTATACACGGAAAAAAACGGTAATTTATTGTCCTAAAATCTGGGGTGCGCATTATACATGGGTACAATTTTTAAATATATATATATATTTTTAAATTTTTTTGTAAGAAAATCATGGTACAACAATTTTTGAAGAAAATCTTGTCACGGATGGAGTGTGGAAAGGAGCAGGGCGACCAAGTGCAGCTTGGACCAGGGTTCATTGGAGGAACTCAAAACACAGACTTGGTAAACTAACATAACTCTCTAACAAAACCAACAACAGGACTGACCGACAAAGACGTGGAACAAAAAGACAGGGTGACATTACCAAAGACAGGAACAGAGACCTGTGTTATTGTCAAATATTGTTTGTTTTTTAATCTCCATCGCGGACTGGACGTCATACGGAGGCAGTATCACTACGCATGCGCACTATAGATCCGATGCGAATAGTCCTCTTCTTGACTGACAATGAATGTGATAGTTTAATACAATCAGCAAATAACAAAATGCGTATTACAACACTTTGCCTTGTTCCTTTTGTCTCTGCTGTTCACTTCAAACATGCTCCATACAAACGCAATGCTCTCGTATCAGACGCTTGCTCGATCACCTGCTCGTTTGCTGTCACAATGTACCCTACACGGCTCCGAGTCACGACGAGGGGCAAGTTTTGGTTTCCAAGGGTGTTTCTATTCCTCTTCAACTTCTCTCCCATACAGAGCCGCCTTTTTCACATGTCCGCACGTCACTTTCCTCTTTTCATTTTAAACGAACTGATCGCGGTGGTGCCTTTACGGGCAGTCGGAGAAATCAACGGCAACAAAAAAAATACATCCAGCCTACTTAAGACCGTACCAAAGACTATAAAAATGGGACCCATTGCCTCCCTGCTTGGCACTCAGCATTAAGGGTTGGAATTGGGGGGTTAGATCACCAAATGATTCCCGAGCGCGGCGCCGCTGCTGCTCTCTGCTCCCCTCTCCCCCAGGGGATGGATCAAAATCACATGGGGATGGGTCAAATGCAGAGGACAAATTTCCCCACACCCAGATGCGTGTGTGACGATCATTGGGACTTAAAAAAAATAAAAACTTTGGGTGCGTATTATACATGGGTACAGGCTTTTTTCCAGCATCGACATGCCATTTTTAGGGTGCGTATTATATATGGCGGCGCATTATACATGGAAAAAAACGGTAATTTACAAGTTCCAATGTATAACACCAACATATGAAAAAAAAAAAAGTTCTTGTAGCATATGGATATAGAATTGGTTTTAAAATCAAACAAAGAAACACTTTTTATAACAACATAAACAGGGTGAAGCAACTGCATGTAATGGACATGACTATTATTTTGAGACAGCCAGGCAGACAGACAGACAATTAGACAGACAGACGGACAGACAGAAACATTCATCCTCAGACATGTTTCAACAGTAATCACCAAATACTGTAGGACCTTGTTTAAAGTAAAATACTTTTCTGAAGCAAACCAAAAGCCACACCCTTTGCCAGCTTGTGGTGAGCACTTTTAATAAGCTGCATGTTAGGTTCTGAAAAACCTTTGCCCTGGAGTCACAAATACAAAAGGAAGTATCGTGACACCAACATGGGGGAATTTATTAAAAAAGACTGAGTCAGATCTTTGTCTCAGGTATTATTAAACTTAAAGTTTAAAGTTTTATTTTTACATTTAACCTGTCCAATTTTTGATCTGCTTTTCCTCACAAGGGTTGCAAGCACGCCGGAGCTTATCACTGCTGACAATAGGCCTTGAACTGGTTGGCAGCACATATAGACAAACATGAGCACTTGCACGCTTAGGGGAAATTTGGAGTCGACCATACCTACATGTTTTGGAACATGAGGAAACCCACGCAGGCACGGGCAGAACATGCAAACTCCACACAGGAAGGCCAGAGTGGGCATCAAACCCTTCACCTCTGAACTGTGGGGTGTACGTGCTAACCAGTCAACCACCGTGCCACGTCTTTTATACATTTTGAATATAAAAAGTACATAAACTATTTCCCCCTCAGACTGCTAGCATTAGTTTGTCATGTACAGTAGTTCACTCATCTGACCAGGCAATGTGGGTACATTTCCTACTCAGTAACAGTGTCAACGTGACTGTGATGTCTTTGTATGTGCCCTGTCATTGATTGGAGGATAAGTGGCAAAAACGTGTTCACAGTGTTTGTGTTACCACACAACACAACAGGAGTGAACTGAATAATTCCCAGATCAAAACAATGCATGTGGGAGGGGTTTTTCTTTTCCTGGAGTGTATCATCATGAGACATCATATTATAACTGCCTAAATGTAACATTATATACTATATTTTTGGAAACAAATATTACACCATGATTATATTTACATTCATAATTATCCATCCATCCATTTTCTGTACTGCTTGTCTCCATGGGGGTCACGGGCGTGCTGGAGCCTATTCCAGCAGTCATCGGGCAGTAGGCGGGGTTAACCAATGGATCACCCATTCATAATTATTGTAACTATTATAATAGAGGGCTGCACAGTGGCGCTGTGCGGGTTCGAGGTTCAATTCCGGCTTCGGCCCTCCCTGTGTGGAGTTCGCATGTTCTCTTCATGCCTGTGTGGGTTTTCTCCGGGTGCTCCAGTTTCCTCCTACATCCCAAAAACAAGCATGGAAGGCTGATTGAGCATTGCCAGTTCAGGGTGTCACCCGCCTACTGCCCGATGACTGCTGGAATAGGCTCCAGCACGCCTGTGACCCCCGTGGGGAAAAGCGGTACGGATAATGGCTGGATGTATTATAGTAGAGTTTTTATTTTGTGTGATAACAGAGTAACAAAAGCAGCACCAACAGCAATGCGTCCTTTCTTCTCTTCACAGCCTAAAAAGGGAATGACTGTTTTCCCCGTGCCTACCTTTTCATGACTAACAGTGTCAGACACAAACATCATTTGTGAAGCTTTTAATTCGTGCTTAAAAAACTAAATGGATATTACTAAAGTTGAAGTTTGTCTTTTTTCTCAAGAGATGTGTTGTGTTATCATGCATAAACACCTGTTGTGAATTTTGCTGTTCAGGTCTTTGTTAGAGAACGGCAAAATCATATCAAAATCTTTTTGGTTTTGGCTGGTAATCAAAACAAGTCTTCGCCTGGGCAGCAACCATGACGGATACTTCTTTGTTAAGCCGATACTTGTGGCGACTTTAAATCTTTTTATTTAGCCAATCCAAAGTGCTAAATATTGTAAAACAAAGATAATGACGGTATTATAAAACATGTCTGTTATCGTTGTCAGTGCTGGTTTGAACTTGAAATTGGCAAATAGCTACAGTATAAGTCATCCTAAGCCCGAGGCTATGTCTTGTCAATGATTCAATAAGACTCAATAATAAGATGATGGAACATTTGATGTTCTTCTCTCCCTCTAGGTAATCGTTCCCCATCTGCTGAAGCAAAAAACATACTGTTTGGATCAGCGAAGGTACCTTAGGCAAAATCTTCACCACTCAAGGACCATTGTTGGCAGTCTCATCAGGCGAAGGGAGTCCAATAGCTCCAAACGCTATAATGAGTTCAGGGGCGGGTTTACGCTCTGGGTTCGGGTCATCTGGCATGTCTTCGGGGTTTGTGACGGTTGAAGATAAGAGAGAAGGGAGTCCTGGTACTGTCACCTTTACAAAGGTGTCCAAAACCTACAGTGCCGATGGATTTGGGAATTCAACGAGAGGCTCAACATCGGCAGTTGCCTCGTCTCCTATTTTGAAGGAGAGGAAGTTCATGACCACAATGGCAGCGAGTCATTCTGATGTTTTTGACGGTTAGTCATATTTTGTTTTTTCTTCCAAGATTCATCTGTTCATGCATCCATTTTTTTTTGAGAGAATGAACACATTTGCTGTGCTGACATGTTTCAGGGAGTGCAAGTACAGACTCATCTCCAGAGTATTCCAGAAAGGAGTTTGGTGAGTGAGTCACAGTGAATCACTTAATTAAAAAAACTACTAATGTTGGTGCTAATGTATTCAAACTGCCAATCTTTCTCTTTTGTCTTAGGCTCCTCAAAGGCAATGTCAGGTTCCACCCCACGGGGGAGATCTCAGAGTCGAGGTACATGTGAGGCTATGAAAGCAGCAAAGTGGTACTATGGGAAAAAATATTAAATTAAATATATTAGATCTTATATGGAAATTCAATTTTATATTGAAAAAAGTGAGCATCAACTACTGAGGTAGACTGTAGGCAAAAACCACAGTACTCTCATACTGTATACTTTTAATACACAATATCACAAAGTAAAATATAAAATCACACAGGCAGGAGACAGAGGACAAAACCATATTAAGGCAGTTTCAGCAATCATGCATAAATTGTGTGAGCTGGCAGGATTAAGTAAGTAGATGGCAATGAATGGCCTTTTTTTCAGAATCCTGAAAATGTTTGAAAACTTTATCCACACTTCACTTGTCGGTGCTTGAGGGGGGAGAATAATGGCGTGCATCTGGTCATGTTTATGTTAGCCACCATGTTGGCGCTTCCTTATTCAACTGTGGTCAACGCCAAAAGTAGCATGATTTGTACACTACACGCTCCAGTAGAACCAACAGCCATATATATCACTGGGTGCCTTCTCCAGATTGCATATGTTTCAGATCTCTTCCGTATTTTAGTGTTTAAGTCAAAATGTATTTTTAGCTCAGAGTTTTGGGCTTTTCGTTCCTTTATGCCTTGACAGTCCAAACATTTCTTTGTACCTTGTATTAATTAAAAGAAATTGGGGCAAAATGATGAAAATATTTAAACAATTACCGTTTTTTTCCGTGTATAGTGCGCAAAATTTAACGAATTTATTGTCCTAAAATCTGGGGTGCGCATTATACATGGGTACAAAAAGTTTTTAATTTTTTTTTTTAATTTTTATTTTTTTATTTTTATTTTTTTTAGAAAACAAAACCAACAACAGGACTGACCGACAAAGTCGTGGAACAAAAAGACAGGGTGACATTACCAAAGACAGGAACAGAAAGCAAACAGACATCATGACAGTAACACATGCAATGATCCGACGGTGAGCGAGGGGCAGACAGGACTTAAATACAAAACACGTTACATCGATTGAGGTGACACAGGAAGAGAGGGGCGACGCGAACAGAAACTATGGCAACCTAGACACATAGCAAAACTGGGGACGAGACGTGACAAATGTCCCTCGAAATGAAACTTGAAATCACCAAGTTTTGGTTTCCAAGGGTGTTTTTATTCCTCTTCAACGTCTCTCCCATACAGAGCCGCCTTTTTCACGTCCGCACACCTCTTTCCCGTGCGCGCACGGAGCGCGGTGGTGCGTTTATGGGCAGTCGGAGAAATCAACGCCAACAAAAAAAATTACATCCAGCCTAGTTAAGACCATACCAAAGACTATAAAAATGGGACCCATTGCCTCCCTATGATCATTGGGACTTAAAAAAAAAAATAAATAAATAAATAAATCATTAAAAAAAATTCATAAAAATTAGGTGCGTATTATACATGGGTACAGGCTTTTTTCCAGCATCAGCATGCCATTTTTATACATGGGGGCGCACTATACACGGAAAAAAACGGTACGTGAATTTTCTCTTTCAGAGAGTGCGATCCGAGCCAGGCTTCAAAGCGCTTCTGATTCAGCAAGTTGTGAGTACCATGTTTCACATGTAAAGATGATTACCACAAGTACCACATGGTCACTTTGCTCTTACAGTATTTGTTTGCTTTTAACAACCACTTGGCAGGGACTGAACTGGATGACGTGAAGCGTCTGCTGAAAGGAAGTCAGTCTGAGAGCACCAGCACCGGTCAGTCCCCAAACAACTCTTTGCCCATTCCAAAGAAGGCCAGCGTGGAAACAAGAACCATATCTGAGACCACCAGCACCATTAAGTCTCCAAACAACTCATTGCCCATTCCCAAGAAGGCCAGTGTGGAAACTAGAACCATTTCTGAGAGCACGAGCACCATTCACCCTCCTAACCACTCGTTTGTCATACCCAAAAATACCAGTGGGGACACAAGGATTGTGTCTGAGAGTATCAGCACTATTCATTCCCCAAACAGCTTGCTGACTATCCCCAAGATCACGAGTGTGGAGACCCGGATGGGGACGGAGAACTCAAAATCAGGTTGAGTTTACTATTGTCAAGTAATTCTGCATTCATTTCAGAATTTTTTTTTTCTCTGATTCCGACAGGACAGTAAATAAGACTGTCCATTCCTTGAGCTTTTCATATCATTTACTTCCAAAATCATTGCCCTTGATAACAAGAAACGTCAAAAGTTCTCATGTTTGTCAACCGTCATGTCCACACCAGGTCTGTTAACAGGCCCAGATCAGTTTGGTGGTATTTGGCCTGGAAGTGTTAACAGCAGCTACAGCTTCAATCCAAACCCCAACAACCTAACCACCACATCTACCGTTTACCACTCAGGTCAGTCAGGTAATGTACAGTCTGATATCATACTGGGCATCACCGTGGTGAACTGCTTAGCATCGTTGATCCACTCTTGAAGTAAACTCTAACACGTTGACAGTCGTCCATTGATAAATGTGATGTAAATTATGTCTGTTCTACTTTATTAGGTTATACGTATTTGCTACGATTACGTTAATGACCAAAATTGTCATAGTTTCTTAAATATTGAGTTCTGTTATAATTGCTAATCACTGTAGAGTTGTTACTTTTTTCATACAATTTTGGGTATACACATTTGGCAGAGATGACAAATCCAAGTACAGAAGGTAAAAACCCTGCCTTCTACTGAATCGTCAGGTAAACGAGCTTACCTGCCATTCTATTGAATATATTGAATATACCCACTATCATTTTTGGGCTAGAATATTTTGAACTCTGTGGAACCTTTTCGGTTTATCTAGTCAACAATATATGCATTAAGTATAGACAGTATACTGAAGTAGTTTTTAAAGGGGAAGTTAACCCCCCAATTCTTTTCATAATAACGTTCTGTGCATCCCAACTAGTCAAAACACAGTGTTCTGATTAATCTTTTGTTTGTGTAATATGAATTAAACAGGAAAAATCCACCTATTTTGCCACTCGCTGTCGACTGACAAAGACATCACAAAACGACCACCCCCTGACATGGATAAAAAAGCGGATGTTTTGCTGTTTAACTTATATTCCAGAAATTCAATGTTGATCACAATGCTGTGTTATAGACTAGTGAGGCACATACAACATATATAACTATAAAGAAAATGTTGGGATTCACTTCCCCCTTAAGACATGATACACACCCGAAACAAATGTCTGTTTTGGTATTTTACTCTATTAACAGTATTTGATCTGTTGTTTGATATTGCTACATATAGGCGGAAGTCGAGGTGGACAAGGAGGTGTCGTAGGGGGTGTTCGCAACAATATGGTCCTAAGCTCTCCCCCTGTGCACAGTGGCCTATCCGTCAGCAGCACCAGTGAGCCTTTCTTGTCATAACTTTGCCATGATTTGTCCTAGTCCACAAACTATAAGTGTTTTTTCTTTCAATCAGTGCCAGTGTATGGTGTTCAGAATAACCTGATCAGTACCAATACCAGCCCTGCTGTCTTCTCTCCAGCTGGAACAAACACTGACACAGGTAACGTAATTAAGTCTAGAGATATTTTCAGTATTTAAATACTCTATGTAATACATAAAGACAAAACCATATTAAGGATCTGAGGAATTTTATTGTTTAAGTTATAGCTTTACTACTAACTACCCATCCACACTTTTCCTTTTTTTCAGTTTATGGTGTGCAGAAAAATGTCTCTAGCCCTGCAATCAGCACAACCAAAGGTAAGAAATTTATTATCGCAGTTACTCATAGAATCTCGACTTTGCAGGAAAATGAGCACTTTTGTTTCCGTTAAAAAGTATCTAATTTCAACAAAATACAATGCATTTTTCGCACACTCAAAAGAGGTCCCACTGGTCTGCTTTGGGCAAAAAAAATGATTTATGATTTATGTCAAGTGGTAAGAACCATGTATTAAAGTAGACTGTATTGCATTATTCTCTTGCAACAACTTTTTTTATCTATGTGTGCGTAAATTTCTGAACCTAAAACAACAACAACAAGCTCATCAAGAATGGGCATACCACAAACACTTGGACAGTACCAGTGGTTACTGATATAGTGGATTGTGCAAAAGCTGACTTTTTACCTGTGCGAGTTCATGTTAGCTAGTTTTTCAGTAATGCAAAATTTTGTTCTTCATAAACTATTACACCTACTGTATATTTTCATGCGTGTATCATGCAGTGCGTCCCCGCAGTCCTTCTATTGATGAGCCTTTGGACAAAGATTTTACATTTGCGATGGTAGAAAAGGACAAAACACCTATCAAGAAGGAGACAGAGCGACTGGTCACGACCAAAGACACTGGCAAACAATTCGTGTCTACTGCTCCTGCAACTTCTTCAATGTCTACTGGTACCCAATGACACTTACAGCAAGCTTATTTTAGCTAGATGAAACAAGCAAATATTTATATTGAAAATTTTCAATGCAATTCTGTTATCATGGATGATGATTGCTCTGCGTTCTCTTCTAGCTGCCTACTCTGATGATTCATTGATGAGGGAGAAACACAATTTTTCAATGAGCACAATGAATGATGAAAGGAATGCTAAAGGTATACCACAGTACTTAAAACTTTGGATTATGGGACATGAGATCTTTTTTTTTTTTTTTTTTTTAATAGTCACTCATTGTTTGATTTCCCACAGCTGCACTTCTGAAATTTGGCTCGTAAGATAAAGGTGGTACATAAATCAGTGCCAGTGTTTAAATTTTTATCATGATCTGTTTGATGACTGTCCTAGAAAATCACAATATTCTATTATGTGCTATTATGAGCAGCACCACAAGGTACTTATTTGATCCTCGCAGGCACCATGTTGTTGACCCTACTGTAAATCTTGCTGTTAGTTCAACTCAAATCTTCAAGATTGATTGCGATGATTAATTTATGTTTACACTAACTCAACATGGGTAACGTAGGTAATGAAGAATATGTGATTCGACTATAAATAACTCAGATATCTATCATTTAAGTTTGTGACTATTATTTTTCTTCTTATTAAAATGTATTACTATTATTATTTCTATTAATCTGAATTAGATGCGTTCATCTCTCATTGCAAAGATTGTGTAATCCTCCTTTTGCTCTGCGTTCTCTTCCAGCTACCTACTCTGATGATTCATTGATGAGGGAGAAATACAAGTTTTCAATGGGCACAATGAATGATGAAAGGGATGCCAAAGGTATACCACTGTACATAAAATATTTGCATTATGAGACATGAGGCCGTTTGTTTATTTATTTTTATTTACAGTCACTCATTGTTTGATTTCCCACAGCTGCCCTTCTGAAATACGGCTCAAAAGATAAAACTGGCTGCGCAGGTAAGTTGTTCCACAGTTCCACTGTAAAACATACGTAGGTCAGCGAACTTTTCGAAAATGAGAGCTACTTCTTGAGCACTGATTAATGTGAAGGGCGACCAATTTGATACGCATCTAAAATAACCAATCTGCTAAAAAAATTCCTTCAATAATGTTACTATGTCTTAATTAATAATATTCATTTTCCAACAGCTGTAGTGTAAATGATGTTGTATAAACAAATAGGTTTTATATGCTGCACTTTTTTCATAAATCAGTGCCAGTGTTTGCATTTTTAAATGATCAGTTTGACGACAATCACAATATTCTATAACTGATGAGGTATTTTTAAAACAGCCCCAGACCTACTCATTTGATCCTCGCAGGCACCATGTGGTGACCCCTGCAGTAAAGCCTGCTGATGTTCGTAAATCCTGCTGAGTTAGTACAACTCAAATGTTTGGAGAAAATTGATTGCATTTATTTATTTATTTATTTATTTATTTATTTATTTATTTATTTATTTATTTATTTATTTATTTATATATATATATATATATATATATATATATATATATATATATATATATATATATATATATATATATTTATATCATTTAGTGTAATAGCTCAGCCACTAGGTGGCAGTAGAGGTCAATGTTTATAGATTGTACTTCAGCTGAAATAGCTCATAGTTTGTTGTTTTCTTTAATATTAATAGGGACGATATGCTATGCAGAAGTGTACTGATAACAATTTTCGAAATAAATGAAAATGTTTATAGTCACGGCAAAATTTGGGGTGGGGGGTCTTAAAAGGAAATAATCGAGACGGGCAGGACTTTTGGCCAACATCAACAATAGTTACAAAATATAATCAAAAACATCATGTATGAGAATGTCCCAGCACAGGACTTGATCCCAAACCCAAATGTCCGAAGTTGGGGGTGCACCACACTGAGCTCCAGAGACAGGTTTGGTATTTAATCACGCAGTTTACAAAAAGCATTTAAAGTTTCTGAGGTTTCATCTCAAAAAGTCACAATTTTCTATACATTTATTTGAAAAATTCCGCTATCTGAATTCAACTTTGGACTGACTTAAAGTAGTCGGGGTTTCAAATGAGGAATTTGGATTCTATGCTTATTTTTTACCATAACAATTGGTTTAAAAAATTCAAATTATAGAATGTATGACCACCGGTTTTAGAACAAAGTTTCAAAGTAAGATTTAAAAGACGGTGCTTAAATTTTTTAACCTGATTTTTACTCATCAGTCATATGCAATGACGGCTCATGTTTTGGACTGACTTAAAGCAGTCAGGGTTTCAAATGAGGGTTTTGGATTCTATGCTTATTTTTTACCATAATTATAACACTTGGTTTAAAAAATTCAAATGATAGAATGTATGACCTCCGGTTTTAGAACAAAGTTTCAAAGTAAGATTTAATAATAGAATATTTGTCATTTTTCACATGTCCTGAGCGTTGTTAGTCACCTAAATGTTGAACAGAGGCTGTAATGTACCGAAGTCAAATTCCTTGTTTGGCACCCTCAAACATGGTGAATAAAAACTCTTGAGTCTTGTATCTTAAAAGGCGGTGCTTACATTTTTTAACCTGAGTTTTACTCATCAGACATATGCAATGACGGCTCATGTTTTGGCCTGAGCCGCTGCTGTCGCTGCAGTTGGTGGAAGTGGCTGCTGGGTATCCTGCTCGGCCTGCTCCTTCTTCTTGGTCTCCTCTTCGGGCTCATCGCTTTGAGTAACAAAAGACTTGCATCTAATTATACACCCACATCGATTTTATAGAAAGTGCCAGTGTGTCTCATTAATGTCTCTGGCCTCAGGTGAGGAAGTGAAACGTCTCAAGAAGCGAGTTGAAGCTGTAGAAGCCATCACCGGCACTACGTCAGCGAGGACAAGTCGTCTCTCCGGCTCCTCTGCCATCAACATTGCTGATCCGCTGGATTCTAAATACTCCGACAGGAGTTATTCTGGTTCCACACTGACTCACTCTGATAACGGAATTGGTTTAGGGACTGCAAGAGGGCCTGCAGCACATGGATCAGGAGAGGATTTGCAAAGAACTGTCCAGCAGTTGGTCAGAGCCGAATTACGCTCTGATGGTTTAAGAGGTTAGAAATACTTGATATATATGCAGTAGATATGATGGTGATAATGGTCATCGATGACTGTGGTATGAGATGAATTAAACATTTTTTTTTAGACTCGCTGAAAGGAGCTAAAGGAGACCCTGGAATGAAAGGTGTGTTTGCAAAACTAAAAAAATATATATTAACAATTTTTTATATAATTAGTTTTACATGCATCATGACTCACATTATCTCCTCATAGGTGATCCGGGTGTTCTTGGGCTTCAAGGTGAACATTCAATCAATCAAAATATTTGTGCAGTCATGATGTTACAGGAAGAACATGCAAGATATAAACATCTTATTTCTTGTAGGTGATCCCGGGTTCCCTGGCCTACCAGGTAAGAATTGGAGGCACAGTCCTTCCTGAATTGAAAGCACAGAATAAATTAGTTATGTCATGGTCATCCATTCTTTTGTCACAGGGTGTTGGTTGTGTTCGAATATTAACATGCCAAAGTTAATAAAGTGAACGGTGAGCATGCATTAAATACATTGTGTTATTCTTCAGGTCCTCCTGGACGAGCGGGCAACCCAGGAACAGAAGGGCCCAGGGGTCCAAAGGGAAACACAGGTAATTTTCATGTGTGCTGTGTAGTAATGAAGTAACCCTAATCCCAAATGTTCTCTTTATTTAAAAAAACATAAAACAAACACACGATTCATCCTCGATTGGAACACAATTAGCACACGCTGTTTGGTTTACCCACGAAGTATCGAAAGTATTTTGTATGAATAGGTGATCCAGGTCCTCAGGGATTTCCAGGTCAGAAGGGCTTGGACGGGCTGCTGGGCCCTCGCGGAGAAGCAGGGCCTCCAGGTTTTGGCTCAAAAGGAGAGAAAGGTAAGCAAGGCCGAATCTTTATAAAGTTTGATGCTATAAAGTGTTTGTTTCTTAATATTGAAACCCAACTTGGCCAGGCAATCCGGGACCCGTTGGTGCTCCTGGACAAGTGGGACAGAGAGGTAGGGGGTACTGTAAATGTCAATGTTTAATGATTGACCCACAGTGAAGAAAAATAAATAATGATAAAAAAAACTCAAATGGAAAAGTCAACACTTTTATTTCTGAGGTGTAGCGCACATCATCATTAATTCATCAGTGATTTGGAATACATATGCTATATGTGCAGGATGAGCAATGATAAGCGTAGTGTCACAGGAAGGCAATCAATCATTTGATTGATTGATTGATCGTTCAGTTCTGTGATTCAGACCGAATATTCATCAGAATATTGAATGTCTACAGGTGCTCCTGGTCTCAAGGGTTCCCAGGGTGATAGTGGATATCCAGGACAAAAAGGTTCCCTTTAAGGAATTCTATAGCCTTCATTTTATGTCTTATTTGCAAATGAACCTACTGAACCTATACTTACTAACAACAGTATTTGTAGAGTAAAGTTTACTGTTAAGCTAAAGAAGACTTTGTTTTCTGTGAATTTACACATTAGGAACACCAGGCTTACCAGGAACTAAGGGAGGCTTGGGACAGAGGGGACCGAGTGGCCCTGCAGGTATGTTTCTAAGAATGTGAATTTCCTCCAAGAACATGGACACTGTCAATTGTCTTTTTAAAATACCTACTAATGTCCATTTAGCTCCGCTTGGATGGCGTAGGGATGTCATTTATGCCAACATAAATCATTTGACTGTGATTCAATATATGAGAATAATGTCAATGTCAACATGTAAGGCTAAACAAAATAACTTGTTTTGACTGATCATTAAGGTGAACCTGGAAAAGAGGGACAAAAGGGCTCTAAGGGAACTGCAGGTGAGCAAAAAACAAATTATCTGAAAACGTATGCATCACGTTGATAAATGATTCCGTTTTACGTCTTACTCATTCAGTTGTGGTCTATATAACGTGGAACAGCAATGCTTTTGTCTGAATTCCTCGTTTAGCATCACAAGTCCCCCTTTTATACTTGTTCTGAGGTACGGTCTCTTTAAATGCAAATGAGAGACTTCACACCCCACTCCCTCCAGGCTGCAAGATATGCTCCTCCCGTTACGGGCGTCATATTTGTAGTTTTTTTTTTGGTAGCCCTTACTTGCACTGCAAACTTTTTGATTGATTAAAAGATGTCAACGGTAGAAGACTTGTCCATACATACATAACACGCAACAAAATAAATTCCCTCACAATGTTTATGAACACGTCTTGTAAACAGGCATTGCAATCAAGTTAACCAGTAAGCTATTGCTAGCGTTAGCGAGAAGCTAACAAATGCATTTAACACATTACAACCAGGGCTGTGGACTCGGTCGGATTTTTGCACCTAGTCCGAGTCCGAGTCCGAGTCCGGCCTCTTGACCACGAGTCCGAGTCCGGCTGTCCATTTTTTCTGTTAATTCATGTGACTGCTTAGTCTTTATTCAAGGCTAATTTAGATCAAAATCTGAATAATTACAACAGTTTTGTGATGGCTTTGTCTTTATTAAACATATAAACAAATACAATAAACAGATACTTTCAAGTTTTAATCATTAATTACACCATTATAGCGCAGACATTTATCTAAACACAAATAATTAGTGACGACCCCACAACTATCGAAACACATCAATGATATAAGCTGGGTGACATAATCGTCCCTGACATTGGTACATCATGTAAACATTAGCCTAAGTGCAACTCAACGTGGCCGCATTGATCGTAACTTACGCTCCGTTTCCCCCCCAAATCTAGAGGCAAAACATTGTTCTCTCGCTGCTCCCGGGTTCTTCCATCTTGGCTGCGCGCGGGGCATTGTGGGTCTTGTACGTGCACGCACGCAGGCAGGCAGGCGCGGGCGCGCACGCAACAACTAAATTTGTCTTCATAACAAGCAAGCAGGGCTGTGGACAGTATTCCTACGTGCATTCTCAGCAGCATGATGAAAATAAAATCGAACATATTTTTTTTATTGTTGGACTCGGTGGACTCGGTCAAAATCAGCCCCGAGTCCGAGTCCGGCAAAAATGACCGAGTCCGACCGAGTTTGAGTCCCCGAGTCCGAGTCCACAGCCCTGATTACAACTACTCAAAATACACCCACAAGAAGTGAAAACATAGAGCGCACAGCTCTAAAATCAGCAGAAAGACTGACGCTAATGCTATGGAAACGAGTGCATCATAGACACGCAATATTCTGAAAGTGAAATACAGTTTATTGTTTTTGTGTCATCTCAAGCTTACCGCTTTAATGTGTCCGTCGTTTCCATAGATTGATGGAACTGAACCATCGACGAAACAAAGTATTTCGGCTAATCCTTCTCTATACTGACAAAAAGTTTCTGAAACACTCGTCCTTGAACAAGCAGGACTTTGCCCACAAATGTGAGAACAAATTAAATTTGACCAAGCACTTCTTTGAGGTTTTGATGCTGCGGTCGGTGCAATGAGTTGTTTGGAACATTTTGATCTCTCCACTTTGGCATCCTTGAGTTGTTTGGACTGCAAAAGTCTCTCTGAGTAATAAAGATGATGGATTTGCGAAACCGTTTTTTTTTGTTGTTTAATTAATAATATATGAACCCATTTCTGCAGGTGTTCCTGGAATACCAGGACAGCCTGGTGCAAAAGGTAAAAGACAAAAGCGATCACTCCTTATATTGTATCATTGAGTGTGAGTGAGGGGTTTACTTTCTTACTATGAAGAAATACAGACGCTGTTATACAAAGTGTGTGAATGTGTTAGTCAGGCATCATTATAAAACGTCAATATACTTAAATATAGAATGGCTCTATAAATTGAAGTTATGCTGCCCATTTTGCATATTTAATTGTTTGAATGTAAAATATGCTTCTAATCAAGAAAATCTCCAATCTGTCATTCAGGTGAAAGGGGTGCAGCTGGTCAAGTCATTTCTGCAGGTAGAACTACTGTACTTATTACATTGCAAACAGAAGGATGAATTAATTTACAAAATGACTAAATTCATTCATTTGTTTCTAGCTGGCTCCAGTACGGTGGCGATCCCGGGACCACCAGGACCAACTGGACCTCCAGGTCCCACTGGAGTTCCTGGTTTGTCTGGTCCCATGGGTCCAAATGGAAATCCTGGTATAATAAGTCATTGAAATATTTTGCTTATTAAGTTTTTTTAAGTCATGACAGATAACAGGAACAAGAAGATAATCACTGTACAATATACTATCATCATTGCTATAACACTAATGTGATGTAATCTTCAAGGTCCAAAAGGAGACCGTGGAGAGAAAGGTGACAGAGGTGAGAGAGGAGAAGCTGGCGTCAGCGTCTCAAGATCAGAAACGATCAGTTCAACACGAACCGGTAGTAAGTACCGCACCTGTTTCTTCGGTTCTAGTGTCACTCAAAGCCTGTATCAATATTAAAATGTTACATTCATATGTATAACCAACCCCCGTGACTCTTTTCAAACAGCTCTGTCATCATCGGCTGGACTTAGAGGCCCACCGGGACCTCCAGGGCCTCCTGGAGCCCCAGGTGCTCCTGGTAGGTTCAGAACCTCATAAGTTTATTACCCCTAAAATTGTAGTTACAGTTTACAAAGATTTAATTTATTTGGTGATAGCATAAAAAATAGCACAATAAAACTTCCTGTCACCATTCCATACAAACTTATTTTACTTATCTAATAGTAAAAAGGTCCAAAATCTTCTTAAAGCATCAGTCAGAAATATTCATTCGACATTATTTTTCCACTATCATGGTCAAGCACAGTCTGACTTTTCCACTATATTATATACTCTATCATCGTATATATGTATACTATGTAGGGCCTGGACTTGTCACTTATGGCAAGGTCGCCGAACAACTTCTGAGTGGAACCGTCAGTTCCTGGGGTAGGGTTGGGGATGGGGGAATAAATAAAAAATGCTCTATTAGTATTAGCAGAAGAGTTATCTTGCGCTTTATCAGCACAATACTTTGCTCAAAATGTTAATGTTGACTTGTGTTCATTTATTTGAAAACATTATTAAGAAGATGCTTTGCACTTGTTTTGCTCTAACTATGGAATTGTTGTGGGTTGAGCTTTACAATAGTCAGTCTTTGTATATGGTTCCATTCAATAAAACTCATTGAAATCTTTGGCGATTTTGACACGGAATGATCACCCCATCTCATCTGTGTGAACAAAATATTGAATCAATAATCTAAATTAATTGCCCAACAAAACAAGACAATGAATTGCTACTTATTCGTGCACACCACTAATAGCCCACTCTGAGTATTCACAAGCAATGTAGAATCTATATTGATGACGGTTCCTCTCTTTTGTCACAATAGGTGAGGGAAGAGAAGGTCCTACTGGGCGTAGAGGTCCACCTGGAGAGCCAGGTAAAGAAACATCAATATTTATACATTACTTACATTATTTTGTATTAGTTATTGACGATAAATGGGGTCAACAGGTATTGGAGTACCTGGACCTGCAGGGCCAAAAGGAGAGCCTGGCAGCTTTCAACCTTCATCTGGTTGGTGAAGTTTTTATCTATCTATCTATCTATCTATCTATCTATCTATCTATCTATCTATCTATCTATCTATCTATCTATCTATCTATCTATCTATCTATCTATCTATCTATCTATCTATCTATCTATCTATCTATCTATCTATCTATCTATCTATCTATCTATCTATCTATCTATCTAGCTAGCTAGCTATCTATCTATCTATCTATCTAGCTGTGATTTTCTAAGTCACCCCCCCCTTTTGCCTCAGGAACCTTCTTTGCTGGACCTCCAGGACCACCAGGACCTCCTGGACCCCAGGGCCCACAGGGTACACTTGAAAATCAAGCCAAAATCCTAACAAGCTGTACAGTTTAGTTAACAATTCTGTGTCCTGGTGTAGCCCAAAATCATTTTGAAATTGTCATATTATGGGGTTCTTCTTATTTCAATTCTGTTGTGACCATTAAAAGTAAAAGTCAATGACACCCAATTAGTCGACAGCATTAGAAACTAGCTCCAACCTGCCATTATTGTTCATTAATGTATTACAATACTGTGTTGGTAAAGCCAATGTAACAGTGATGGTACATTCTCTCTACCTTTTTAACTTTCGACACTAAACCAAACTGTACTGCCTTTTTTTTTTCTGAAATTTTTTCCAAAGTTTGTTATTGAACCATGGTTAATAGATGAAAGCTCTTTGTGGAATTAATGAATGGCTGTATGTTATACCGGAGTAGGACAGTTTGATTTGTTTGTAACATTGTATTTCTTATCATCATCATTAGGTGAGCGAGGACTCAGAGGTTACCAAGGTACGAAGATGAACATGCCTATTGTACCAATGTTACGTTCCCTCTTTAAAAAATAAAATTATATATATATATATATATATATATATATATAATATATATATTAGGGGTGTAAATCGCGGGTTTTGTCACGATACGATATAATATCGATATAAATAACTTCGATACGATATTTGCCGATATCTTAAAGTCTGCTGCGATTCAATCACGATATATCGCGATATAGTGCTCTACGATCGATTTTTTTTTTTTAATAAAAAATATAGAACAATATCCTGATTTATAACAATTCATACGCAAAATCAACAAGGTACTGCAAACTCTTTATTTAGGAAATTACAAGAGTATTGTAGTATACAAATTGCTTACTTTAACACTTAACTTTGATGTCGTCTTTAAATGTGCGGCGAGATTTGTGCTCCCTGAATATTTGATCACCGCATGGCAGGATTTACAAACTGCACGTGTCTTGTCCGTTGAGCCATCTTTTCTTTGGAATCCAAAGTGCTTCCAAACGAATGACTTGAAGCCTAAAGCGGAGCAAATTTCCTCGTCTTTTTGGACACTAGCCATAGCACCAGCCCAGGAGCCGCGTACTAGTTGTCGACTCCCCTTTCACGTGCCTGCTCTGCTCACAACACAACAACGCCGGGCGCACTGCTCCCGGAAAGAGGAAGCAAGCAACAATGAACTGGATTTCAAAATAAAGTCGCGTCTAATGTCCGAGGTCAAACACGGCGATATAAATCGATGTTTACCTTTAGCATCGATGCCAATAAATCGTAGAGCATAATATCGATTAATCGATGTGTATCGATGTATCGTTACACCCCTAATATATATATACATACGCACACACGCACACACACGCGCATACATACATGCATACGCACGCACGCGCACACACGCACGCACACACACGCACACACACACACACACACACACACACGCAGTATGTAATAAATACATCTTCCCTTCTATTTGTTTCAGGAGAACCAGGTCAGCCAGGGTTGGCAGGAATTCCAGGCGGATCAGGTATTAAAAGTCAGGTTTGTACAGTGGTGCCTTGACATAGGAGTGACATTTCAAGTTTCTCAAGATGCAATTCATAATTCAGCCAATATTTTTGCGTTGACAAGGTGTGTGGTGGCATTTCTTTTCATTTCATTGAGGAAAGACAATTTGAGTGATTATGAATGTGATTATACAATGATTTTAACTCCTATGTCAAGGCATTCCCAAACACTTTTTAAGATTTTACAGTACACTTGTGAAGTACAATTTTGCTGTTTTTAACTTTTAAATACAGTACAGTTGGATTTAATATTTGAGAGCTATTTTTAAAGCTTTGTTTAATTTTCACACAGTAATTACAATTACAATACATTATTTGAATCTATGTAGCTATTGTTGGGGCAGTTGGAAAGCCAAATATTATTTGAGATAGTACTTGGCATAAGCACTGCTATATTGGATTTGGATTTCAAAGCAACACTAAGAGATAGCCACAACTAAAACATTTGTGCATTTCTTACAGGTGGTTCAGGATTCTCTGGAGTCTCCCTTGGTAAGATTATTGTAATGTGTGTTTAATATGAAAAGTATGGTTATGTATCATTACCAATCCCTTACAGAACCATGTCCTCAGTTGTATCACATGAAAGAATATGTACGTATATTACTTTGTACAGTATGCTGATTGAGAAAAACAAGAAGGTAGTTTAGATGGGCAAGATTTGTAAGCATCTCTGTCTGTCTGTCTGTCTGTCTGTCTGTCTCTCTCATAAATCTTAAAGAGATAATGAACTCGTAAATTTTATTTGGCACTGGGACAGCTACAGTATACCGGAAGCATTTTTTTGGTGAATTTCAGTAAAATTGTTAATGCGTTTGTACAAGGGGGCTCATCAAGACGAGGATTACCTGGACCTCCTGGACCACCTGGTCCACCTGGAAGAGGTTGGAGTGCATCAGGATCAAGTGAAATGGGACAGTACATTGCAGAGTACATTCAGAGTGAGATTTTGTTTATTTATTTCCAATGTCACTCTATTAATCCATTGTGATTAATGACGAATTCAACAAAACTGTTTTGAAATTTAGGTGGAAACCTTAAGCAGTATTTGGTGGGGCCTCCGGGACCTCCAGGGCCTCCAGGGGTCTCAGCGGCTTCAGGTGCCGTGATGGTAGATGATGTAGCAAACCGAGTCATTGCCTACATGCAGAGTAAGGATGGGTCACTGTTGTTTTGTTATTTGTATGAATATTAGTATTGGTGGGAAAGAATGTTCTGATCTCCTGCTTCATTGCCAAGCACTGTAACTGAGCAATACTACACAAAAGAGATGCCATAGCACAAGTCTGCTTTTAGTATGCGATGGAGATGTTCTACTAAAGATCACAAACCAGTTGACATCGTATCAACAGCACATTTGTTGGTTGTAGAAATGCAGTATTTTTTTATTCTAGATGCTATTAATTAAAAGTCCCACTCCATTGACAGAATCTAATACATAACATGTGATCTGTGTGGTTAAACTGTTCAAACTAAAGCATAGTCCAATAATCCAGGTCAGGGCAGAGGATATGGCGGAACCTCCGGCTCGCTTGGTCTGGGTGTTCAAAGTGGCTCCATGTCTGTCGATGACCTCATTGCCCTTTTACAGCGTAGGTCTTATGAAACTGCTCAAAGATTCCAAATTTGTCGAAAACATGTTTGACAGCACAATATGTGCGTGAATTTGTTTGCAGGAGAAGAGGTGAGAAGGTATGTTGCTGGTCCACCTGGTCCACCAGGGCCCCCTGGAGCACCAGGTCAAGGAAATTATAGATTTGGCATGCAGGAAGTGGCTGAACGTGTCATCAGTTTGATGAAAGGTACAATAACATTTTCTTCCATTGGCATTAGTATTACGCAAAACCACAAATTCATTTGAGAAAACCTCCTTACAACTCCTTAAAACATGAAAAAAACAAGCAAATAAACAAACAGAAAAGTATCAGGGCAATAGAAGAAAAGTTAGTACTATAAAATGATAACTAAATGACGAACAAAGACATGTCCACAGTAGCAACTTTATTAATGGTTGGCTATTGGTCCCCTTTTTCTTAAAGCTGGTGTCACAATATTTAAGCGTTATGATTTGATAACATCAGTATGTCTAAACATGAGTCTGTCTGACATCAGAGAGGGGCATGGTTGGTGCATCTGGACAAGGAAATGGCTTCTCGAGTAAGTGACAACATTTATTTATGCCGTTTATCCAATCAAATTGTCTTATACTAATGGAGATTTATTTTTAATGCCCAATCAGGTGCTGTTGGACCCCAGGGGCCACCTGGTGTGCCAGGTCCACCTGGACCTCCTGGAGCATCAGGAACTGGGAACTACTTGAGCTCAGATGTTCGTGAATATTTGCAAAGTGAGTGTGAAAAAAGAATATCATCACTCACATAGATAAATCAACATTGTTATACGACTTTGTTATTTTAAAGGTATTGCCGGTAGAGGTCCTCCAGGTCCACCAGGGCCCCCAGGACCCATGGGTCCACCTGGGACAAGCACTGAACTTACCTACATTGGTGGTGCGAATGGCGAGACTATCACATCAGATAGACGGGAATATGTCAGCAGTGAGTACAAAACATTTCTGGTACAAAATGTTAGTCAAGAGTTCTTTGTTAAGCATTTGTTCTTCCATTTGAAACTGGCTCTGTGGACGATGTGATAATATTTGGGAACTGTCTTAAGGTGGTAGGACAAGAGGAGGTATGTTTGGCATTCCTGGTCCACCTGGTCCTCCTGGACCCCCAGGAGAAAAGGGAGATTCGGGTGTATCTGGTGGTAGGAATTGGAACGTGGATACCGGAGACTACTCCAGTATGGCTGTGGGAATCACAGATTACATCAAATGTAGGTGGTAAACAAGAAAGACACATGTGCTACAGTGGAATTATTTTGATGTCTCTTGTCCTCATCACCTCTGTCTACATGTAGCCCATGGCCTGCTTCGAGATGTTGTCCAAGGTGGTGCTGTCCAAGGGCCTCCGGGACCTCCCGGTCCTCCTGGATACAGCCAGTGGTTTGGTTCTCAAGATAATGCTGTGGATATTGTGGAGTACATCAAATGTGAGTACATATCTGCTCAGATTGCCCTCAAATTTAGATGTGAAATTACAAGGCTATTTTACTCTGAGATGTTCATCAAACTTGAGGACGTTAAACATAAGCTATGGGACAAATAGATGTTTGGATCATATCTGACTCTGAACCATGGGGCTTCTTTGAACCAAAATCATTTTTGACTTTGACTCTTGGAAATATTGATCCTCCAGACAAATTGTCGTAGAAATGGCTGGGAACTGCAGCATTACATTCAGGGATGCTGTGTTAAACCCTCTGGACATGTCATCCTCAGCCCAAGGTCTGCTCTATGACTCTGGAAGAGATCAATATGGCCGTTCTGGGCAAGGACTAAGAGGACCACCTGGACCTCCAGGACCTCCAGGGTCTACCCGTTGGTATGGTTCTCAAGGAAACGCAACAGATCTAGTGGAATACATAAGATGTAAGTGGATTCTGACAATGCTTCCTCCTCTAAACAAAATACACTCAAAAAGAGCACCTGTCCAGATGAATTTCATGCAAATCCTTACTAAGCAATAAAGTACAATGGAACTACAGCTTTGCAGATTCAGCAAGCTTTTCTTCACAGTAATACAATTATTATTGAAGATATGAACTAAACCACCATTTATCTCATTTATAGCTCACGGTGTGTTACGTGACATCATCAGAGAGTACAGCAGTCATATCCACCAAGGACCTCCAGGACCTCCTGGTCCTTCAGGTCAAAGTCAAGGGTTCGGTTCCAGTGGAAATTACACACATCTTGTGGAATACCTCCAATGTAAGCAATCACATGACGATCAATGGGACGTGTTACACAAACACTGGAAAGCAAACATTGACATTTTACAATTCAATGTTTTTCTAGCACGTGGTTTAATTGGTGACAGAAGATGGAACAACTACGAACACAGTGTTCAAGGGCCACCAGGACTTCCAGGGCCTCCAGGAGCTCCTGGATACAGCCGAGTGTTTGGCTCCCAAGCAAACGTCACTGATTTAGTGGAATTTATCAGAAGTAAATGACTTTTGACTTTTCAAAACATTGCGAATCTAATTGTAGAAAAAAAAAAAAAAAGAAACAGCTGAATGAGGTTAAGTGCAAGATGACAATTCCACATTTCTCCCACAGCAAACGGTGCCATTGTCGGAGCACCAGGGAGACCAGGACAAAAAGGGGAAATAGGATTCCCAGGCCCAAAAGGAGACAGAGGTATACTTTCAAAATAATGATACTCTACTTTGATATTGGCTACCATTCGGAATTCTGATTTTATCGTTTGTGGCACTGTGAGGTATTCGTTAGCATGTCTGTCTCACAGTTCAGATTCTGGATTTGGCCAAATGACCGCTCCAAACTGTCCAGAAGTGTGATTTTGAGTGTGAATGATTGCCCGGTGAACCGTTCAGGGTGTACGCCGCCTAGCGCCCAAAGATGATCAGCTGGTGTAGGCTCCAACATACCTGTGACCATTGTGAGGATAAGCGGTTTAGAAGATGAATGAATGATTGTATTTCACATGTCCTGATCCCTCCATCCCTCCAAACCCATCCATCCCTCCAAACCCATCCCTCCCTCCCTCCCTCCCTCCATCTATCCTAACCGTCACGATAAATAATTTTGTCTGTATGGATGCAGGTGACCGTGGATATCCAGGGCAACAAGGGCCCAAGGGAGAAAACGGTGAGTGGTCAGCTTGATGGTTGGCGGTTTGTAACATACAGCACCTCAATTTTTCAGTTCCCTGTACTATCATGGCTGGGTTTTGACCTTAGTGAACCTCATACACCAATAATGTGTGACATACTGTACAATCCTTCTCCAATATTTACGTGCTAAGTGTCGATTTACTGTAATTTCATCTGACTTTCTGAGTCATCATCAAATTCAATTCATTTTTTAAATATACTTTAGTAAATTTTATAACTTCATGATCCTAATGTTGTTTCTCACAATGTTGGTTTTAATTATTAGCACTATTAACATGTTTAACTCTTTCTAAAAAACTTGATTTGATATAAACTGAACAATGTCTTACTTTTTCAGGTGACTACTCAGCAGTTTCAAGGAGGTCAAAGAGGCGTACTGTTGTCTGAGCTACATGACTGTGGATGAAGGTGGCCTGGCGTGATGCACAATTGTTTGTTTTACAAGAGTAAATGTATGCAATATTTTTTCATTACTGTATCTGCTTCGCTATCAGGGATGGTATTGAAAATGAATTTTAAACCAATAGCCGAAACTTTTATTGTTAATTCACAAGTGTGACTAGACTTGGACACACGTACAATCAAACCAACTGCTGTTATTATATTCAGAGTGTGTATATATTTTGTACTTATGTGCAGTTGAATGTAGCTCGAAACAAAATTTTGTGAACCAACTTTACAAAGCTGGGGTTTACTTTTGGGTTTCAGCTTGTGGGAAAAAATATATATGGCCATTTTTAAAGAACTCATAGCAAGACTAAGCACAGCTGTAGTACAGAGGAAACTTTATTTACAGAAAAATGAAAATCTACATGACGGAGGCCACCTAGAAACTATACATTTTTAAAAATGAATAATTTTTTATGTGAATTATTAAATTGATATCACAGCAAAGTCATAACTACGCAAGACTTAATTTCACAATTACAGCTTTAAATTGTTCTACGATACAAAATGAGAGAAGCAAGTAAGTGGCCGGTTTTATTTACCCGAAATATTGCTTAGTTATGTCATGTACAAAAAGTGCACATCTTTCCACTTTGTTTTTGTGCCTTACTATTAAATACCTTCAGTAACACTTGATAGAAAGATAGCATGAAATGAGTTGATAATTCAAGAAATCCTAAACAAGTCAGGCCCCCATTTTGCTTGAACTTCATTAGATGTGAACATCCTCGCAAACCAAAAACACAAACAAACATGCAAAGAGCTCATCTTTTGCTTCTTTTAATCCAGACAATTTATGCAGTGAGGATGAATTTATTACAAAAAAAAATCTGATGCATTGTAGCTCAAATTAACCTTTCAAAAGCATTATGGCTATTTAAGCAAATCAGACTCGTGACACCTGCTAAAGAAATGTTTTTTTGGTGAAGCTGATTAAGAAATGACAAACAATAATTAAGCTCATAACTGAATGCTCTTGTTGATTAGCATGTACACGATAATAAAAGGATGGATCTCGTCATTGTCCCTGAATACTGTTCACTTTTACCCATAACTGGATAATGGGAAAATTCTAACTGTTTTAGTGGAGAATAAAATGCTGGTTTATTACTAAAACACAGTGGTGCTATCATTTATTGGATTCCACACATGACGTTCTCAATAGAACTGTCATCTTGTTTTAATGTGCGATTCTGGCTATAATAATGTCTTCTTACACCTTCTCCACTGTTATGCATAACAGAAAAATGCCACCTGACATTTACAGCTTGATTCTCCCATCTTGAGACAGAAAGGCATTCGGTGGGCGGCGGGGAGAAAAGCGCAAAGCGCTGAATTAGTAGAACTACTGTACTTAAACCCAACTGCATCTCAACCTACAGTAAGATTCTAAATCAGAGATGCATACGAGGATTGACTGTATTCATCATGGATTTACGATAACCAAAAATCTTATGATCATCTAAAATGTTTCCAATTAACGTTACAAGAAATGCGATATAAATAGCTGCAGGAAACAGAGGTGTTCAAAGAGGGGTAAACCTCGTACATCCTTTGCTGGTGGTCCAAGTAGGAGAGGAAGGCACAGGCTCAGCCACATCAGTCCAACTGCTGAGAGGACAGCAGGGGTTGGCCTAGAAACCAGTGGACTGGACGCTGGGGATTGGATAGAACTTGGAAATGCGACTCTGTGCGGAGGGGTTAAGGCACTCGGACTCTCCGCTCATCTTAAAAAACATTTCCTGCTCCTGCAACTTCCTGGCAAACTCTTCTTCCAGGGCCTGTGAGCCACAAGGGAAAACAACAATGTTGAACTACCGTTTTTTTCCGTGTATAGTGCGCAAAATTTAACTAATTTATTGTCCTAAAATCTGGGGTGCGCATTATACATGGGTACAAAAACATTTTAAATTTTTTTTTTTTTAAATTTTTTTTTTTTTTTTTTTTTTAAGTCCCAATGATCGTCACACACGTAGGGAGGCAATGGGTCCCATTTTTATAGTCTTTGGTATGGTCTTAACTAGGCTGGATGTAATTTTTTTTGTTGGCGTTGATTTCTCCGACTGCCCGTAAACGCACCACCGCGCTCCGTGCGCGCACGGGACAGCAAACGAGCAGGTGATCAAGCAAGCGTCTGATACGAGAGCATTGCGGTCGCATGGAGCGTGTTTGAAGTGAACAGCAGAGAAGAAAGGAACAAGGCAAAGTGTTGTGAAATAAAATGCACAGAACGGATGCGCAAGACACGTCAGCTATATAAAGAGCGAGAGTTGTTTTCTTCCTATTAGTTTCAATTCACAGTTTAATTAGCAGTTTCAATCAGCAAATAACAAAATGCGTATTACAGGTAATATTTTATTTCACAACACTTTGCCTTGTTCCTTTGGTCTCTGCTGTTCATCCTAAAACACAAAGGCGCTCTTTGAGCAATGCGACAGTGAGCGCCCGGCGCGCTGCACCAAATTAAGCTCCCTGCGCAGTGCGCACTGAGGTCCACTTAAATTTTAGAAAGTACATCAGGACTTTAAAAATATCTTCTAAATTTCAGCGACGGCTCTGTCACGATAATCGAGTTGGGCAGTCGGCGGCGCGCTACGGTTGAGCGTTCTCTCTCGCGCTCTCTCGGGCTCTCTCGCTCGCTCTCTCTCGCTCTCGCACACACGCGCACACACGCACACACACGCAAACCGGATATTACACGGAGGCCGCCATTACAGATGCGCAAGACACGTCAGCTATATAAAGAGCGAGAGTTCAGTTCTCTACCTAAATCCGTATTACAGGTAATATTTTATTTCACAACACTTTGCCTTGTTCCTTTCTTCTCTGCTGTTCACTTCAAACACGCTCCATGCGACCGCAATGCTCTCGTATCAGACAAGGCTTGCTCGATCACCTGCTCGTTTGCTGTCCCGTGCGCGCACGGAGCGCGGTGGTGCGTTTACGGGCAGTCGGAGAAATCAACGCCAACAAAAAAAATTACATCCAGCCTAGTTAAGACCATACCAAAGACTATAAAAATGGGACCCATTGCCTCCCTGCGTGTGTGACGATCATTGGGACTTAAAAAATAAAATAAAAAAAAATTAAAAACTTTTTTTAAAAAAATTCATAAAAATTGGGTGCGTATTATACATGGGTACAAGCTTTTTTCCAGCATCCGCATGCCATTTTTAGGGGTGCGTACTATACATGGGGGCGCACTATACACGGAAAAAAACGGTATATTTATTACCCATCACGTACCAACATGAAACATCATAATCTTTGGATTTTGTGTGTTCTGTTTCTTGTCACTTGAACATGTATTAATAATAAGCATATATGTATGAATTTTCCTTTTGAGACTATAATTCCCACCAAGTGAGATATTTCCAATTTTCTAGCTTGAATTCAGCCCGTCATGCAACACATCCAGAAATTATTCTCAGCACTTTACTTTTCTCACATTCGACTACAATTCAATAGTATCGTCTACTTTTATTAGTTCATCGTCAGTATAAATAGTTTACTTTTCTCAGAGTTTCACTTTTTCAATGAGCACTATATCTTATTCAGAATCCAGATGATTGGAAGTAATTTCTAAAGGCCCACACACCCGAACTGTCCATGTAAGTTTCCACAGTCGATAGTTCATGTCCAAACACAAACCAAGCATAAAGTCAACTAATTTGTTCGTTGATTGCCAAGACAGGAATCTTGAAGCATACATCTGAGGGATACAGAAAGGTTCTCATGCTTAGGTGTAAATAACCGCAGTGGCCTCCATTATTCATGAATGAAAAAAATTCAGTACTGCCTGCCAAAAGCTGGATGTTGTTTTTAGCGAAACAAAACAAACAAACAAACAAACAAACAAACAAACAAACAAACAAACAAACAAACAAACAAACAGAACTTTTTCCAGGTTCTCATTATGATGAGTGGTTTAAGGAAGAAAATACATTCCATTTTGGAATTATTGTGCAATATAAGACAAAGTGGAAAAATTCAAGTGCTGTGAATACTTTCAAGATGCATTTTGCATTGTTATAAAATCAGATCTTTCAATGCCTGACTTTGGGCTCACAGATGCTCTTTTTTAATTTAAATGATTATCCAAGTGTTACCACCTTCTTTCTGGGTCGTAGCTTCTCTCGCCATTCTTTCAGCTCCACGCTATGCTCCTCATCCAGCTCCTTCAGCTTCTGCGTCTCATGTTCAATCAGCAGATGGCACTTCTCGTTCTGTGAATACAGAACATAAAAAGTGTCAATGGATATAGCGTTAAAACACTGAAAAGAATAATTTACAAGCCATACTTGCAACTGTTGCAGCTCTCGAATGTTGGCGTCACATTGCAGCTGTAAATCTCGCATCTGGTTTTCATGTTTCTGATGCTGGTGGAGTCGCTCGTTCTTTTGTCTCTTTTCTTCTTGAACTGCAAACTTAGAGAGACACTACACGTTATATGGAAAATTGACTTTTTAATTTCTCATTTGTTTTTTGTTTTTAATTGCAAGAAGTTGGGCTGCATGTTGGGCACATAAATATTTTAGGACAATAAATTAGTTACATTTTGCGCATTATACATGGAAGAAAATGGTAGTTAGGGTGCAACTTCAACTTGGAGAATAAATAATTGAGTTTTACGGACAACAACACAGGTCAGTTCAGTCCTAACCCCGGCTTGTAGCACGAACTGTTGCTAAGATGAGAAGTGGAACGTCTTCTAGGGCATCCATTTGACAGTCCAGTTACGATCGATTCCATGCCCTAAGAATGAACTGATCCGGTTGAATGAGAGTATTCACAGGCCAGGTGAGATACAGTATGTCTTTTCCTTTCGTAAACGGTCAAGAGTAACCTTTGCGAAAGGGGGCTTAAAGGTTGCATTGAGGCACTCTTCCAGTGTTTCTAGAATAGGAACGATCTGCGAGGTGATTCCGGGTCATCTTGCTCGAATAGGATATGAAGGTTTCGAAGGAAAAACGAGAATCCGAAGGGGGCCTATAATGCAGAGTACACAGTTGCTCACCAATTTCAGCCAGACAAGAAAAAAAAAAAGGAGTGATAGCAATTTGCTGGAGGCCTTTGGTCAAAATTATGTTTAGTCCACATATCTATTACCTGTTTGACCTTCTCTCTCTCTTGCTCCGGTGTGACAACAGCTCCGGTGATGCGAAGACTTTTCTTGAACATGGCCATGCGGGTTTTGGCCTCACTGCGTTGAATCTTTGGCAGTCTGGCTCTTTCCTGAGTCTGCTTGTTCTTCATCTCTTCGATCAGTCGCTGGTTGTAGCGCTGCATTTGCTCCATCTCCTGCAGGGGAGGAAATAAAATAGTCTCAGGTTCCACTGTCGAATAAATGTGGAGGCATAACTTGGAAAGTGAGTGCGTGAGTGCGAGAAGGACAATAATGCACACCTTTTCGTGTCTTTTCAGCAGCTGATGTCGTTGCATGAAGTATTGGTCTTTCAGCTGCTGCTTGAACAGTTGGTGTTTCTCCTGCAGATGACGCTCTTCCAGCTCCCACATGGCAGCCTCCCTTGCTGTGTGTGGACAGACATAAATGTGCAAAGGTTAAAGAAAGAAAACAACAGGACAAAACTGCCAGTTTTGTAGAAGAGTAAAATTTTATCTGATGTCAGATGACATGCAGTGAGTCAGAAATAGTGAATAGCAGAAAAGTGGTCCAGTGAATGATAGCTGATCAGTCAAGGATCCCAGCTCTTACCTGAAGTTAAGTGGGATGGAATCCAGGTTCCACGTGACTTGCACAGAACAAATGGTATACAAACTGGATGAAGGCTTGAAGTGCTTGTGTGCAAGGAGTTTTTAAGCTGTAAAGTTACCTTTGCTGCCTGTGAAAGTAATCCTCAACCAGGCTCCCAAGACTTGGTTCAGCATGTTTTTTCTCAGAAAGTATTTTTGTGAGCATACTAAGTCCCATGCATGTTTAGTATGCAATAACAAGATGTTCACTAATCGAAGGAGAGCGGGACGGCGCCTTTCTCCATAAAGAAAAGGATTACTGCTTATCTAACTTGAAGAAAATGTCACGCTGAATGCCAGCGGTCACAATAAATGGGGGAAAAGCTCCTGCTGTCCAAATGATAAAAAAAAAGCACTCGCACATTCTTGACGAGGGGTAAAATTATATAGTGGGCCAGCCGCGTTTTTCTCCATGTTTGATTCTCTATTTTGAGCACATTTGGTCAAATATACATAATTTTAACACCGGTAAATAAATATGTGCTTATGGACTCAAAGTGCTTTATCCTTTATTTGGAAACAAATGACATGTACTTAGAAAAGAAATGACTATTGTACTACTGAATGTTGGTATGTGGCAACTATGAAAAATCATGATCTTCCTTCTCGCATATGGTTGTGGCACGAAAACCACACAAGCAAACAGAAGTGACACTTATCATTACCTCTAAGAAGCTGCTGCTTGTGGTTGAGGCAGTCTCTCTCGATGGTGGCCAGCTCATGTTTGTGGTGCTGGATAATTTTCTTCAGAGCGCTGTCAAGATCCTGCTGCTGCTTCTGAAGGAACTCCTGCTCCTATATGTGAAGTTATACAACTAATTTAGTCAACATTTTTCTTTACACGGTCATGTTCCTCATGTAACTGTCGAGTTGAAAATGGCAATAATCCCCCCCCAAAAATAGGTAAAAGTAAACCAACGTCCGAATGAGAGATGGTTCTGTCAAATATAAAGGTACAATGTCTATTTACACACAAACCAACGAACAAAGCAGACAGTTTGATCTGATAACACTGACATAAAAACAATGACCTGCTTATAAATCACGAAATTCCTGCCAACACGGTTCACATTACACACAATAAATACAAATACTTAACTTTTTAATATGAGGTTCACAAATTGACAGCCCACCCTAAAAAAACATTTCATCTACTTTATTCAAATTGAAAAGTGATCTTAAGCTTGGTGTTTAGTGGATGCACAAGGTAACAATCCCATCTGAATGCATTCTCAGTTCCAATGAGGATGCATTCAAAACAAAATGTACACAGGTGAGTTCACTTACATCCTGTACAGAAGCATTACACAGGAGGAGGACGACGGAAAAGACTGAATCATAACATGGGCCACTCCCTGTGGATCAAAGTACTGTATATTACACTCCAACACATTGCACTATGCACCGCACACAGGTCCCCACTGTCCCTGACAGAGCAAATTTGCAAGTGGACGGTTGAAAGAGGAAAAACGCTAGCTGTATCATCATTATGCAGGACTTGGCATGCAAACAGTTTATGCAAGAGTTGCGGGGAAGCTATAGGGTCGGAAAATAAGAATCCACCACAAATTGCACACTCGTTACCTCCTCTGGAGGTGCTTGAATAATATCCCCTTTAATACGCTTCATAATAGCATTTCTCACATGCTTTGGAGAGAGTCTCACTTCCTGTTTGTCCAGCAAGGGAAATTATGAGCAGTAAATGGAAAATAGTAACAGAAAAGCTGGGTGACAAAAGGAGCAAAAGTGTATTCCAATTACACTGCATTAGCTGTTTTAATTTGTTTTATTTTATATTTTGATGAAAAGGTTAGATTATCCTGTCCCAATGGTGCATTTAGATGAGCGTGTAAATCATTTTATGACCAAGTGCATATCTCAAATCATCTTTTCCCACTAATTGTAATCAATTCCAGGCCCCCCAATGTTTTTCATGAGAACTATTTCTCTCATTATTGTACTGTCTATAAAGAGACAGTAAAAACATTTGTCCTCCTCATAACCTGCAAACACCTAAAATGTGACCACAAAACATGACTGTACCTAACGTATTGTACTTCCCTGTACTTCCGTGGGGGTCTATTGTTAGTACCGTATTTTCCGCCCTATTAGGCGCACCGGGGTATAAGGCGCACCTTCAATGAACGGCCCATTTTAAAACTTTGTCCATATATAAGGCGCACCGGACTATAAGGCGCATAAAATAGAAGCTTTACTGCAACAAACTGAGGTTGACTAGGGTTGCGGTAAAGTTCAATCTAACGCATTGGTACTACTTACCTATGTTTCCCTTCCATATCGATCCGTAGATTTACTCGAAACATGAACAGAGCAGCCTATTTTGACATGAAATAGCCTCGCGCGTATAGCAGCTATCGTTATAGCATTAGCCATCCGCAATTTCCTATGAGCCTCAGCTCGCAATTTCCCATGAGCCTCAGCAAAGTGTAAACAATCGCGTTTCTCAAACGAGCTCCTATAAAATCATCAGAACTGACTAAAGTTCGATCTAACGCATTGGTACTACTTACCTATGTTTCCCTTCCATATCGATCCGTAGATTTACTCGAAACATGAACAGAGCAGCCTATTTTGACATGAAATAGCCTCGCGCGTATAGCAGCTATCGTTATAGCATTAGCCATCCGCAAAAACCCATGACCCCCAGCTCGCAATCTCCCATGAGCCTCAGCAAAGTGTAAACCAGGGGTCACCAAACTACGGCCCGCGGGCCGGATACGGCCCGCGGGACCGATTAATCCGGCCCGCCAACCCTGAATAAATTGTATTATTAAACTTTTTTTTTTTTTTTGCTCATTTTGCCTGCAATGACTGCGTTTCCCCAGTAGATGGGGAAGCTCGCCTGCGCATTTACTACCGGAAGCCGTGTCAGAAAGCTCGGTGCACACTCACAAGTGCGTGTACGGACATGGCGCACTCGCGCTCTATTTGTATCAGTCCCGAATTTAGAGCGTGGGCTGTGACGACAGCATTCTTGTAATTTGCGCGCTGAGCTTTCAGATGCAGTTTTGCGCTAAAGCCACCCACAAACCTTCCCCTGGAATCCTTCCGTTAAAATGTCGCCCAAGTAAAGCAGGGTGAACACAGTGCCGAGCGTTTAAAAGAGTTGCCAATTTGGCTCGACGTACGCGACGTGACGTTCAGCCACATGAACGTCAACATCTACCCGTCACAGATCGAGGTAAACGGACCAACACCTCGGATCTCGCCTAAGAATTGCCACAAGAAATTTTACTCCAGACTATGACGCACTATCAAACTAAAAACTAAAAAGACAGCGGTGTCTACAAGCCTACTGGAACCTACAAAAGGATTATAAGGAAGGAACACAAGAACTTTAAGAGACTGCTCATATGTGTCAGAGAGGTTCTGCTCTGACAACTGAGCTGAACTTTTATCTGTTAAGATTGTGCATGGCACAACAGAAAGTTAATGTTCCATGGTTTTTTTTCTATGAAGAACCCAGAGAGAGTTATTTAGTTATTATTTATTTCCTGTTTTTTCTGTGAAGAACTCAGAGAGGGTTTAGTTATTATTTATTTCATTAATAGTGTTATTATTTGTTTCCTGACTTTTTTTCTGTAAAGAACCTGGTAAGGGTTATTAAATAACCGTTATTTGGTTATGTGTGGCTTTCTGGAAAACAATAATTTTTTAAGCTCCCCTACGATCGTCACACTTTTTCTGTTACAAACTGCCACCGGCCCGCCATCAGAGAAGGGAAAGGTTATGTGGCCCTCACAGGAAAAAGTTTGGGGACCCCTGGTGTAAACAATCGCGTTTCTCAAACGAGCTCCTATAAAATGATCAGAACTGACTAAAGCTCGATCTAACGCATTGGTACTACTTGCCTATGTTTCCCTTCCATATCGATCCGTAGATTTACTCGAAACATTAACGGAGCAGCCTATTTTGAAATGAAATAGCCTCGCGGGTACAACAGCTATTCGGTGACGCCCCCTGACTACAGTTACCTTAATGTTGGGAAGCGATGCGACCTTGTAATTTACTAGTCGTACTAAAACGTACTAAAACATTTTGGCAGAGCACTGTGTACAACCAGTATGGATCAACAAATTCATCACTTGATCCATATATAAGGCGCACCGGACTATAAGGCGCACTGTTGACTTTTGATAAAAAATTTTGGTTTTTAGGTGCGCCTTATAGGGCGGAAAATACGGTAATTTGGCACAACAGCTTAATAGCGCGTTGCTTCCATCAACTGATGTAGTCCTCCCAAAGCAAGGAAACCAAGGTGAGTTTGAAAGTTTGTTCATATCTCAAGACAAAAAAATATTCCAATGACAGCACTATATACTAATGTCATAAATATTGAAGACCTCTTTTTGTTCAAGACCACTTTTTTCGGACTGATAACAGCATGGACTATTCACTAGTCACAGATAACAATACCAAATACAGATACCACTAGTACTTCCATCCATCCAATTTCAACACCGCGTATCCCGTTCAGAGTCACCAAGGGGTGGGGGGTATCCTGAACTGGTCTCCAGTCAGTCGAAGGGCACACACAGAGACAACCAGTCACACCCACATCCACAGTGTCCCTGAGTGGGACGCGATCACACTGCTCGCACACCCCTAGACCATCAGTGACCCCATTCATACTTTTAATACATAAACCTTCCCCCCTAAAAACAACGACAGATTATTTTAAAGAAATACCGATACATCCCAATATAGCACTATTCCTTAAAACTGGCAAATTTCTATTCTTCTAATTTCTAGCTCCTAATCATAAAACCACCACAAGAGATCAGCTGATACTGGTATCGGCTGCTGTCGCGAGTACGATACCTTATGTATAATACAGCCAGTATGGTATCAGTAATGATATCTGGTTTTGGTACACGCCCATCCCTTGTTGTAAACGTGTAATTTATTAGAATTCTGCAGATTAATAGCATCAATCAGAGAAATCATTTTGAAAACTTGGAAAAAATATGTATTAATATCTGACAGTAGCGTGTTGTTAACACATCTGCCATAAATAGCTGTGAAAATCTGATTGCCTTTGCTTTCCATGTTCACCAGTTTCCACCCACGCATGTCTACCATTTCCAGGTTAACAATAGACTTTTTTTTTTTTACCCCTTTTACTTCATCTTGAATTTGGTATGGGTTTGAATAATGGTGAGGATATCACGTGGACTGGATCATGGCGTGTGGATGACAAGTAAAAACTACAATCAAGAATTGCAGCAGAGTAACAAAAACAAAACAATGCACTGACCTCTTTTTTCCGGTTTTTCAGCACGTTCTGATACTTGGACAATTCTTTGTCCTGCTCAGATTTGATGCGTTTGGCTTCATCCCTCAGTCGATTGGTGTGCTCTTGTTCCAACCTTTCGATGGTCTGCTTTTGCTGCCGCTCTAGATTCTCTACCTCCTGGTCATACTGACGCTTCTTACTCTGGAAGCACACATAATAAGCAAATTCAGGTGACCAAACCACACGTCTTCCACCATAGTTACAATTAACATATATATAAACCAGGCCAAGACTGGGTGTGAAAACTCAAAACTTTCAGCGTTCCACATGCGGGACAGAGGATGTATAGACTTTGCTAGGGAATTTGCGCGACCTTGTGGACATTTGATACACCGTTAAAAAATTAAGTTGCTGGAGAGTTGAATAATACCCAACATTTTAAGATACAGTGCAGGGTTCAATAGGGAGAATAAGATGTCCTTCTTCTTATATAAGTATAAGTAATATTGTCTCAAGCCTAATTGAAATGAACAAATAAATAAATAAATAATATTGAACATTTATTGGTGGAAAACAATGCATGAATGGGTGAACCCACAGGTGACGATCTGCAAGTACATACGTGGGGGTCCAACACTGTATACGGCAAAACAGTGTTTCCCAACCAGTGTGCCGCAACACACTGGTGTGCCATGAGAAATGTTCGGCTGTGTCGTGGGAAATTGTCCAATATTAATTACGGAGCGCATTGTGAACAGAATCGCCAAACCACTGGTTAGTTAGCGCAAGACCTGGTCAGTCACTTGCTAACCACGCGTGCATGAGATTTCATATTGTGCCGGTCTAATTGTGCTGCATCGGCGCATATTGAATTTATGTGTGTGCTTTTGATAACAGCGACGCTCTGACGGCTATGGTGCGTTAGTGGACTGACGGAAATCCTAGCATGTAGCTGGATGGGAGAACCTAGATTGTGTTTTTTTTTTTTTTTTTTTTTTTAACTACACAGACATGTCGTGACACCTTCACTGTGATAACCACTCAGCTGCTGCCAGAACAGCAGGTCGTCTTTAAACGTGACTTTGTTCTGAATGTTGCAATATTTATAGAGCTAGTCTAAACAGTAAACAAAGTCATGTTAATTCTTTTGGATTTTAATCGCTTTCAGTAGTTTATTCCTTACACTGTCTAAAATATTTTTAAAAAAACGTCACTTTTATTAGAAAAAAAAGAAATACAATAAAAGATTCTGTTATTTAACTCTATATGTAGGAACAGGACTTTATTTATACAGCACTTTCACAACATCTTTCGTCATAACGTAACTAATTTTGAGATAGAACCTGGTGTAACACTTAAAGATTTTTGTAGGTGATGTGCCTCGAGATTTTTTCCAATGAAAAGGTGTGGCATGGATGAAAACAGGTTGGGAAACACTGCTGTAAAAAACTCATAAAAAAGATCCCCAAAAATAAGCTGATATAGCGATGGTGTGAATGATTAATCGTGACAGAGCTGGGCAAGACTGTAGTAACTCACTGTAGTCTCTTGCTCAAAGCGGCGGTAAATCTGCTCTTTCTGCTGGTGCAGCTTATTGCTGAGCTGCTGCTGAGCCCTCTGCTCTTCCTTCTGCAGAAGACGCAACTCCCTCAGTTCCTGGCGTCTGGCAAAGTGGAGAAAGCGAGGAGAGGAGGGAGTGAGCAAAACAGACAGACATTATTACTTTTGTTTTGTCTAGTCGGGAAGGCAAATTGTACTTCTCCAGGCCATTAATAATAGCTGAGGACACATTTATACCTCAGGAATCTCATTTCTTCATTCTTTGTGTCATTGTCGGTAATGATCTTTGATGTAGTCACACTGACTTCCACCCCGTCCACAATGAATTTGCGTGTCTTTTTCAATGTCTTCTTCTGACGCTTTGTCTCCTGGGAAAACAGGACCAAAAAAAAAGTTGGGGCTCCATATATCAGTTTGCAACTTTTAAACAACATTTGATCACCCAACAGTCTTATTAACACACAGTAGGTGAATATAATTGCTGTGTGGTACCTGAATGGAAACTGATCCGGGCTCTTTTGTTTTGGACAAGAAGCTTGAGATGGACAGATTCAGGTCTACACTGCTATTATCTGCAGTTGAGCTCCTACCAGAGTCGGAATTGTCATCTTGAGCTTTGTCTGGAAGAATCTTCTCATCTTCTGCATGCTTCTTTACGATAGGCTTCGCTTCATCTTTCTCTTTTGAGAGAGCTTCATCCCGACTTGGCAAAGCCACCTTAACTTGTCTGTTTGAGTCCTCTTCTGCTTGTGTGAGTGATTCCTCCACAGTAATTATTCTTTTCTCTGGAGAAGTATCACCTTTTGGTATCTCTGCAGTAGCTTCTGGATTGACTGGAACCTCAGCGGCGTCAACTTCTTTCTTGTTTTCAGAAGGCATCTCAAGCTGCTCCATTTCCTTTGCAGGCGGGATCAACAAGGCCTTGGCAGGTTCTACTTCCATCTTTTCTGCATGCTCTGTGGCTGCAGGGGTAGTGGACTCTTCCACAAAGCTAGTGACCAATACGTGGTTTGCGACAGGGATCTCAATGGGTGTTGTGACGGCCAGTCGTGGTTCACCCTTCTCAGGAACAGATTCCAAGATGGTGGGAGAAAGTGGAATCTTTTCATCCTCAGAACTGGCAACACTCACATTGGAGGGAGCACGTTTATGGCCCTGCAGCAAAGGTAGACGTAGCAAATCACTTATTTTTTAACCAACTTGACATGAAACAATCTTGTTTATTGATCGTGTTTAATAATGCAGCCATTCATGAGCAAATACATTTAACCTTTGGGCAGCACAAAATTTACAGCATATTTGCAATTGCTTCACTGCACCCTTCAGCTCATACTAAAAAAAAGAATGCAGTTTAAAGGTTTGCATACCATATTTGGTTCAATTTCTTCTTCTTCCTCTTCCTCTTTGTGCTCTTCAATCTCCTCAGTCACCTCAGCCTTGGCTTCAGCTATTATCTCTCTCAGAGGCTTGCTGCCTGTCACACTGGAAACAAATGAATGCTGCCAAGAAACAAAGAAAAAAATTAACAAAATTAAAAAAAAAAACACACATTGGCAAATCCATCTCTTATGCAACTTTACAGTGTGTTGTACTGAAATGTATTTTTCCAATAAACAGTATAGGTATTATTGTAGTTGCAGTACATATCTTACACCAGCATTGCTGTTAATACTTTGGTTTGGTTGTTTTACTTGGTTTGCTAAATTTTATGAATAGTACACCCCTCTCCATCTGCAACAACTCTTGAGACCGTGGCAATAAAAAGGTGAGGTGGTGAGTTTTGCCTGAATAGATTTCTCTAAATTTGATATAACTAACATTTGAAACAACTATAGAATAAAATCCATTAAGAGTAGAACAATACAATTTTGCATAATATCCTAAATCTGTAGATTTCACATAAAATAAATCAGGAAAACCCATGACTTGAACTGGGAAGCCCTGTGCAGTTAGTATGGAATGACCCAATACTGAATGTTTGATATACAAATGATTGCCTTCATTCTTGACTTTATTCTAATCCCCCTTTGTACAGGTCTTAAATGTATGTAACTTTTAACATAACTACAAAGTAAATTTCTTGCCACTTTGTCCTTTTACGGCTCACAAACCCTTCAATGCAACTGTGATTCCATATTTCTAAAACCCTTTAAGCCGTCTTCTCAAGCACCAGCATTATAAAAGTCTTTGCTATGTCAGTGTGCATGAACGCATGCTGATTGGCTTGCATATCTCTTTAAGCATGTACAGTAGCTGTAACCAGGCAAACAATGTCAACCAATGAAAAAAGAAAGGCCCTCTCTGCGTCTTATGTGTATTTATGTGCAAGGATTATTGTTTATTTTCTGTGAGCAAGTTTTAATTGAGATAAATGGAAAAGAGTTCTGAGAATGTTCATTTGGAGGCACCTGCAAAAGTTGTGCGGCACTCCACCTGTTGTCCACATTTTTGTCCAGACAACGCTTTAGGAAATCATTGAATTCTGGAGACCTGAAAGGGTCAAGATAAAATAGACAATCGTTAGTCCGACGAAAGGCCAACTGAAACGCCAACATTATTTACATGTTTTTCCAGTGTCTAATAAACAGATGGAAAATGAGCAGCAACAGGGGTGTCAAACTCATTTTATTTGGACTGCAGAGGAGACTGTCGGGAGATCACCAATTCAGGACGAACAGTGAAGATTTGGTGATAAAAATCATACAGTGTAGAACAGTCTTGACATGTCAAGACAATAGAATTTGAATTGATAGTATTTCCATGAGGTTTTAATGCTGAGACCCACCAACGTGATGGCTGCATCAGAGTAGGAGGGTCCGACTTGGCAATTTTCAGAAGGACTCTCATGGGGTTCATCTCGTGATTGGGTGGCTCAATTTGCGCCAGCTCTATCAGGGTAACGCCGAGTGACCAGATATCAGCTTTGTAGTCGTATGGACGGTCCTTAGATGTCTCACACATGACTACTTCAGGGGCCATCCTGCAACGGAACAAGTAGTAACATAAGAGCATTTCTGTACCTTAAATGACTACATGCACTTGTTTTGCCAGAACCCCCAAAATATATACATAGATTTTCTTATTTTACACTCACCAATATGGCGTCCCAATGAAAGAGTCTCTCCTCTGCAGTGTTTTGGTGTTTCGAGCAGAAACACCAAAGTCAGCTGAAATACATGTAAAAAATAAATAAAACTAGATCTTAGTGACAGGAAATCTACATTAGTTAGATAAACCAAAATGAAATCATACAACCAAAACAAAATGCCCAAATTAACATTTATTTTCTTGGTAGAATCTGAGACTTACTATTTCATTAAAGCAGAATCTCTCCTGACAATTATTTTTTGATTAATAAAATGTTATGAATAATGGTTACAAATATCTGGGAATCACTTTTATTCGAGGAATGACTTTGGTAATGCTTACAAAAATGACTGTAATAGTACAATGACTCCAGAAGAGTCATGTGAACGTACAATCATCATAAAAGATGAGCATGCGTAACCTAGCACTATAGAGAATGTTTGGCGCGCATTATTGTGCTATTATTGTGCTATTTTCAGAATTTAAATCTCTTTAACTGAATAAAATACCTGTAGGTTAGTGTCACATGCACATAAAACAATTCTAAATAAAACAGTTCTGTCTACATCTTTAGATTATTGAAGTATCAATTCAGAAATGTTACCTTTGTAAATTAAAAAGAATGCATACCAGTAAGTAAAATAGAGCATTACTGACATTTTACTTGGGCAAAAGTAGGTTCCGTATTTTCCGGACTATTAGTTGCAGTTTTTTTTCATAGTTTGGCCGGGTGTGCGACTTATAATCAGGAGCGCCTTATATGTGAAATTATTAACACATTATTACTTGATCATTAACACATTACCTACTTACTAGAAGTTTCACTTTAACTCGCACGAGGGCACCCTAAGCCTGTGGAATAATTAGAACTGCAACTGACGATGAGTCTGACGTCCACTCACTTCCACGGATTTCCGGAGTCAGCGGAGTTGTTTATAAATGACACAGAAGACAATGATTTCGATGGATTTAATGATTTGGAATGATAGGGATGGTTTGATAAAATTGTTATTTATGTTAGAGTTATTTGATATATAGTTTATATATAGTTATATAGGCCTGTGGAATAATTGGAACCTCAACCAACGATGAGTCAGACGTCAGCGCCGCATGTACTTTCGCAGTCAGCAGCGGCGTTGTTTATAAGTGACACAAAGGATGACGATTTTGATGGATTTAACGATTTGGAGTAACATGGATGGCTTGATAAACTTGTTATTTATGTTATAGTTATTTGAATAATTGTTAATATGTTACATCAGGTTTGCGATCCTGTTCCTCGTTTGTGTTCATGTAACGTTAGCATACCGTATCGTTAAGCCTGTTATTGCCTATTCATGTCTGTTCTTGGTGTTGAATCTTGTCAAATAAAGTTGCCCCCAAAATGCGACTTGTACTCCGATGCGACATATATGTTTTTTCCTTATTTATTGTACATTTTATGGCCGGTGCGACTTGTACTCCGGAGCAACTTATAGTCCGGAAAATGATGTAATTAATTCAAGTGGGTCTTTTGCAAGAATATTTGTTATATGAAACCACGCTCCTTGATGACAGGACACTATTTTACAGATCCTTCCTTACCCAATTTAACATCACCATCTAGAGTGAGCAGGATGTTGCCAGCCTTAAGGTCTCTGTGGATGATTTTTATATCATGGAGGTAGACAAGGGCCTGTAGAGTCTGTCGGCACACCACCTTAATTTGTGGCTCTGTCAAGGCTCGCTCTAGTTCTGAAAAGGTAATGGACACAAAATACAGATAGAACATGCATATGGATTAAATGAGAGGTTGGGAACATATGACTCGCGAGCCAGATATGGCTCTTTGGGCGACGTTAAAAACGTTATTAAAAAGACACCTGGATTAAATAAATCATGGATGAAACATTTTAGTAAACAAATATATAACAAGTGGACTCACCTAACATAACAGCATCTACAGCACCTCCCGCACAGAACTCGATGAGAATCTACCAACATTGGTGGAAACAAAATTGAGTTATTTTATTAGTGAATCATCAATAACAGATCAACAAGCATAAACTAAGGTTGCGTTGTTAAAACATTAAAACAATCAACAAGGAATATAAAGCTGATCATTCACGTTAACGAAACAAGAGCTCTTCCAGGACTGATTTATGGTACTGGATGTTCATTCGCATACCAGGGCTAGATTGCAACATACATATGTGGAGACAACGTGTGCATTTCACACTGTCATTAATTAACACGTAAACAATCAGGTTGTCTTATCATAAAATCTCAGCATAAACCCTATGCATAAACTCTATGTGAAGTAACGAAGGACTCTGAGTGCTTAAAAGCCATTTTGAATCGTTCAATAGGGCTGGTGGCGTAAGAGGATTGGCCCAGTTGGGGCCACATTGTGGAAACTGTTTCATGCAGCTACGAGCTAGACCTCTTAAGATAGGCCTTAGCCCTTCTGCTGCAAATAGGATTACAGTTTCTATGCACACTGGCCCTCAAGTAGTGGGAACGTGGCAAAGTGCAGATTCTGGAAGCATATTTTCTATTGAGCTTAAACAAGTCTAATCTTTTTGCATGTTTCAAAATTAAAGCTTGTCTTTGAGGACGATGCAAATCTGTTACTAGTTCGCACATAAAATGTTGGTGAAAAAAAATTTTAATCACTGCTATGAAGAAAGGAAGTCAGGCTGTGATTTGGTTCAACCACTGAGAAAAGCTATTTTGTTTGATGTTTTCATTGAGGCACTCGTGTTATTCATAGACATTCGGTATTCAAAATCAATTGTTTAAGCACCTGTAAGAAAAGACTAGCCCGAACTTTTCACTGTGGTTTATCGGCATTCCACAGTTGAGAGGGGCTTTTTAAGACTGATCCACTTATAGTAACAAAGCCCATAGAGGACTGAAAATGACTTAAGACTCAAAACAATCTTGGCTATTCAACATGCAGTTGCACACTATTGTATGTTTTTCTGTAGGCGAGCAGTTGTTTCAGTGGCTGAATTGTTATACAATGGCTCCCACAGAGTAGCGGCATTATTCATGGCCTGGGACCGCGGTTTCCTCCCAAACATATTTGTTTGACAAATGTGAATGCACAAATAAGACTTTTTTTCCCCTTGAGGGTTCAAAGTATCCAAGGACTGAATTATTCCATACACGATGAAAGGTACTTGTAAATTGAAAAAGTGCTTGTTACATCTTTGATTTTCATCTATGAAACGTACTGTATGTACAATGAAGGATATTTTCTGAGCACTGTTTCTTATGTAGGAGGTGAAGAGATAGCAACAGCATATTTTTGTTAGTTTATACAAACTTATGTATATACTTTTTATACTTTTATACTGTTTTACTTATCATGTCAATCAATGTGTACATATTCCTATTAATCTATATATTTTATCATGTCAATCAATGTGTAAATACTCTTAATAATTTATACACACAGTTATTCAATCGTGTTATAACAGCCATTGATCACACACACTTTTTATTCATTTGGGGACACAATGTTTATAGCAGTCGTCACCAACGTGGTGCCCGCAGGGACCAGGTAGCCTCTAAGGATCACTTGGGTAGCCCCAGGCCTACTCTTCTGTACATGTAGCTCACCAGTGATGGGACATTACTTTTGAGGTAATGTTGTAAAAGCAACTATCAAAGATTCATGGAAATACAAGTGTTGCATAGCCGTTTCCTAAATATTGCGAGAAGTCAGTAATATGATCAGTGTCTTCACATAATTGTGTGTGACCTACAGGTATCCCTCGGAATTAATTAGTACTGCAGTCGCTCTCAGTTTTTAAAAATGGCTTGGCAAGCCCTGATTTAAGGATACTCGGTGTGGTTTTTGGTTGTAATGCAAATCAGTACATATGGCATTTGTCTCATAATATATTAAGTAACACCATAGAATAACAATGTAAAACACAGTCTAGGTACCAAAATAAAAAAAATCCAATTTGACAGCGCTATAATAATCCTGTATGATGATTAACAGTTAAAAGCTATTTCATACGTCTTGTGAACTTTGGCCCTGGAATTTGATAAGCATACAGTAAGAAAATGTGTTAAGCTAGGGAAGCATTTCAATATCCTACAATATTCAAGCTGTGTAAACTGCCGTATAGGTTTACAAATAAACATGTTTTGCAACGTTTTGCAAAGACTAACCACCTTCAGGGAAACATTACTTTGATATATTGCTCAGCATGCAGTTACTTACCCAGAGTTTGCCCTCAAAATAGAAAGCATCAAGCAGCTTGACAATATTTTGGTGATCACATGAGGCCAAGATGTCAATCTCTACCATGTAGTCCTCCAACTCTTCTTCAGTCTTTGTGTCAATAACTTTCGCAGCAGCGAGGACACCCGTCTGTTTGTTCTGAGCCTGTAGAATGCAAATGGATGGTTATGAAAATGCATTATTTTGAATTTGAGTAAGAGTTGCAGTGTTTATCTTTTGGTAATTATCTAGAATAGGCATCTTCAAATGATGGACTGAGTCAAGGTCTCATGTGGACCAGTACAATAGTCCCTATGTTGTGACCACCTGATTGATTGAATATTGATTGATTGAATATTTATTGATCCCCAGGGGTGGCAGCAAATGAACCTGTTTGTTTAACTGAAGAAAAGGCACAGGTTGCATGGCCTATTTTAAAAGTAGAAAGGTTTACTCATAAAAGAACATTTTGAAGAATGAAAGGACAGACCGCTTTTCTAGTCTTCCAGAAGCTCAGCCCAAAAAGAGCAAAAATAAATGTTCGGCCCAGAGATTTGGGGGCACCCGATCGTTTTCTCGAGAGGCGGAATGAGCAGGAATGCTGCGCCTCCGAGCTGAGTGAACAGTGGTTTTGGCAAACATTTTAACATGGCTAAATGCTCCAAAAATTTGATTCAGCACGATATGGCTCTTATTAGACTAAATGCAATCTCATGAGGTAAAGAAGTCTGTGAAGCTCCCGACCAACTTCTCGTGGAAACGTATTCCATTTGTCTTCTGCGATCAGAAAAAGTTAAATGAAGCTGCCACAGGGACATGGAATACTGTACAGCCTTTCCTTGTGATCTGCCAAGTTTAGTAGTACGTTCTGGAAAACTGATAAAATCCCAGAGATTTCTTTAACTAAGAATTCTATCGGTGTAAAATTGATCATGTCCAGTGGACTATTCAAACCTCCTGTCAGTGAGCAGGACATTAGCCAATGATGATTTTTAATTTGAACTGCAAATGTAAAAATCATCAGTTGTTCATAATACTATATTGTGCTTTCTGTGGGTCTGGGATGAAGCAAGTTTGGCCACTTGTGACAAAGTCATTGTGCAATAACGAGTAGTGGAGAAATGACAAGATGAAATGAAGTAAGAAAATCTTTGCTCAGAAAGACTACTTCTTGTAACACTTCACAATGGTTTGACATACATTTTCTTGATTTCCTACAAAAACCTCTGGGTGCATAACAGTGCCCTTTGCTTCTACTTATGAAATGAAGCAGACACTTGAGAACTGCTATTTGACTGGTATTCACACTAATCAAAACGGAAAACATTAATTAGTAATTCTTGTCGATTCAGTGAATTTTCCTGTCACGTCTTCTTTGTTTATTGAAAAAAAAAACCCAATTAATCACTCTACTTTTATGGAAATTTTGGATTCAGTCACTAACATGCAACACACAAGTGTTTACTTTTCTAAATTGAACATGCACGATTTAGAACCACGATGAGCATACAAATAGAAAGTAAAAAATAGTTTTAAATATCCTTGGTTGTTTTGGTGCTATTAGCAATGCAACAAATTTATACTGATGAGATCTAGACCATTGTGTGGAATGAGAAGGTCCTCGCAGACATATTTGACAGTTCTGTCACAAGGTTTTTTGTGTGGGGCTTTTATGGAAGGTGGGTGGGTCTCAGTTAAAAACAGAAAACAAAAAAAAACCCGTCTCAGCTGACACTGCTCATGGCACTTGCTGCTTGGAGCCTTCTGGGTACAGTTACAGAAACGGATCTGTATTTAAAAGAACACGAAGAGTTTGACATTCCTTACCTTGAACACTTTTCCAAAGGCTCCATCTCCCAATTCACCGATAATGGTCCATATTTCCTCCGGATTCTCATCTCGTCGGACATTCTCGTATTGTTTCTTCTTCTTCTCAGTTCCCAATTTAAATATTTTACGTAAATTAAAGAATGACATACTGAAGCATGGGAAATGCCGATCAAATCAAAAGTTGAATCTCTTTCTATTGTGGCACCATATATAAAGCAGACAAGTATTGTAAAGTCTGATGACCACCGTAGCTTTTGATAACAATCCAAAACCTAGCTTAGCCTCTGATTCTCGACTGACCAGTCCAGAGAATTCTGTGCTCTTTTGTCCATCGTGGGTCACTTGGGTCATCCAAATGGTGTTGAGTCTCCTGGACTCGTCGCGACATCAGAAATCTACTCGAACGATACCATTCATGTAATGCTAAGGAGTACCAAGGGCTTGTACCTACTCTGAGCGACCAGTGGCCCCGTGGGTTTCCTTCTTCAACCAAAGTGGAAAAAGAGTAAAGCGATTTTTCTTCCAAGTAGTTCTGAGCAGTAAAAATATTAAAAACTTTTAACACCAAGTCCGGTTATATTACACGTAGCACATAGTTCTGCATTAGCTAAAACATTCATCCTCCCGGGGTTGGGTTTGGTAATCTAGCGGATTTAGTACCAATGCGCGTCCACGCGTGCGCGCGACGTCGCGGTTCTTTCTTTTCACGTTCTTGTTGGTAGTTGGCGCGGACAATCAAGTCGTTTGTTGTCTCTATCTACAAGGACAATCTACGAAACAGGTCGTTTAGGGTCAAATTACTGTTTACGTTGTAACGGCAACCTTCGGGAAAGGGGTGGGTGACATTCGTGGTCGGCATGTGGCATTGTTTCTTTTGTACTATTGTGTGGAGGTTTAACTACAAGTCCCATGCACCATCAGTGTTCATCGAAGGCGCGCTGTTTGAAATGTTTTTATTTATTTATTTAATTATACTCATTTATACCACCTATTTAATTATTGTAATATACATTCACACTCATACGCCGTCCATTAACTAAAAAAATTAACCTATAAACACATTTTTAAAGTGTGTCACGTGACCGATGTTGCGGACGAAAAGCTACATAACAATCTAGCTATCTTCCTTGCTTGAGCACGGCAAAGAAAATGCTTTTTAAGCATAACCACTATCCTTTCAAAATGAGCTATCGCCATTAGGTTGGTACAATGGATGAAGATGAAGTAGAGCTCCCATCCATGTTGTGGGGGTTGGATCCGATTTTTTCTGCTTTCGCCAGGCTCCATGTCACAGACATTCTCGACATGAAGGAGTCCTGTCAAGTGTCAGGTAAACTGTTTGCATGCTCTCTGCGATCCAAGAAATTTGCTTTGGAACACTGCAGGAATTGAAGCTATGGTACTACTAATAAGTCTCTTTTCTGTCCGTCTGTCATCAGATATTTATTTCTACAAGTCACATCCGATCCACAAGGTCGATGTTCTTGGGACAGTCGTTTTTAAACGGGAAAGAGAGGACTTCTTCTGTTATGGGGGTGATTTTGAAAATAATGTTTTACAATTTTAATGATAATGCCCAACACAATCACAATTGCTCTCTCTCGCTTTTTTTTTTTTAAACAGTGGACGATGGCACTGGAGTCATAAACTGCATGTGTTGGAAAAATGACCTGTTTAAAGAAGAGGTGAATTCTGGTAAATATGATTTGTGATTTTTAATTTCAATTTTTGAGTATGTACTGAAAAAGGGAAAAGTCACTGTGGATGGCGTTTATCAAGTAATGGCATTACCGTGCAGTGCAGCTTTAAAATGCTTTAGATGAGCAGCATTTTTGGGGTGGGCGTCATTATCATTTTACAGATTATCATCAATCCAAGATCCACTGTTCTCTCACAGCGAGACAGGTTTTGTTTTAATACTGGGATTACGCACTGTTTTTCGTTCTGTTTACATGTTTTTACCACACTTGCCTAAATTGTCTTTGCAGATTGCTCCCGCAATCCTAAAAACTGCACGGCAGGTTAATTGCCTGAGTTTAAATGGTTAACTGGTGATCAATTCAGAGTGCTGTCTGCCTCTCATTAAATGTCAGTGGAAACAATTGATTCTTGCAAAATTGACGTCTAAGTAATCATTGAATACAACTGGACAATTAGTGTTTTTTTAACTTTAGACATGGAGAAACCTCAGGATAACCTTCAGGGAGGCTTTAATCTAGCTGTTGAACGGAAAAAGCTGAGACATGCCCAGCAGACCCACGGCAGCGTAGAGATTGGAGAGCTGCTGCGAGTCAGAGGACGAGTGAAGACGTCAAGACAACAAAGAGAGATTACAGCCTACATGTACTGTGAGTCAAGTGACACTTTCCGCGCTTCTTTACATTTCCTGTTTTAATAATCAATTACTTACAGTCGTAAAGACACGATCTGTAGAAGTAAAAATGTACATTTTAGTAGTGCTGTCTCATGATGGGTGGTCCACATACATACCTGACCGTCTGTTATGCGCTCATAGCCAACCTCACAATCTCCATCTTTTGGCCATTACTTTTATGCTGTGTGTATGCAGATAAAGTGAACGACCCAGTCATGGCAGTCCAGATTGAATGGATGATTGAGGTTTTACAGCTGTACAGAGAATTCTATGACAAACCACTCCATCTAAAAACCAACACTGCTAGGTAAAGATGTCCCCCCCCCCCCCCCCCCCCAAAAAAAAAAGAACCACACACTTACAAATAGATGCCAAAACTTGCAGTATATGGTGTAGATGTGCTGTTGGAGTCGTATTGCAATACATGTTTAGTATTTGTGCTTTTTTAAAAATGTAATTCTATTGTTCAACACAGGGTGGCGCATAAGCCCCAAAAGGTTAAATAAAAAGCTCCAGGTAAACTAACTTTTTAGAATTGAATTCACTTGAGTAAATCAACAGTTGACTACAATGAGTACTATCAGACTTTTTTTTTATACACGTCTGAAGAGTTTTAGCTCGTTCGCGCCTCAATAAACGGTTTTATTTAGTTATTTATTTATTTGAAGAGGGACAATGCACGTTAATGAAAATCAGTATAAAACCAAATATAGATATGCCGAATTATAGCTACAAAGCTAGTTTTCATTCGTAAGTCCCCAGGCAGGCCAATACATAAGAAAGAAAATATAATATTTGTGTGTGTGCGTGTATATATGAATAGTACGTAAGAAAGAGGTTCTTGTTGGAAAGACTTGAAAAGTGATATCAAGTGTTTCAGCTCCATTTCTGTTTGTCTGGTTTTCAGTGAGTCTCCCTTCAGTTCCCTCAGTAAGGCAACACATATCATCAAAGATTTATTAGAGCAGAGGTCTGTGAGCAAGTTCAGACCTTATGATATTGAGGACCACCTGCAGCCTCTGTTTCTCAGCTGTAATGAAACAGCACATTCAGACCAGGTGCGCCTCACCATTGACTGACACTGACAAGAACATTATTAAGAAGTAATGGACTATCATGATTATATGCTGCTGTTTTAGGAACCTGTGGCGGGTCCATCTACATACCAGCAACTAAGAATACTCCTTAAAGAGGCCTTGAACATTTTACAGGATGAGGGCATTGTGTACCAAAGGATGAAGTCCCAAGATGAAGTCTATTTTGTAGGAAACAGAAAAGATGACTGCTTAACTCAAGGTCAGTGCAAAGGATCATTGTGGTCCTTTTTGACACTTTTTGTTTCTTGCTAGGTGACTGCACAGGATAAAGATCTTCTTATGGTCGTTAAAGACATAATCAGAGAGGACACAAAAAAAGAAAAGTGTATGTGACCCCATTTTATGACCACCTCCTGCAGGTTGAACACTTGTGTTCTCACAACAGTTTCCTTGTTTCTTTAGATCGAGAGACGGGCTGCCACATCTTGCACATTCTGTCTTCAGTACGACAGCGCTACAGTTTGAATGTGAGCAAGCCAGCGCTTGAGCTGCTTCTCAAATCATTGGAGTGCAAGAGTGACATTGTCAGTACCAGAGATAACTACTTTACTATGTTTTAGTCTGGGGTTGGTGATTACTACGTTTTTTAATTATTTACATAAAAAAATTGATTTATATAATCTGGTCGTATCTTTTATTTATTCCTAAATCTATACATATTTTAAGGATTATGCAGTATGTATTACATCGTTTTTCATAAACCTATACATTGTATTTTGTGTTTATGTAGCAATTACTGTACATTTTAAATCTCTGTGAATTTAGTCATGTTCATCCACTGCGATTGTTGTGACAGTGACTTCATCATGCACAGTTGCCAAAGTGAAATAAATAAAATGTGAAATAAGTGGACTCAACATATCTATTCAATCTATTATTATTCTCCTCATGAGGGTCACAGTTGTGCTGGAGCCTATCTCAGCTGACTTGGGCTATTAGGTGGGGTACACCCTGAAGTGGTTGCCATGGCACACATAGACAACACTACACACGTTTTTATTGAGAGGAAACTGAAATATTCAGAGAGCACCCAACCTGGTACGAGAAGAACTTGCAAACCCCACATAGGAGGCTGAGACTTGGAGTCGAACCTTCTACATCTGCACGGTTAGGTGGACGTCGATCACCATCCCGCGCTTACTTTCAAATTAATAGATATAAAATTGAAATAAAAACTAAATAAATTGATTCAATTTCGACTTCTTGGTGCTCCACGGACGTCTGCTGTTCTTCAGATTTTTTTTTGGTCAAATAAACGTCCATGTGGATGTGAAGCAAAGTGTACAAGGGGGGCAGCATAAAGTCATGGAGTGGGCGCGTTCACGTTGAGAATGCTTGCATCTGATTGGTCGTCGGCGGAACATCTGTAGCCACACTTGCAGCTCCTCATGTCTCCGGCCAGAAAGCAGCTCATGACTCAGTGCCTGCGGTGTTCAGCTGAAACGATCCGACGCGGCCTTGGAAACCACTCAATGAATCAGCACAGTATTTGTGGACCACCCTTGTCTTTTTCAATACATAACAGTCTCCTGCCAAGCCTGGAAGAAAAGTTATTTTAAGACGAGTCGGTTCCTGCATTGATTTACCAACCGAGCGATACGTTGTCAGCTATCCTCTTCACGAGTATTTTATTCAAAGTAGCCCCGTGGACGTATGAGAAGCACGTCCCACTCTTTTCCCAAATCCCTGCGGCAAATAGAATACGAGAAGCGTTTGACACCGGATTGACTAGCTATTTTACAACAACTAGACTGTGACGTCCAGGTATGCGGAGGGTCTCGTGGCCACCGAGACAGACACAAAGGGACTCTCGTCAATTTCCCAAGATTTTAAGGTGATTGCCTTCTTCCGGCGTTGTTTTTTTTTTTCTGTGGGAAAACGGAGGAGCCCTGACAGCGTATGTTACCGAGGGTTTACGCACAGCGTTTTCTTGGACGGACTATTGATAAGTTTATAATTGGATTGGTGGTGATTGGGCGAATGGAACAATTGCCAAACTGGCCGACAAGGAGCGGACGTCTTTCTCCGAACTGGCTGGGAATCGGACGATGAATGCAGGGATTTATTCGGTGTGATACGAGCTGCAGCAGCTGTCTGCAAGGCGCGTTTATGTACAGCTTTTGCAGGGTCAAGATGCAGGTTCGGACTGTGCTGGACGTCAAAGTGGTGGACGTGGAGAAAAGGCGCAGTCCATCGAAACATTACGTGAGTTGCCTTGCTCATCTTTGTCTGCACGATTTAATGCCCACGGTCTGCAGCTGCATCCTCACCACTCTACGCTGTTTTCCAGACATAAGTCTAGCCTAGTTGTTCTGATTAAACCTTAAATAAGGTGGGAATCATTTCATCAGATGATTCAGGGTCGTCTCTCATAACCATGTCCGATCAAATGGCAGCACACGTTGCAATAATCTGCTAAGAATGGCATTATTGCATATTGGTTAAAATGGATTGAGGAGATATTTGCACCATGCTGGAAGTCAAAAATGCATCTGTCGGGCTGGTTACTGTAGCTGTAATTTTGAAAGTGCTCATCAAATGTGAAAGTTCACGTATTGTTTTTCATTACAACATTTGTATTGCAAAGCAGAGCAAACCTGATGTTTCAAATTCAATTCATTTGTTCAAAACAGGTTAACCGTGCTATAATATCTTCAATGGAAACATACTTGGATTGCTGTTTTAAGTTACAATGTACAAAGTAGAAATAATCTGCATTTTCTTACTCTGTCTTTCTTAAATTGTTTTAGTCCAGCCACTTTTTCCAACCTTGTTTTGATTTGATTTGTTAAATAAGCCAATCAGTGTCACCTTATTTACCATTGTTTTAATTTCCATTCCGCTGGCCTTGTACTGCCAGAGAGAACACGCAGGTAGTTTACTTGCAGTTAACTTCAAGCTATTTTCACTCAGACAGTATATTTTATGCTGTTACACAATCATAAACAACTAGTAGAAAAGCTCAAGCAAAGCATATAATGACTTAACGTAAAATGTCCTATCCGTGTAAAAATAATCACCTGACAATAACTGTATTGTGAAGCACCCCTACATATAAAAACATGCAATAAGAAGGATTTCAAAGAACCCATGAGCCATCATGGAAATAATAAATGATAAATGATCGATACTGGCTATTTGGAATTGGTGTGATATTGATATTCACATTAGTATAGATTCTATTGATGCTATCAATCTTCACAGCCCTAACACAGGTGTATTTAGGGGCCCAAGGCAAATCTTGTCATTGGGCCCACCACAAATTGTCAAGATTCAGAATATTAATGCTAATCATTTACTAAAATGTGTGAATTTGAGGCAAGTCTCATATTTCCTTAGAGAGATAAAGTTCTTTAAATCATGGAGAGATTATATCCAACTAGCCAATGATCTTTATGTAATTGATAACGTTAACCAATTCGATATAGGTCAATATTTTCATTTTTTTTACTACTGTATTACATCTTTGTGATGAAAAGAGTCACTCCTAACCGCATCCTACTTGGCTTACATTGACCACAGTGCTACCGCGACTAGCAAGACTCTCACCTCAGGCTCTTGCTGTTCTCATCCACATTCAGTGTCACAGTAAAAAAGGTTACAATCTTTGGTAGTTTTGATAAATGCAGTTTGCATTTTCAACACCGCTTATCCTGTTCAGTGTTGCGGAGGATGCTGGAGCCTATCCCAGCTGACATTGGGCGAAAGGCAGACTATACCCTGAACTGGTCGCTAGGCAGTCGCAGGGCACGCGGAGACAAACAACCAGCCACCGCCACGGAGTGAAAATTTATCCCACGCTGTCCACACACTATCAGCGACTTTATGACATAACATTGTTTCTGGAAGTCATGGGACTGACAAAAAAGTTCTGCAAAGTTTGATTTCATTTTATTATTTTTTTTAAATCATTTTTATATATCGGTCATGTGGATCGTTCACAAATACACAGATACTAGAGTACACCTTTTGTTAAGGGCTGTAGAGTTATAAAATAAGTTGTTTTATGCATCATTTGTTATTCATTAAGATTACACGTTTCCTTCACTTGTCTTGAACATGCTGGAAACATTACATCAGATTTAGGCCAATGTTATCCTTATTTATCTTATATACGTAAATACCTACCTTGCTTGAAGCAAGTCTTCTTTCTTTACCTTACTTTACCCTACCACTTAAAGATTGTTAAAAATATACACAGTATGAAATGAGAACGACACTCAATATCAGGGTTATTCCACAGCTGCCCTAATATAATAGCTTTGATAATTTACCACAAACATGTATGTAATCTTTAATCAAACGGTATCGAGTGTTGGAGCTTTAACTGCAATTACTATATTTTCCACACTAAATAATCATGTTATTGTTATTCACAGTTTATACAAGTGACTGTTTTGACAAACCTGAAACAATGGAATCATTTTATTTCTTGATTAAAATGCCATTTTGTTACTTGTATTGCTGAAAAACAATAGTTTATTACTATTTATATAATAGTATTGTTGTAGTGGTTGATTTTTTAATTTTACACTTTGAATTTGGTTACACACTATATGTTCGTGGCCGCATGGTGATGCACAGGTTAGCACGTCCACCCCACAGTTCAGAAGTTGCGATTTTGCGATCCCTGTGTGGCTTTCACATTTTCTCCCCGTGCCTGTGTGGGGTTTTCTCTGGGTACTCCGGTTTCCTCCAAAAACATGCATGGTAGGCCGATTGGGCACCCCAAATTGCCCGTAGGTGCGAGTGCGAGTGGGGATGGTTGTTTGTCTCTGTGTGCCCTGTGATTGGCTGGCAATCAGTTCAGGGTGTCCCCCGCCTACTGCCCGATGACTGCTGGGATAGGCTCCAGCACGGCTGCGATCCCTTTGGGGACAAATGATACGGAAAATGGACGGATGGAGTATATATATATGTAGTATGTCAATACATACATATACAGTATTTTCACTATATGTTTCAGAGTCAGAGTCAGCTTTATTGTCAATTCCTTCATGCCAAGACACACAAAGAAATTGAAATTACGTGTCCTCCATCCCACGGTGACGAGACACAGTACACGAGTAACATACAAGTAAACAACGGGGGAGAGAGTTCAGGACCCCAACAGCCTGGAGATCACAAACTTCGCCAGAGGCGAGCAGTGCTTGTATCCCCAATGATGTTTTTTTGTAAATGAAAATCTAAAGTGATATGGTTAAGATTCTGTTGAATGTTTTTCTTGTGTTAGTTTTGTCGGGCCTAAGTTTATTTGGTAGATACTCTGCTGTTCCATCAAGAATTTTACATCAAGTCCCAGTGATATTTGGACACAGCACCCGTTTGTGATGTACGTAATATATGCATACAGTATGTTGATAGTATCACCACATTTTGTGGGCATTAGGCTTGTTAATCATAGTCGGAGCTGCGTAGTTTAGCTTATGAGAGCTGAGCCTTTCCGAGTTATTCATTGAACTCCCCGGACTGCGATCTGTGGCCTAGTTTCCCAGGCTACCAATTCTCATGAGACAAGGCTGTGCAAAAATAGAGAGGGAAGGAGTGAAAACCTGGCACAATATGTGGTGTCCATTCAGTCTCATTTGCAGTGTTTGAGAAACCAGCTGGAAATGCTTATCCTGGGGGCGGCGGTATCCAGAGGGAAGTGTTTGTTGGACCATAGAAACGTTGCAAACGCACTCTCAGGCGTTCTACTTCTTTGAATGTTTTATGTGTGAGACTTTGTTTGCAGAGTGCAAGGTGATGAAATGAGAAGAAGTTTCGGTTCACAACAATGTTGAATCACTTTTTGGTTCCTTTACAACTCCCAGTCCCACTACATTTTCAAGAGTCCCGTACAAAGGCTTAGTTTGGAAAAGAGTTGTTACTTTGCACCATAAACATCTCTCCAGATGGCTGTTTCCCACTAAAATATTTATTGGTGTCTCAAAAAGTGAGCCATATCTAAGTGAGAGGTTCCTTGTTTTCAGATGCTTGCCTCAATAAACATATGGAGAGGAGTGGTTTTATTTAGACCAGGGGTGTCAAACTCATTTTTTTCGCGGGCCGCATTGTAGTCATAGCTTCTTTCGGAGGGCCATTATGACTGCCAACCCAAGTAAATGTATTAGCACCTCATATTATATACAGTAAAAGCTACAAAACCAACTGACGAATAACTCGTTTTCAAATCAGACAAGTAAAAACTGGTCAAATATTAAAAAAAACATATTAAAAGTGAAGACAATTAGCAATTCTAGTAATGACACACGAATTTGATGCACAATTTGTCTTCGCGGGCCACATAAAATGATGTGGTGGGCCGTATCTGGCCCCCGGGCCTTAAGTTTGACACCTGTGATTTAGAACTTTTCCCTGCTTGATTGTTGTTTGCGAGATGACTGTCAAGGAGATTGGTGTGTTCAGGCGCAACAGACTAGGGAATCATATGCTTTGCTGACTTTGCTCTATTTCTGATTTTGGCTGTACGGTAATAAAATCATTGATGCTTTTGTACTGAGTACAAGCCATATAGAAAATGAATGGCTTAATTCCTGCTGTTGTACACTTTAAACAGGGAATTGTATGCACTTACATGACTGGTTTATACCAGCATTGGATATCTTTGTAAAACCTCACGTACACGTGCTCGTAATAAATAAAATGTATATATGTTTTATGATTTGTTTCAATTGTATAGTCTGGGTGAAAGTCCACGCTAAATGTCTGCATTTCCATCACCCAAGAATGGCAACAATGTGTGCAGTTGGATATATCATATTGTGTGAGGGTACCAGTTTCAACTCTGGGCTGCAGTATTGTTTTTATCCATCCATCCATCCATCCATTTTCCGTAGCGCTGTATCCCCACGGGGGTCGTGGGCTTGCTGGAGCCTATTCCAGCTGTCATCGGGCAGTAGGCGGGGGACACCCTGAACCGGTTGCCAGCCAATCGCAGGGCACACAGAGACAAACAACCATTCACACAGGCACTCACACCTAGGGGCAATTTGGAGCGCTCAATCGGCCTACCAAGCATGTTTTTGGGGATGTGGGAGGAAACCGGAGTGCCCGGAGAAAACCCACGCGGACACGGGGAGAACATGCAAACTCCACACAGGGAGGGCCGGAGGTGGAATCGAACTCGTACCCTCCTTACTGTGAGGCGGACGTGCTAGCCAGTGCGCCACCGAGCCGCCTTGTATTGTTTTTACGTAAAATGATAATTTTTTGTAAGAGTGAAAATGTTATTATGCTATCAAAGCCATTTTACTATTGGGCCTTATTATATCGGTAATTCTTTCAACTTTTCAACAGACAGAACAACTTAATAGCACATATAACCAAACACTAACATTCCATGACTAATAAAAAGTCAAGAGTATGAATAAACATTCATTTATTAAACCAGACTTTCTATGGAATCAGAAATTCTTTCTCCAGTTTGGGAATAAAAAAAAAATCCTATGCCTGATGACTTACACTTGGGGCGGCAGTAGCTCATCTACAAGCACTTGGGCTTTGGGACTGGAGGGTCACGATTTGGATTCTGTTGTGGACAACAAATTTAGATTGGACATCAAATTTAAATTAGACATGTCTTCCAGACTTTTGTCGAGTTGCCCTTGAGCAAAACACTGGATCATAGTAATTTCCAGAATCATAAAGTATCCACTCAGCGCAATAACCTAAATATCAGGCTAGCACAAACTGACACGTCATCACATTTGGATAAACGTATATTCACTTTACACAATTGTTTCTATATACTATTTACATCTATTAGGGCTCAAGACTGCGGCTAAAATGGTCGCATATGTAGCCTGTTTTTTAAGTTGTGCAAATCAGAATTTCATCTGGTCGTGTTCATGTGAGTGCATACATTTTAATGCTCCCACCAAGGCAGGGACTGTAAAGACATTGCGGTTAAAAGTCATTTTAAATCGTCTATTGTTTCTGGATTATACGTTCGTCTACCACTTTAGACTTGCTCGCAGATTGCAGATGCACACAAGCTTCCATTCATAAAACAAAGATAGTCATTATGTGCAATCTATACATGCACATTGGTCCACACTTCTCTGTCAATGAACTGCACACATCTGTCGGTCCGTCCGCAAATAAGAGTGTATCTATGCCTGCACTATTGTGAATGAAAGAACATTCAATATACTTATATGCCACATTGAGGTTAAACACGGCCATGCTCTAAGGTAGTTTGTGTTTCTGTACATAATGATCATGAAAATAAAAAGTGCTCTAAAAAGCAATCCTTGAAGTCATTGAAATTGGTGTAACACATTTTAGCAAATCAACCAACAAGTAATATTCATTGAGAAATAACTGATAAATACAAACAATATACTTGCCAACTTTAGGATGTGAAAAATTGAGGATTTTTTTTTCCATGACTGTCCTGGACAGGTACAAGTCTTGGATAGATGGGAGATAATTGGAATCAACCTCCCATCTATACAAGACTTGTACCTGTCCAGGACCAGGAAACGTGCAAGGAACATCTCTACAGACCCTTCTCACCCAGGTTGCAGTCTGTTTGAACTACTCCCCTCCGGACGGCGTTATAGAGCTCGGTACGCCCAAACCAGCAGACACAGAGATAGCTTCTTCCCCCAGGCTGTTGCTCTGATGAACTCACACCACTCTTAGAGTCTCAGAGTCATTACTGTGCAATAACATCCTGCTCTCCACACCTTTTTTGAATTTGTCTACACTCTTCTCCTTCTCCTCTCTGCATCCATTGCAGCCTGGTCATCCTGGATAAGGGACCTTCCCATCTGTGATCTCTTCTCAAGGTTTCTCCTTTCCCCTAGCTGAAGTTTTGAGTTTTTCCTTGCCCTCTTGGGAGTTTAAGATCAGGGGATGTTTGAGAATATTTGCCATTTTTCACATGTCCTGAGTGTTGTTAGTCACCTAAATGTTGAACAGAGGCTGTGATTTACCGAAGTCAAATTCCTTGTTTGGCACGCTCAAACATGGCGAATAAAAAAACTCTTGAATCTTTGCCAAGTTTCTGAGTTTTTCTGCCTTACATTTACCACATGAAGGAAAATTACTGTTTCTCTGATATTTGGTTAGTATCGCTAAGCTGACAAAAGACATTATGAAGGGTTTTTAACACACTAGCAAATCTTATGAATTGATCTGCTGCACATTTAACGTCATTCTGATAAAGTTTTCTTGTCTGGGCGGGAAACAGCTTAGAATAGTTCAGGCCTTTTCAGATTATTTTTTAACTATTCAAACCAAAAATTCAGCGAAGAAATGTATTACCGTATTTTCCGGACTATAAGGGCGCACCTAAAAACCTAAAATTTTCTCAAAAGCCGACAGTGCGCCTTATAGTCCAGTGCGCCTTTTATATGGACCAAATTCCTAAATTTAAACTGGCCCAAAGCATTGTGTCATGAAATCAATCATAAGTGGCCCGCTAAAGACTAGGAATCAGGAATCAAAAAGACTATGGATCATTATTTTGTGATTATAAAGTAGTTTGTTGCATCTAAAGTTGAAATAAAAAAGATAAAATGGAGAATGATTTGATATGGATTACAAATCTGACATGATGCATTAATGGTGCGCCTTATAGTCCGGTGCGCCTTATATATGGACAAAGTTTTAAAATGGGCCATTCATTGAAGGTGCGCCTTATAGTCCGGTGCGCCTTATAGTCCGGAAAATACGGTACATAATTATTATTTTTTTTATCTCCATATAATTTTATGTGAAAACGGTTAATTGAAATAGAACATTCCAAACTGAACACTAGTAAAAAAATCACGGATGCTTTTATAGCCAAAGAGTATTATGGGTCTCTGTTTTATATGCTATTTTAAATATAGCAGCCTAGGCGGGGTTCACTGCATTTAGTGGCTAGCCCACATTTTCTGTTCCTTCAATTCCTGTGTTCGTGTACTTTCTTCTCTTGAAAACGGAATCACTGGGAACTGTTTTCTCTTCTAAACTGTAAGTTTTGTCAATTGTCTATCTTAAATGTCTATCTTTTAGCTTTTGCATGATGGTCATTGTATCAATGATATGTTGGCTTCTTTTTAGAAGGATATAAACTTCTAATGTGCTTATGTCGAGGAACTTGGTAAAAATTGCAATTTTAATAGAATTCCTTTTCTCTCTTTCTGGGATGCTGAAGCCCTGAAATAATTGGTTTCTATTTTACCTTAGTTTGTGCTTTTGTCATTCAAGAAATAATTTACTAGACTCCTTTAATGAAAAATTTGACATGAGGCATTTTGCCAAAACGAAAGCTCTCGTCACATGTTAAAGATACATTTACCCGTAAATTGCTAAAGCCTAGCTATGAAAATAGTCGCAACCAGAAGCTTTACAAAGAGATTTGCACTCTCATCTTAAATTCCCTACAGTAGCTCATCTGTAAGTACTTTGCTTCAGAACGCAAGGGTTGCAGTTCAAGTCCTGCTGTAGGCAAAAAATGTAAAATAGCTAGTAGTTGTTGGAGAGATCCTAGACTTTAGCAAGACGCTGACTCCTCAGCACAAAAGGTGTAATTTGTAATCTCACTCTCTTTCCCTGCATGTCTGCAAAAAACACATTTCTTGATTCAACAAATGGGTGTGGCTACTGATCTGTTCAGTAAAATTGATTTTTGCTCGGAGTATAAAGTGGAATTGCTGAAAGGAAACACAATGCCATTGTTTAATCTGTCCATGGGATATATGTTGTAGGGTCAGGCTCATTTAGTCAAATTCACGCCTTAACTGATGAGTGAATTTGTTTTCCACCAGCCCTGAGTCACTAAACTACAATATCCTGATTGTTATTTAGTAATGGTTTTTGGAAAACTGTACAGTAAACCATCAGACATGACATGCTTTATGTGTGGTACATAATCTCAAGATACTTTATCAACGCATAATGAACCAACAACTACATATTGTATTTGAATATGTATGTGAATGCTTGCCTCTCTGGACTTTCCATCCCTGTGGTTGTACCATCCTTTTATTGTATGTTTACTTGGCCTCCACTAAATGTGAAAATTATAAATGTGGAAAAACTATGAAACTTTGTAATACCTTTTTAATATTCAATGATCCACATAATGGCATCCCTAGCATTTGCTTCTCTGCTTGTCCTGTTTTTAACTAACTTTGGGTGAGAGTGACGGTACACCCTTGTCTGGTTGCCAGTCAATCAAAACGTAGGTTACAAATTCAGTATTAACTCAGTGGAACCTCTTAAGTAGATCGAACAATGTCATTTGAGCAAGGCACTTGCACAAACAGCTCATTTGATCTCTGAAACCTAACTAAAAAGTCACACTACACGGAAAAAGGCAAAAATAGACTCGAGCACACGAACAGCGTACAGTTTGTCAAAGACAGAGCAATAAAATGGAACTTAATGATGTCAGACAATCTACACTGGTGGTATATTTAAGGGCAAGTAGGGAGCTGCTGGAACACAAGGAGCATGGCCAGGCAGAATGGGAAATTCAACACTGACATCACTAAAGTGAAACCAATAACAACCAATAATGATCTGATAATAGGGTGACCTCACAAAGGGCTAAAGCATCATCTGAATATGAAAGTGTACTACTTGAACCCTAAGATGTTGCATCTCTCTTTGCCTTCCTAGGTTTATCTCATCAATGTCACCTACTCCGACAATACCTCTCACATCATTTACAGAAGATACAGCAAGTTCTTTGACCTTCAGGTAATGCTCTATTAATCTAACTCAACCACATCAAATTGATGCTCTTTTTTTAATTGACAAGCCTACAGTTTACTATTTTAAATGTGTGTATGTTTGTGACTATTGGCTATCCCAAGTGCTCTGGTGTTGTCCACGGTGTTGGCTTAATGAATCGATGTGGGTGCAAGTAATTGGCCAGGGTACAAGGGAGACATGGTTTATATACCTTACCCCTGGAGTCCCCAACCACTGGGCCGGCCGGACAGAGTGACTGGGGAAAATTGGTCATTAGAGTTTGAAAGAGGTTTTATTTTAAAAATTAGCTGCATTCGCCTATGGCTTTGTCTAAACGCTCAAATCATTTCGGTCATATGATATGAGGGAGAAAAATAAGCTCGCAAGTTTGCAAAATAGAGTAAAAAAAGGTCATGTTTGGAGAGTTTCTGAAAAAGGAAACAGGCCACATACTGAGACAGAAGAAGATCCTACAACTTTCAAGATAAAAAAAAAAAAAAAAAGCCGGTCCAACAAATTATGTAGGTGAACATCAACTTATACTGCATTTTTCTGCATTTCTACGTTTGGACAAAGCATCATTTTTCCACATCACCAATGTGTTACCCTTGAAATGTCAGAGAGGTGACCACCCTTTTTGATGACAAAAGAAATCAACATGAAAGCTAATTGTGCTAAATGTGCTGTTCTTTATTGGATTCCATTGTCATAATCTCATGGGAGGCTCTGAATGAGGGCGAACTTTAAAATGTTCCCCTTAAATCATGTTTGAAAGTCCTGTGCAAGAGTCCCAGCACACTCGTCTTTGTTTCCTACAATGACTATTTCATACAGAGAGAATGACTGTGTGCAGGCATTTGCATCCCCTGCCCCACTGCAAGCTGATACCATATGTATATAGCACCAGAGGTCTCTGGGTCGCTCGTAAATATGAAAGGACTACACAGAGAACGTTACGGGGGCACATCTCAGTAGCGCCTGTGTGCAATCTCAGCAGGAAGTGATGTTTCAATCGGTGAAGTAAACCTTTTTGTTGAAAGGTCCCATTGATAAACGAGGCAATGTGATTGCCCTCTGCAAAATAATATTCACAGTGTGGGCTGACATTCACATGCAAAACACAGAAGAGGCAATAAAGGTCACACTCCAGAGCCGTATAGAAAATGACCACATTTTGACAATTTCTCCTTATGGCACCAAATTATTTATGGTCAATTGCGTAGAAATATTCTTTCACAGTATTTAAAAAAAATTGTTGGATATTTTATTAGCATTGCCGTTGCATGTGTTACATTGAGCCACAAGGGGTTGAATGTATGAATGTATTTGTATAAGAACAGGTCAGATATCTTGCAGATTCCTTTTGTCTTTTGACCCACTATTGCAGTGCTTCTCAAATAGTGGGGCGCGCCCCCCTTGGGGGGCGCCGTGCTATACCTGGGGGGGCGCGTGTGACCCTGGGGAACAGGCTTTTTTTTTGCAGTACTAGATTAAAGTGTAAATGCGCATCTTCCCAGCAGGGGGCAGTGGCGCTCTCATTGTTACTTCTGTGACGTTTGCGACAGTGCAACATTTTACGACTTACAAGACAAGTTAGGATAGTCACGGTGGGGAGGGGGGGGGGGGGCGCGAATAGTTTTCTTCTTGCTAGTGGGGGGCGTAACAGAAAATAATTGAGAAGCACTGCACTATTGGGCAGACGACGCTTTCAATCCAAACATTTTAGGGTCATGGACTCTACATTTGGAGGCCAGTGAACCTTGCACAGTGTTGTAGTGAGTGATGCTTTTCATGTTAACTTAAATTAATTGTTTCATATTTGCACATCTAGTGCATAAATTACCAGACAGATAATTTGCACAGTCCCACACAGACAGTAGTGCCAAGATTGATTTTCTGATTAAGGTAAAATTCTTTAGGTCTCTTACCTAGGACTAGTTTGTCATGGCTGCCAGGACAATTGAGGGCTCCTTCGGCAGCCCTCTGCTCTGACATGGACATCCACTTTTTATTTCATTGATTTTCGTGTTGTATCATTTGTGCCCTCTCTGCATCCATTTCAACCTGGTGATCCTGAAAGGAGGATCCTTCCATCTGTGGTCCCTTCTCAAGGTTTCTCATTTTCCCCCGGTAGGGTTTTTTAAGTTTTTCCTTGCCCTTTTGGGAGCTTAAGATCAGGGGATGCTTTGAGAATAACTGTCAATTTCTGTCTATGTGAAGCCCTTTGAGACTGCTTGTGATTTAGGACTATACAAATAAACTTGACTTGACTTGACATGGCTGACACTGCTTGCGGTGTAAAGCCCCAGACAATTTAGCTCCAAGGATCATCGGGATGCGCCAACCACTCGACCACAATAAGGTGATGGGCGATCCAAAACATTTTTTGATAAATGAAGGGGAGATGGACTATAAGGTAGCTGTCAAAGGTTTACCATTTCTCACCAACTGTGGTTGTCTTTTGCTTTGTACATGTCCTCTCTGCTTGGTTGAGCCCTCATGTTTCTGTCCAAGGTCTTCTCCAACTGAATGAAATGTGGAAGAGAGTCGGTGAATGCTAGATATCTTTGGCATCTATCCCTCGCACGGAGCCTTGTTAAAGAGTTTGCTCAAGGATGCTTTCTTTACCTCACTAACCTGCGGCCTCATAAATCCAAGCATAACCTATTCTCATTGCAACAGATAGTATGCAGTGTTTTCTCTCCCTTTATGGTTGACCTCATACCAGCTTGCAAATGAAATGGCTGAAGACAATGGGGCTATTATACCTAAATGTCAGTATAATAAGCCTCTGAATTTATTCTTTTAAATAATGTTATAACACTCACCATTACAGAACAGTTCTTGCCGACAGAGGCAGGTCTTGTATCCGTTTGATTATCTTGTCTTTGTTCGGAAGATCATCAAAAAGTTCATTGGCTACATCCAGCATGAACGTTTTAGCATACTCTCCATCAGTGGTTTGCTGCTGGCTCGCTTGCACCCTGCTCAGAAGCTCTTGGCACGCTTTCTTTCTGCTGTCTCCCGCCGGGTATTTTGATGCAAAGGTAGCGTGGGACGTGTCGAAGTGCCGCTTTACATTCGACCGTTTCAACGATGTACCGTTTTTTTCCGTGTATAGTGCGCAAAATTTAACAAATTTATTGTCCTATAATCTGGGGTGCGCATTATACATGGGTACAATTTTTTTTTTAAATATATATATATATTTTTTTAAAAGAAAGTCATGGTACAACAAAACCAACAACAGGACTGACCGACAAAGTCGTGGAACAAAAAGACAGGGTGACATTACCAAAGACAGGAACAGAAACCACATCATGACAGTAACACATGCAATGATCCGACGGTGAGCGAGGGGCAGACAGGGCTTAAATACAAAACACGTTACATCGATTGAGGTGACACAGGAAGAGAGGGGCGACGCGAACAGAAACTATGGCAACCTAGACACATAGCAAAACTGGGGACGAGACATGACAAATCTCCCCCGAAATAAAACTTGAAATCACCTTTCTTCTTGTTTGTTGTCAATCGCGCATCGCATTCAGCCATCCTGCCCAACACACTTAGTAAAATTCATAATTGACGACACATCGTTTGATGCGATGGTGCAATCCTTGATGGTGTGTTATTGTCAAATATTGTTTGTTTTTTAATCTCCATCGCGGACCGGACGTCATACGGAGGCCGCCATTACAGATGCGCAGAACGGATGCGCAAGACACGTCAGCTATATAAAGAGCGAGAGTTGTTTTCTTCCTATTAGTTTCAATTCACAGTTTAATTAGCAGTTTCAATCAGCAAATAACAAAACGCGTATTACATGTAATATTTTATTTCACAACACTTTGCCTTGTTCCTTTCGTCTCTGCTGTTCACTTCAAACACGCTCCATACGACCACAATGCTCTCGTATCAGACGCTTGCTCGATCACCTGCTCGTTTGCTGTCTGTCACAATGTACCCTACACAAATCCGAAACATTTGTTGCGGCTCCGAGTCACGACGAGGGGCAAGTTTTGGTTTCCAAGGGTGTTTTTATTCCTCTTCAACGTCTCTCCCATACAGAACCGCCTTTTTCACGTCCGCACGCCTTTTTCACATGCGCGCACGGAGCGCGCGGTGGTGCGTTTACGGGCAGTCGGAGAAATCAACGCCAACGAAAAAAATTACATCCACCCTAGTTAAGACCATACCAAAGACTATAAAAATGGGACCCATTGCCTCCCTGCGTGTGTGACGATCATTGGGACTTAAAAATTTTTTTTAAAAAAAATTAAAAGAAATTCATAAAGATTGGGTGCATATTATACATGGGTACAGGCTTTTTTCCAGCATCAGCATGCCATTTTATACATGGGGGCACATTATACACGGAAAAAACGTTAATTTTGTCATTGCAAATTATGTAGACACACCGCAGAACCCGCTCTCTCCACAAAGGCGAATTCTTCGGTCCATTCGTCCTGAAATGTACGATACTCGTCGTCTTTTTTTCTTTTCGCCATCTTCTTCGTCGAAGGGTTAGCTTTGAGCTAATGATCGAGCAGACGCCGTCTCAGACTGATTCAAAAGGAGGCGTTTACCTGTTTTACCCAGCAACGGCAAACGTAGGCCAGTATCATCCAATTGAAATAATGGACAATTGCTCCTGCAGCCCTGAACAGGACATGCGCAGTGAAAAATCGATGGATGGAATAAAACAAGTGAGAATATTTTGTTTTATCTGCGAGCCATATGCAATCATCAAAAGAGCCACATCTGGCTCGCTAGCCATAGCCCCTGTTTTAATCAATCAAAAAGTTTGCGGCGCAAGTGAACACTACCTCGGTAAAAAACTTCAAATGTCCAACCGGAAAGGGAGGTGCACATCTTGCTGCCTGGAATAAACCACAACTGAATGAGTAAAACTTAAAACGGAAGAATTTATAAACGTAATACGTAAGCTTTAAATTATTAGGCTTAGCATCACACCTATTATCATGTTTTTGAAACGGTTAGCGAGATTAACAAACTGGATTTAATAACAGAAAGTATATAATTTTAGTTTCTTTTATCAATTTTAATTCTTTAAATTAAACTTATTCTGGTGAGTATCAGCTGCGCTGGGTTTGTAAATCGTACCATCCAGCTGCGGTGATGATCCGATGGCACTCGTGCCAAAAATCCGGACAAATGTCACTTGATCAAGGAGCAAATCCTCATTAGATGAGATTAGATGACTTTATTTGTGCAGTTTGTGCACTGTGCACAGCGGTGTGTACTCTGTGTGTTTACAAGAAAAATGCAAGTACTGGGCAAAAACAGGCCAGTGACAGAATTTATGTGCATCATTGATATTTGTCGCAAGTGTTATATAAATGCTTATTAACACACGCTTACTTTGGAATATATCTTACTCACCTAAATCTAGAACGGCATTGCACTCAGTGGGAGCAGTGATGCTCACTTTCTAACTTTCGCTTCTTTGGTTCTGCCGTGTTTCGTATCTTGGGGTACGTCTCTTCTTCATCTACTTTTGTTCTTTATTGGTAGAGCAACTGTCTTGATCAACAGTAGCTCTCTCTGGTGTTAAAATTAGAAAGTGGGATACACTCAGGCAAGAGGAAGTGCGGGCCATATTCTATTTATAAAATGTCTTGTGGGCCAATTAAAAATGGACCATAATTTGGACACCCCTAGTGTAGGGGTACACTGGCCTGACTTGTGTGTGGGCAGCGCAGAATCGTTTGCCGCTTATTGATGGAGTGCATGTGGGTGTTACCGATTGCCCGTCTCTCTATATGTGCTCTGCGAGTGGCTGGCGACCAGTTCAGGGAATAGTTTGCCTTTTGCCCAATTGTAGCTGGGATAGTCTCCAGCGCCCCCCCCCCCCCCCCCCCATAACCCTGAATAGGTGTTGAGAATAGATGGATGTATTACTACGTCATTGTGAAAAAAAACTATTGAGAAATCACACATACACTCAAAAGCTAGACATTTTATTTGGAATACCAAAATGGTAACAATGAACATTTCAAGGAAATCACAATGTCTTATCACATTTACCCTTTATCACTGTTGAGCTATTTTTAGTAGAGGCCCACAAGATATTCATGTCGTCCTTGGGGGCTACCTTGGTGCCCGCAGGCACGACATTGATGACCCCTCTGCACAAATGTCATAGGCTGTAGATCAGCAGTGTTGCTGTATTTACAGGTTAGCATGAGGTGACTGTCCTCGCAAAACCGGCAAGAAGATAATCTCTTGATCATTGTCAAATAAATTATTTGATCATTAATGAATCTGTTCAGCTGTGTAAAACTGGAATAGGAACATTTAGAGAGAGTTAATGCAGGACTAGTTTGAAAGCTATATATAAACAATACATAATTGTGCTCTTAGTCATCACTGCGTTTGTGGTCCTGCATACAGTACAGTTTGATAACTACAGGCCTTGTATTGAATTGAATTATCCTGGCAGAAACAGATGAAAACCTGTGAAAACACTTTGGCTGAGGTATCAGTTTATGCTTATCTGTGGTTTTAGTGGAAATGTTACTGTGTGTCCAATCTGAGGCACTGGCTTGATCTAACTTCTCTTTAGGTTAATGGACAGCAATTGGGTAAACAGCAGCAGACATGACATTGGAAACTTGCAGTCCAAATATTTGATGAGGGAAAATAAAACTGAGATAGAGACAAGAGAAGGGAACTTCAGGTTTCAATGTATTCTTCTGAGTTCTCTAATAGTCTTTAACACTTGCTCTTGACTCCCCTCAAATGTTCCATTCATCTCATGTTCTCCTCGATCACAATCATTTTAATCATATCTCATTCCTTCATTGTCTAAGCCTCAATTATATTCCCTTTCTATATGTCTCTCTTTGGAAACCACTTTTTGACCCCTCTCAGTTTCGTCACTGCCAACACTTACTCCGATGAAGCGTTCCTTCACCGCTTGTTATGGGGGCCAAGTAGTTGCAGATTATGGATGCTATTGTCAGTGTCTCTAAATTTACGTGTTGTTCACTGTTATCCCTAAATCCGTAGTAAATAATGATATTGAATACCTCCATGCTAGAATCGATATTGTCACCATCAAACATCAATTAACTTCATGGACAATGTAATTCCTTCTATTTAAAGTTTTTCAGTTTCTTTGATTTCTTCTAAATTCCCAAAACATGCATGTTGGGCAGACTGAAGATTTTGACTTAGGTTAGTTGTATGAATGTGTGCGATTCTGCTTCAGTGCCTTGAACATCATCCGGCCTCTGTTACTCAGGGACAAACTGCTAGAGGTAGGCGTGAGTTCACACTTTGAGGCATGGCTTACTGACTATCGGCTGAGGCTGGGTGACTGCATGTCAGACACTGCTGTGAGCAGCACTCGAGCACCCCAGGGAACTGTGCTCTCTCCAGTCTTGTTGACTTGCTACATGTCTGACTTCAAGTACAACTGTGAGCTGTACCACATGCAAATGTTTGGAGATGACATTGTCTTCTGGCGATTGTACAAACATACAAATACCTGTTCGTGCAGCTAGGCTAACGCAAAGCCACAGAAAACTAACTCTGGGCACTATTCAAACTCACCACGCTGCTCTGTCATTGGTTAAATGTACCCATATCACATGATTTATGGACACCATGTGGTCAACCAGGGTCCACAATCCTGGCATTGTTTTGCATGAGCCTCTGTCCTGTTTTTATTTCCTGTAAATAACTTTTCTTTTTTGTGCTTGAGGCCGTTCCACTCCCAATTTCGTTGTGTACCTGCTGTGCAATGACAATAAAGGCATTCTATTCTATTCACTTGATGCGTGAGGATGCTCAGTTTCCCGAAAAAGTCATAAAAATGTCTGTGGAAAGGAAACCTGTTAATCAAGTATTAATTAAAACAAAATGTAGTACATAATAAAATAATACTAAATGTACATAAAATATAAAAAATAATAAAGATGAAGAATGAATGTTTGGGATAAGAAAGAATTTTTTGAGAAAGGGTGTGTGATTGCCAACGCACACCACACCCTGTTCTAACTTGGTTTAAAAAAATGATTTTATTTCTTCAATAGTTCACTAATCTCAGATTATCATTAAAACACACTTTATACATTGTATTGTGAGTTTGCTGCGGAAAACACTGTACCTCACATAGACAAGTGCTCAACATTAAACCTCAAGAGTCAAGTTGCGGTGGCCCTGTCGGAAACACTACTGGTCCCATATATTCATGTTATATTCATCCGTCCGTCAGTCCATCAATTTTCTGAACCGCTTCTCCTCATAAGGGTTGCGGGCATGCTGGAGGGTAACCCAGCTGACATTGGGCAGTAAGCGGGGGACACTATGTGAACTAGTTGCCAGGCAATTGCAGGGCACACAGAGACAACCATTCACACTCTCAATCATACCAACGAGCAGTTTAGAGTGCTCAATCGGCCTAACTTGGTAAATGTCAATGATTACAAAATCATACTCATGGGTTAATGATAATGATCTCTGATACGAATCAACTTTTCAAAAAGCCGCTCTCTTTGAATAGGTTTTAGTGACAAATAAGATCACTTCTTTTTTCATTTCAGTTTCCATTCATCATCCACTTTCAACACGACTTATCCTGTTTTGATGTTTGATTCATTTAATAGGATTAATTAACAGAATGACGAGATGAAGTATGAGGTATAGTGATATTTTAAGCGAGGTACTACTACTTCTCAAGTAGATTTCCAAGTCAACAAAAACTCAATGCTCCAATCAAATTTGAACTTGAATTCATGCATAGATTCAGCCTAGACATTTTTACTTTTACTGCGTTGCTGCAGTAGGCTGAACACCAAAAACCATTTGGATAATACATTAAGGAGTGTATCTTTATCCTGGTCAATAATGTTGTTAACTTGCCATGCACAAACAGTATGCATAGTGTAAATTCAAGGGCTTGATCTATTTTTAACAGCTCAAACTCTCAATATTACGATTAAAAACCAAGAATGTCGGGCTGAGCAATATTCTTCTCTAAAATTCTCATAATGGTATAAATTCCCTTCATAGTAACAATATATACTGTTATATAAACGTACAGATGTTGTACTAGTCTCTGGTCTCAAAAAGAAGGATGCTGGATAAGCTTTTGTCTATCTTGGACCGTCCACACCAACCATCTCTAAGCAGAGGAGGACCGCTACCACTGGAGTTTTTTTTCTCTCTGAAGCCATGCTGCCTCTTAATTTAATCCCGAGAAAAATGTACATATTCTCATGGAGTTAAGCACTTTTTCTCCAATGCTTCACAGAGGCTGTTTTAAGTTTAACGCCCCATGAAGGTGAAACATGTTGGACATTTTGATTGTTGACGACCTGAATGGCGCCAGTGACAGCTGACTTGTGGTCCCATTGTGGATAGACTGCACGCTGAGCCTAACTAATGGGCTAAAAACATCAGTGCCAGCTGTCACTTCTCACCTTTGCAGAGCTTTTCAGCTTCAAACCTGCTACGGCTTGTCTGAAGGCGCTGCTCACTTTTGCAATAACTGCAGTCATGAAATGCCTTTCACGATTACAACCTCTACAGTCATCGGAAAGGCGTGATAGTAAGTTAGATAATGAATCATTTCTTTTTGTTTCATCTTTGAACAAACACATTCTCTATTAATCATGTTGGACAAGCGGTGCACACCTCAGCGTTGCTCATCTCGTATGATGACGATTAACTTATCGACTCCACAATTTAATTCCACGTTTAAAGTTTGAGATTTATTTTCCAAAAGCCAGCCTCAGAATTCAATGAGTTAGATCTCAGAGGCAGTTGTGCACACACATGAGCTGCTTATGCACGGCATGTGAACCGGAAGTCATTCCTGAGTATGCACTTTGTAAACTGTCAAAGCAAAGCCCTGTAAAAAGAAAAAGAAAAAGAAAAAAGAACTTGAGCAGAAATGGAAGAATACGGCCTATAGCCGCCAACTCCCACATGAAACTGTCATTTTGGTCCATGGCTGGGCAGCGGCAACTGAGATTGTCCAGCCGTTAAGCTCCGTATTCAGAGAGCCTCATTCCCCTGTTTGCACCCAAGTGCTTATTTAAGCGCCTGGATTCATGCGCTTTCCATTCATCCTGATTTTCCCATTCAGAACTCTGACACACTCACTCATATGTTGTGAAGATGTGTTCATTGACAGTGGAGGCCTTCTAGAAATTATGGATCGTACTTGCCATTGAAATGTGTGAGAAAGTAAAAAAAAAAAAAAAAACACACTTGAAATTTGCGGTAAATTTGAAAAGACCTTTCACTTTCTTGCTGTTTTTTTAAAAAAATATTTCTAATGGCTATGCTGTTGCTGTGTGCCAAAAGGCGCTGTGCAGTTTTGTTTAGTCAGTGAGCGCTGAAATCTGTCTCTCACAGCAAGGCCACTTTCTGGCACAAAGTTGCCAGAAATGCTGCTGCCATGGGAAGATTCATATACGTACTGTCACTGCGCTGAAGGACAAATGGAAAGAATTACACGCTCAGTGAAAACCAAAATCTTTGCGTACCGCAAGAGACTAGAGCGTGCCCACCAGTGTCTTCGCTTAATTTAACTGCACTGGAGGAAGAAGTGGCATCCACGCTCTCTATAGTGGACATGCTCAGAGAGTAACGTGGAATAGATACAGATGATATAGCTACGGTGACCATTGGTTTTTAAATAATAATAATAATTCATTAAATTTGTATAGCGCTTTTCAAGAACCCAAATTAAACGTATTAAATGTATAAGGACCTCACTGAAGATTGTATCCTGGAAGCTTCACCATTTTGGGTCGTTAAAATGATGGAGAACTACATTTGACAATTTTCTTGTTCTGTCATAGTGGATGGCTGGATTTGGTTTCACTTTGCAAATGTCTGGGCACAAAATATTGATCCTTGATATACCTACTGTCTGAGAAGTATGAAAAGACAGTTTGTTGTTTTAAAAGGTTGAAATCTTAGATCTCTATGTATTACATTTATGGGTCGGTGTGTCATTAATGGGGTGTGGCCCTTTGTGTAACAAGGATTTTGGAGTTAGTCGGACTGACAAGTGTAATGTTGCCGTTATGTATTTGCGACTGTTTGTATCATTCAGTGAACGACTGAAAGCTAGGGGGATTGTAATGTTTCAATAATAAATGTGAATCTGTCCCCCCCATACCCACCAATATTGAATGACACACACACGTACAAAATACCCACAGCCCGGTATTGTGTGTGTGTCTGTGCGTGTTGTGAGCGTGTGGGTGTGCGCGTGTGGATGGGTGTGCATGTGCGTGTGTGTGCGTGTACCTCAGAGATGATACATTTTTGTCTTTGGCAAATTGCCTGCACACTTCCACAAACATGTCTGATTAATTTACGTGGCAATGCTTCAAATGGAAAATTCCTTTAAATGATACATTTTCCCTTCAAATGATTCTTAGTCAGGTACCTACTTAAATATAGAAGAAACATTTTGTGACTAAGGAACATTGAGTTAGAAGTTGTGTTGCTGTCTAAAATTTCCGTTTTTTTTTTTTTCATCTGCTTTCCGCAACTATATGGCTTCAAATACCATCTGCTGGTTTTAACTTGAGCTGGAATCAGCCCCGGGGTATTTCTATGACGGATCTTTTCCAGTTGAAGCCTGTCCCCAGATTCCATATGTCACAAAATGCTCAGCCTTGGATTGTGGATGACAAGTGAGGAGTTGAGAACAGATGTAACTTTGCTGCACCTGTTGTCTTTTGAAATTATTGAAAGCCAGAATCACCAGACGGGACACAACACCCTTCAGTGTTGACGTCTCTAGAACAGGGCTCGTATTTTTAGACGACTGTCTCCAACCACTGAGAACCTCCCACAAGAAAGATAATACGTAGTTGATTATTTTAGAATTATCCGTCTGTTATATGTTTGAGTGGCCTCTTCCACCCATACCTTCCTGATATTCTTGGTAATTGTCTTAAAATAAATTGTAGCGACTGTTAACGTTGATTAGGGGTGTCAAACTTATTTTTGTTGCGGGCCACATTGTAGTTATGGTTTCCCTCGTGGGGCCATTAATGATTTGAATAGAAAAGGATGGACACTCATATTATCACATACAACAGAATCTAGTAAAATTAAAAAATTTTCCTAATTTATTTTGAAAGTGGGATTCTAAGAAAATATTGTTGCAATAGCTCACTGTTATTAAAAGGAAGACAATTCACAGTTTTGGTATTTTAACAAAAAAACATCGAGTTTGAAACATGATTTGCCTTTACGGGCCACATAATATGATGTGGCGTGCCGGATCTGGCCCCCGGGCCTTGACTTTGACATTTGTGACATAGATCATTGTTGAGTATGGGGTCAACTATGTTATCCTTTCCCTTGCAGTTTTCACCGTTGACAGCTGCACATATTCAGTGCTTGTCTGTTCAATGCTATTACCGTAATTTTCGGACTATAAGTCACGTTTTTTTTTCATAGTTTGGGTGGGGCGGCGACTTATAATAAGGAGCGACTTATGTGTTTTTTTCCCCCCCCAAAAAAAGTGAAACCGCGATGTAGCAAGGGATTACTGTAATTTGAATTTCAAGTGACGTCAGCAGCTCGACACGGCGTGGCGCGGCGGTTGTGTATAAAAAGGACAAAGATTGATGACAAAGATGACATAGGGCCCCACGTACTACCGGCATCAATAGCGGCTTTGTTTCTAAATGACACTGAGGATGAAGAGTTTGAAGGATTTGGAGTGACACAAAAGGTTTGAAAAACTATTATGGCTTTTACACACGCCCGGTCCTTTTCTACGGAGCTCTCTTTCACCTCCGTGAATGGAAGTCGAGGGCCGGCGCTCGGCCGGGTGGCTGTCCGGGGACGGTGGATGGGGCTTGGTCATGGCTTTTACGCACGCCCCGTCCTATTCTATGGAGCTCTCTTCCACCTCCGTGGCTGGAAGTCCACGCCGCCACACGCCTGGAAGTTTGTTTTGTTAAATAAAGAGCCGTTTACCAAACTCACGTCTTTCCTTGTACTTTGTTAACACTACAATCTAGTTATATACTAAATCTGTGGAATAACGACGAGGCTGACATCAGGGCGCACGCACGGCGTTGTTGACAAAGGACGAGGAATTTGATCGATGGATTTAATGATTTAGAGTGCACAGATGGTTTGATAATATTATTGCTTATATAATAGTTATTTGACATCTAATTTATATATCGTTATATGGGCCTGTGTAATATTTCGAAGTGCAAGCGGCGTCAGCGGCGCGCACCCATTGTTGACAAAAGACAATCGATGGATTTAATGAATTGGAGTGACACAGATGGTTTTATAAACGTGTTATTTATGTAATATTTTTTTTTAATAACGCTGTTACGTCAGGCTCGTTCTCAGCTCTTTGTTTGTGTTTATGTCACGTTAGCATACCTATCGTTTAGCCTGTTTTGTTGCTCGTTCATGTCTGTTCTTGGTGTTGGATTTTATCTAATAAATTGCCCCCCAAAATGCGACTTATACTCCGGAGCGACTTATATATGTTTTTTTTTTAGTTTTTGGGGCATTTTATGGCTGATGCGACTTGTACTCCGGAGCGACTTTTAGTCCGAAAATTACGGTAAATGTGGTGTGGCACAAACTAGTAGAGATGTTTTTGAAAATATAACATTTTCTCAAGTGTACAGAATTCCATATAATCCTATGCCTGTAAATGAAAGCTTTCGTTTTAATAACACAATGTTGGCTCTGATTAAAGGGCTTGATAGTGTGGGGAACAGCACTGGTTTATCATTAACCCTGTACCGTATCTGCTAACAGCCAAAGAAATTACTTCCTTATGCCATGTCCTGCCTCGCGAGCATGGGTGTGTGGCTGTACTCCTTTTGAAAATCACATGGGTGCCATGTCATGCTGGTCATGAGTTGTTCCAGCGCTTGAACACTTGTGTGTTTATTTCCATTCCATTTAAGCCCGGGGTAAACCCTTGTGATCACATGACCGCCAACAGGAAGTCAAAGAATCAATCTGCTGCCCAAGGACTGTGCGGTATCCCTGAACTGATGGCAACAGACTTTCACAGCTCCTTTTATGGCTGCTCTATTCTTAGCGCATGTGCATGGGATGAACAAGGAGCTGCTGTTTGTCTCACTCTATGAAAAGTCCAGCACTTGTGCTCAGGTCTACATGATTTGATTTCACTGTATCAATATGCACTTTTTAGTTCATTTATGCTGTAGTTTAAGTTCACTATTAATATACAACTTACAAGTTTCATCAAATGAATGTGATGGAATGGTAAATGGAAATAGTGAGAGGAATTTGATCATTGTGAAATATTTTTAGAATTTCTATATTCAATGATGATTGCCAGTATGTTTTGCAACCAAATATACGGTCTGATTGTTTAACGTATCCTCACCCAGGATATCATCAGATTTGATCACAGTCAAAATAAATTCGCTCGTTGTTATAAATGGGACTAGTGTCAAGACCGATTAAATACTACTGTTTGTGTTTGACTTCATTATTATAGCACTTGAATCTTAATGACTGCACAATTATCAACAAACGGACATATACATGTACATTAAACGCTGGTGATCTCACATGTAGTGTCTGATAAGAGATAAAAGAGCCTTAAGGATTCCTCCTGTTTTCTTTTTTGTAACACCTGACTACCAACATTTTCATCAGTGGTCGAGAGCTCTGCATCGTCCTCCAATCACATCCTTTTACAACACTTCCTCGCAACCTCACTGTGCTGGTTACCAAGGAGACAGTCAAGTTAGGTTCTTCGAAGTGGAGCAATGATTTGGCAAGAGTGTGTCTTTTTTGTCATCAAATTTTGGATTGCTGATGATGATAATAAATCACCATGTGCACTAATGCTTGTTAATGAACCACTCGGTGTGTTTGTTGTCAAGTACAAACCTTGTGGCTGTGCATATTAAATGTCTTTCCTATCAGTTTATGACCAGATCTAAATAGTCACACCTGTTTTTTCCCATGATCGCATGATGCCTGGCTGCTTGCAAGGATTTCTTTTCATGCCAGAAATCCGTCCACTGTGGCGGGATACTGAGGACAAGCTTGAACCTGCTGGCTTTGACTATTTTGAAAAATTGGCCAAAGATTTTAAGTATTAGAGGAAGGGAGGAAACTCAAAGCCCGGGGGCCATATGTGGCCCACCATATCACTGTATATGGCCTGTGAAAAAATCCATGTCAACTCCCATGATCTTTGCTCAAATGTTTGCCAAAATTCTAATATGCATGTGTAATAAATAATAATGTTAAGATTTTGCAAGAATACTTTGTTAGCCTTTTTACAGTAAGTTGAACAATAATTGAATAAAATATTATTGATTAAAAAAATGGTAATCCATCTATTTGTTGTGTATTTGTATTCATACGAGACAATAAAACATTTATTTGGTGTTACTGTCATAATGGCCCGCAATAAAAATGAGTTTGAGACCCCTATGCTAAACTGTGGCATCAGCGACAGATCAGCATGGGGAAACTGCAGGAGCAAACACAGCATTGCACTAAAGAGCAAGACACCAGTTTCATGAGATGTTAATTCTAAGCATTTTTAATTCTAAGCAAAGTATTTTCAGCACTGTTGAAAAAATAGACCAAATTCCACATTTTGAATAAGGTAAAAGCATATCATAATTTCCACACAAAAAAATGCAAATGGCGCATTCATGTTTTTTAATTATTTTAATTATTTAATTATTATTATTTTAATTATAGTCATTATTTGCCCTTAGTGTTGCTCCTCTTTTTTCCTTTAGTGTCCCGCTAATCATGCCTCAGTTGATTGACTTATTTGTGTGCTAAAAACTGTAAACACAATCAAATCTGACCCACTGATTTGGACCCACTGACCTCAGAGGTATCTTTTTTTTGTCCCTTGTCACTTGCCATTTTCTGTCTTTCTCACTCAGCCTCTAACTTCAGCGTCAGCACTTCTCACACCATGTTCGTGTTGCTGAGCATTTTGATTAAATGACAGCTTGTTTAACTCCCACAAACGCCTGGTATTTCTTCCTTTGCCAATACTGCTCTAATTACGTGGACTTCAAATGAGTATTTGTTATGTTCCACGGTTAAAGAAGATTTAATACCACTTTTGTCAAGCTTATTTAATGGTACACGAAAATGAGTTAGTTGTGCATAGGATTAAATGATGTAAAGTTACAGTTGCACATCAATCTTGGATACTTGGCTGCTATAAAAAAATATAGATTTGTTTTGATTGATAGAAAACTACATTTAAAACACTGTCATAATGAGAAACCCTTTGGTTTTATACTTACTGTTCATCATTACTGTCAGCTGACATTCTTAGACATATTTGGAAATAGATATTCCTCTCTTTTCAGTGATCATAATCCTACATGTAATACCACTGCATTTAAATTCAGATTGCACTAGTTATGATAAACTCCATCTGTTTATCTGTTATTTCATCAAAATGTCTCTTGTTTTCCTTCTCATAGATGCAAATACTTGACAAGTTTCCAATTGAGGGCGGGCAAAAAGATCCAAAGAAGAGGATTATCCCATTTCTCCCAGGTAATAATAACCTGCTCTCTGGAAAAGACATTATTTAAAAGACGATATTAATAATGTATGCGCAGTGCGTCAATGTGAGCCATGCGCCGATGTGTGTTTGCTCTGCACATGTGTAGATCCGAATTACTGCTGACAGGATGCAATCCATGACCTTTTAATCTCAAATGTGTTTGTATCCCTGTCCTGTCTTGAGAATTCATATTTTTCAGGCTCACTTACCAAATGTCTGGCTATGAATGTATGCCTCGTTTAATGTGTACACATCCTTGCATTGATCCAGGGCACGCCACACATGCTTGTCTTTTCTGTTGTAAATCACCACCTGACAATTCAGGCTCATGCTAGCCCACGGGAGAGTGGCTGTGATCAATATGATGCTTGTGGCTCTTGAGTGTTTGGTGGCTTTGCTTATCACACTAATGTATTGCGTTGGGTCCGTCTGCATAGTATACTACCACAAGTTGATTATGTTGATTTCTTTATGGAAATGATGATTAAATTGTGCCCGTGTTTTAGCAAACACTCCGTTTAAAGCCTGCCGTCAAGACGTAATGTTAACTAAATTCTTTCCATTTCCGTTCAAGTGCTCCACCTCCTTTGAGGGATTCCTTTTCTATATTAATAAAGCCTACAACCAACTGGTTCTCAGTCATGGCATCAATTACAGTTCGTTTTCTGTCCCATGACATGATTTATGTTTATATATAATTACGCAGTGTTCGGAATAAATGTTGCAGAGCCCAAACTGAACTGATGCCATTATGAAACGTTTAACTGTTGTATGTTGTATTCATATTGGAGTGAATATTGCTGTGATCATAAGGCCACAGAGCCAAACCTTGCTGACATCTGCTGGTGGACCAGAGTTTTACATGCATGTCAAACCATCCACTCAGCCAAATTTGATGTTATTTACTCTTAGTTTTGGGGAGCAAGTGGTTGATCATTTATCTAAACGTTTCTTTTTCCTTGGTTAAAATGTCCTTTTTTTTTACTGATCTGCTCCCTTTGCTGTCATGCAGGCAAAATTCTCTTCCGAAGGAGTCATGTGCGAGATGTGGCCATGAAGCGACTGCGTTTCATTGACGACTACTGCAGGGTAAAGAAACCTTATTGTAAACATCCTTCAGTTCCCCAACGGACTCTGTGGAGTATCAACAGTCTGTTTAAGGTCAAAGGTCACGGCCCTGTTCTCCTTTCACATGGTTCAGATATAGGATATGTGATTTGGACACAGTTGTAGTCATGGGACTCTAACAGCAAGTATGATTTCTCATATTTTACACAACTTTTACATTTGATATTGTGCTGGGAACACGTTGTGTAAGATCCAACTTTGTAGACAACTGTTAAAACATTTAGTCTGGATTTACACTGTGGGTTCAACTGCCCAAGTCTGATTCAACTCTTTTTTTAAATTTATTTTTTTAACATGTGCATTTCAAGTGACACATATTCAGTATAGCTATGTTTACACTGACAGAACACATAAAATAGCTTCACAATCGACAACACTAGGCAGTGACATTGCAAAGTAATCAATATAGCATGAATAAAACAAACCTTAAATTAGATATAATTTACGGTACTTTCTGCTCCATTATGCAATTTGAGTTAAAAAGAGCAGACTCAATTGCTTAATATTCTGTACTTAACCCACACACAGGGCGCATAATAGAGCGCATGTATGCTATGATTTACGGTAACCAACCAAAAAAAAAACGAAACAGGAGCAACACAGTACGTTTGGCTGTATATTTCAAGTTTAAATGCTTGTTGAAAGGGAACTTATTCGAATTTAAATAGGGGGAAATAAATTGTCGAAAATACTTTAAACATAGCCTTGGATTTTTTGTTGTATTTTTTCATGCTCCTTTTTTTATCTTGTTACCATGATGTATTTACAAATATTGCCAGTTAAGAGAACAAAATCATAATTATACCACCTAATCCAGGGGTGGGCAAACTTTTTGACTCGCGGGCCGAACTGGGTTCTAAATTTGGACCGGAGGGCCAAACCAGGAGCAGATGGACGTAGTGTTTGTGTGAAGTAATATAAGCGACCTGGAAAGGTCATTGCATAAAAGATTTTGGCCTTTAGTAGGTAGTAAAGCATGGATATTCCAAACAAGTTTTTTGAAAACAAATGCATTTATTAACAGCATTAAAAAAAAAAAAAAAAGAATCACTAAAAAACTGCTATCAGTGATTCTCATAAAATACGACACAGTTATTATGAATAACAGTCTCCATCACTTCAGTGCCTGCAGGTCAGATTAATGGAAGATGTTTATCTTATGAGATCACATCAAACAGCAAACATTCTGACCAAATATATGATCTTGAAGAATCGGTGAAAGCATACATCCAAATAAAGTAATCAAAACGGCAACACGGTGAGGGGTATCTGAAAATCAGAGCAGAGTTTTAACTCACAAACACCTGGTAACAGAGGTGAGGAAACGGGAAACACTTCCTTAAAGTAAGCCTTAAGAACTTTACAGGTTAAGATTAGTCCCAAACAGGTGGTGCATCAATGTCCTTGAGCATCCTGCATTGTTTGAAAATGAGATGCATTTTTTTACAACAAACTTGAGAGACTCCCCTTCATTTTCAGTGGTAACAGTGTTGTTGGTCTCCCTTTTTTGCTAGTACGTCATAGTCTGGAGTAAAACTTGTTGTGGCAATTCTTAGGAGAGATCCGAGGTGTTGGTCTGTTTACCTCGATCTGTGACAGGTTGATGTTGATGTCACATCGCGTACGTCGAGCCAAATTGGCCACTCTTTTTTAAACACTCGGCACTGTCCACCTTGCTTTTCCTTGGGCGACTCATTTTAATAGAAGGATTCCAGGGGAAGGTTTGTAGGTGGCTTTAGCGTAAAACTGTATCTGAAAGCTCAGCGCGCGAATTACAAGAATGCTGTCGTCACAGCCCACGCTCTAAATTCAGGACTGATACAAATAGAGCGCGAGTGCGCCATGTCCGTACTACTGAGTACGTACACGCACTTGTGAGTGTGCACCGAGCTTTCTGACACGGCTTCCGGTAGTAAATGCGCAGGCGAGCGCTTCCCCATCTACTGGGGAAACGCAGTCATTGCAGGCAAAATGACCCAAAACAATTTTTAATAATACAATTTATTCAGGGTTGGCGGGCCGGATTAAACGGTCCCGTGGGCCGGATGTGGCCCGCGGGCCGTAGTTTGCCCACCCCTGACCTAATCCATACAGTGTAAATCCAGCCTTGAGCTTGGACTCGGTCGCATATCTTCAGATCAAAACCACGCATATTCCAAATGCGGATACGGTACCCGGTGGTTATTTGCCAATACAAGTACAATGTAAACATAGAATGTTTCGATGATACGGACAATATAGTAGACAGCTGTTGTTTTTTTCATATTTATAAATAAATGATCACGCTAACACACCCAGCTCCCTTTCAAATGAATTAAAATGAAATAATTCCAATTAAGGATGTATTCATTGGGGTGAAAATGTCCTCTCACCTTCCTTTTTTCCCTTATTCTTCACATTTATGCCTGATTTAGACCCCTGCTGGTTCCTTCCTGTTTCCTTATAGGCTTGATTTCTTGAAACACAAGGTACAGTAACAGCTTGAATGTGATGTGTAGTGATTACAAAATAAACCAAACTGAAAAGCAATCAGATGCATACTGATAAAACAAAACAATGATACAAAAACGGTTCTCTCCTCTTTGGCTTTATTAGAGTGCCTTACTCATACCCAAATAACCTGAAGCACTGTAATGTTTACAGTTGCTATAGCGAGCCTGTTTTTTTTTTTTTTTCTCTCCCACTACTGGCGTGTCGAGCTGTTTACTTCCTACATCCTGTTCACGAGGCAAACAACAGAGAGGAAGAGTAATTACCCAGTGTTCTCAAAGCATCTGCTCTCTGGAGATTGTGGGATGCTGAGTCCATCCAGCCTTAGGTACACAGCAAGATAGTAGCTCTTCAATCAAAACCTCAAGACTCTTTAAATATTACAGCACCCTATGAATACATTAGGAATGTTGCTCAGGTCAGAACAAGGATTCAACATTCTGCATACAGCACACAGATTATTTTTAACGTACAACGCCGCATGCCATGTGCCACATCTTTGTTGGAACCGCCAGACCATTAAATATAGATGGTGACAGTGAAATATGATCTCCTTCTGTGGTTTGGCATCACCAGTGAATGTGCCCTATGATATTAGTGGCAAATGTGTCAGGTGATTAAGCATTAAGATAAAATATTTTTTTTTTTTGCCCCTTTCCCATTCATTTATTTTTTAAACTGTTGACTGTGAATGAACCTCCATGGAGCTAAATCCAAGATGTCAAAACCTTTGGTATACTGTATTTAATACACCTCATAATCAGGATTTTGGGGGCAGATCAGTGAATTTAAAAAGACAATCATGGATCAAAAGATGGAGCAATATGTCGACTTAAATATTTTATTTATGGCATATACTTATACTGTGACGGTGTATCAACAAAATATCAACATTATAAACAAAAGTATCCTCAATCATTTTTGCCTATGTTAACAATCTTAAATTCCCCTATAAGGAAAGAGGGGGCATGTGATTTGAGTAGGAAATGTTAATTCATTAACCAACGAGCAGCGCTTGATCATTTGTACTAATGTAAATGCTTTCAAAATGCAGTAAATATAAATACTTGGGTTGGAATTGTTTCAAAAACGTATTCAATAAAGAATTTATGAGCCCCAACTGTTTAAAGTGGTGGGATGCTGTCATTGTATAGTTGCCATATTAATAGTGAACATGGAACCCAACAGTTGCATAGATCTTAAACAAAAATAATCTATGCAATTTTAAAAAGTTTAACTGCAGACTGCAATTGGACTAAAGGAGTTAAGATCTTTAAATCCACATGTACTAGTAGCCGCACATGTGGATCAGAGTAATACACAGCAAAAGAAATGGTTACATATTGACAGGTAGTGCCATAATCTACAACTGTTCACTAATTTGTTTTTGTAGCGGATATGTGAGAAACACATCAAATTTCACGTAGAGCCGGTAATAAAATATTACAAAACATGCAAAATATTGCCCAATTCAATATAGGTGATCAGATCAGTTGAAAGTCTGATGTTTAAAACATGCATATCTTCTCTGTCTGATGCTTTTTTTTTTAATTTACTTGCTTACAGTAATTGGGTAGCCAATTTTTTTTTTTACACCATTTTTCTCTCGCCATTTCATGAGTGTGTCAAAACGTGAGAATGCGAATATCAGCCCTTCTGCCTGCTTAATTTACTAACAAATGCAGACAGAGTTAATGAATATTGAACAACAACAAGCGACACGTTGGTCAGATCTAGTTACTATTGAACCAGCTAATAGCAAACAAAACTGTGGTAACTTGCAGTGTTTTCTTTATTTCTTGTACCGTCAATGTTTTGCAAGGGAAAATTTCAAAATAAAAGCCTCACAGATGGTCATCAGTATCTGACCATCAAAAAATGTACCATCCTCATTGTGTCATTTTCTATGTTAAGTCCCTTAAGTAGCAGTCCCCAGAACAGGAGTCATCTATATGTAAAAAAAAAAGCTCACCAGTAATGGGACATTATTTTGGAATGTTGCACAGGTTATATGTTCTAATGTACTCTTTCAATTGAATAATACTACATTACTTCTTGTAATCCTTTTCTGTTTAGGCACTTGTGCGACTCCCCCCTCACATCTCCCAGAGTGAAGAGGTGCTACGCTTCTTTGAAACAAAAGCTGAAGATCTCAACCCCCCTGTGGAGTGAGTGTTTACGGATTGTACAGCTTTTCGTAATGTTTTTTGGCTAAAGTTGCAGTAAAGATCTTCTATTTGGGGATTATCGTTCATTAAAGTGAAATTCTACATTGATTCAAGTCTGTATGGATGCACACAGTAAAATTTGTACATACGTGTAAGTTACTCACAGTAAATACATGCTCAGCAAACCAATTAGGTCAGTTGATGGATTCATCCAGCATTTCGCCTTTAGTCCATTACCGTATCAGCTTTTACTCCTCAGATTTCTTACAAGCTCATTAAATGATGTGTAATGGGTGAGGGGGGAAAGAGTTGAGGGAAATGAAAGTGTAAGGCATTTATAATAGCAGGAGGCAGGCCCTTTGGGTAGCTTTTAATTGGTCACTCTCTCCTCTCCCAACTTGAATGCCACTATCACACTGCTAATTTATAAAATGTTCCTGTATCCACTCCAAGCACTCTATCCAAGTATTCTTGTTAAGCCTATATCCTATTGGCCTTTTGAGTTCTCTCCCCTACCTGCCTCCAAAGCATAATAGATATTCTCTCCCAGTCCCCCTGTCATTCTCTGTACGCATAAACACATTTATTACCCCACCCATCATAAAAATGGGGGCATGAATTATTTTAACTTCCCCAAAAACTGTTTAATTTCCATTTTAGTGAGCTCTCAACATTTTACCTGTTTAATTTAGGACAGTTGTGTCTTTAGGCGGTGGGCTCATACAATTCTTAAGCACTGCTGTAGCTCAGCTTTATGTTCAGTTATGTTTAATTGATGTCATGTCTCAAGGTTACAAACACTACCAGCAATGGGCAATCTAGCTTTCATCAACAGCTTCCTTTTCCTCACCGGCCATGCAGTTTTTTAAATCTCGATTCACTGTTACTCTTTCATCTCCTTAATCCTTTTTTCTGCCCCTCTATAAATAAAATTCCCTCACTGTTGCCGAGGAGCCCGGTTTATGCTATTTTAATTTGGTGCATTAGAAATCACATTTGTCATGTCAGGAGTTGTGAGGGATATTAAATATTTGGTGCATCAATAGTGCGTGCGTGCGCTCTCCTTGCAAAGTAATTTCTTTGAAGACACAAAGTTGTTCATTCAAGACATAGGTGTTTTTTATTCAAATGAATTTGATTATGCATGCTTTTAGTGTCTGTACTAAAGACATTTTAGGATAACTAAAGGGATCATAGTAGTTCATGCAAATTAACCGTATGGGATTTCATCCTGCTCCCTTTTTGGTTGACTTTTTGTCAGTGCTCACACTAAAATGATAATATTGAAGTTTCACATACTATAGTTTCACGTATTGTCCAGTGTTTTGAAGAATGAATGAATGCCTTTGAATGATGCATAACAAGAAAATTTTATATATATGGATGTATATTCATATGTATACCGTATTTTTCGGACTAAAAGTCGCTCCGGAATATAGGTCGCATTAGCCATAAAATGCACAATAACGTGAAAAAAAACATACATAAGTCGCTCCGGCGTATAAGTCGCATTTTGGAGGAAATTTATTCGACAAAATCCAACACCAAGAACAGACATGAACGAGCAATAGGCTAAACGATAGGTATGCTAACGTGACATAAACACAAACAAAGAGCTGAGAACGGGCCTGACGTAATATTCAGAGTTATTCAAATAACTTTTACATAAATAACACATTTATAAAACCATCTATGTCACTCCAATTCATTTAATCCATCGATCGTCCTTTATGTCAACAACGCTGTGCGTGCGCCGCTGACGGTATAACGATATATAAGTTATATATCAAAAAGCTATTATAGGCGGTAGAGATGCACCGATCCGATATCTGGATCGGATATCGGCCCCGATATCAACAAAATAGATGGATCGGGTATCGGAAAATACAGCCGATCTGTGAGCCGATACTTTCCTTAATCTATTGGGACGCGGGCTACGTCATACGTCAGCAGCACGTGTGCCGCATGCCACGAGAGTTTTCTAAACAAACGCAAACATGGAGCGAACGTTCGCTTCTCTTCCCCGGGTTGCTAAGCGGACGTCAAACCCTGCGCGTTCGCTTCTCTTCGGGTTGCTAATGGGACGTCAAAGGCTGCGCGTTCGCTTCTCTCCCGAATGGGGGGGGGGGGGAGGCTAATCGGATGTCAAACGCTGCGTGTTCGCTTCTCTTCCGGGGGGGGTGTTAATGGGACGTCAAACGCTTTGTGTGGCGGGCTCCATCTAGTGTGGAAACTGAGAAGCTGAGCTCAAGCTTCTTGTGCGGGCCATATTCAATTATGTTTTCAGAATTTGGTGCGGGCCAATAAAAACTGGACCGTTAGTTTGGACACCCCTAATTTAGAGCAAAGAACTGTGTAGTCTGCCTGATGCCATTGCCTTTGGTCTTTTATGTTCCACATGTAGAGTTATGTAGCTTGTTAAGTCAACCATAATATCGGATCGGTATCGGGTATCGACCGATACGCAAAGCCACGGCATCGGTATCGGTATCGGAACTGAAAAAGTCGGATCGGTGCATCTCTAATAGGCGGCTCAGTGGCGCACTGGGTAGCACATCCGCCTCACAGTTAGGAGGGTGCGGGTTCGATTCCATCTCCGGCCCTCCCTGTGTGGAGTTTGCATGTTCTCCCGGGGCCAGCGTGGGTTTTCTCCGGGCGCTCCGGTTTTCCCCCACATCCCAAAAACATGCTTGGTAGGCCGATTGAGCACTCCAAATTGTCCCTAGGTGTGAGTGCGAGTGCAAATGGTTGGTTGTCTCTGTGTGCCCTGCGATTGGCTGGCAACCGGTGCAGGGTGTCCCCCGCCTACTGCCCGATGACGGCTGGGATAGGCTCCAGAACACCTGTCATCAAATCATTAAATCCATCAATCAAATTCCTCGTCCTTTGTCAACAATTCCACGCGTGCGCCCTGACGTTAGCCTCGTCGTTATTCCACCGATCTAGTATATAACTATATTATAGCGTTAACAAAGTACAAAGAAAGACGTAGGTTTGGTAAATGCCTCTTTATTTAACAAACAAGAGTTCAACGAGCCAACAACTACTGAACTGTAACAATAAAACATATACAAGTTTCTACACGAAATAAAATGTCGTATTTTGCGCCCTATTAGGCGCACCGGATTATAAGGCGCACCTTTAATGAACGGCCCATTTTAAAACTTTGTCCATAGATAAGGCGCACCGGACTATAAGGCGCATAAAATAGAAGCTTTACTGCAACAAACTGAGGTTGACTAGGGTTGCGGTATGCACCCACTAGCCAATAACCAACGAGCCCTCTGTAAACAATCGCGTTTCTTCTAAAATGATCTCCTATAAAATGATTGGAACTGACTAAAGTTCGATCTAACGCATTGGTACTACTTACCCATGTTTCCCTTCCATATCGATCCGTAGATTTACTCGAAACATTAACAGAGCAGCCTATTTTGACATGAAATAGCCTCGCGCGTATAGCAGCTATCGTTATAGCATTAGCCATCCGCAATTTCCTATGAGACTCAGCTCACAATCTCCCATGAGCCTCAGCAAAGTGTAAACAATCGCGTTTCCCAAACGATCTCCTATAAAATGATCAGAACTGACTAAAGTTCGATCTAACGCATTGGTACTACTTACCTATATTTCCCTTCCATATCGATCCGTAGATTTACTCGAAACATTAACAGAGCAGCCTATTTTGACATGAAATAGCCTCGGGCGTATAGCAGCTATCGTTATAGCATTAGCCATGCGCAATTTCCCATGAGCCTCAGCTCGCAATCTCCCATGAGCCTCAGCAAAGTGTAAACAATCGTGTTTCTCAAACGATCTCCTATAAAATGATCAGAACTGACTAAAGTTTGATCTAACGCATTGGTACTACTTACCTATGTTTCCCTTCCATATCGATCCGTAGATTTACTCGAAACATTAACGGAGCAGTCTATTTTGAAATGAAATAGCCTCGCGGGTACAACAGCTATTCGGTGACGCCCCCTGACTACAGTTACCGTAATGTTGGGAAGCGATGCGACCTTGTAATTTACTAGTCGTACTAAAACGTAGTAAAACATTTTGGCAGAGCACTGTGTACAACCAGTATGGATCAACAAATTCATCAATTGATCCATATATAAGGCGCACCGGACTATAAGGCGCACTGTCGACTTTTGATAAAAATCTTGGTTTTTAGGTGCGCCTGATAGGGCGGAAAATACGGTATATCAAATAACTATAACATAAATAGTTCACTGCCGCACGGCCCCAAGCACCGGCGTCGACTTCCAGGCGTGTGGCGGCGTGGACTTCCATCCCCGGAGGTGGCACTTCCAGCCACGGAGGTGGAAGAGAGCTCCATAGAATAGGACCGGGCGTGCGTAAAAGCCATGACCGAGCCCCATCCACCGTCCCCGGACAGCCACCCGGCTGACCGCCAGCCCCTGACTTCCATCCATGGAGGTGAAAGAGAGCTCCGTAGAGTAGGACCGGGCGTGCGTAAAAGCCGTAATAGTTTTTCAAACCTTCTGTGTCACTCCAAATCATTAAATCCTTCAAACTCTTCGTCCTCCGTGTCACTTACAAACAAAGCCGCTAATGATGCCGGTAGTACGTGGGGCCCTTCGTCATCCCATGATCGAATCTTTGTCCTTTATGTAAACAACTGCTGCGCCGCTGATGTCACTTGAAATTCAAATTACAGTAATCCCTTGCTACATCGTGGTTCGTTTATCGCGGTTTCACGTTTTTTCTTATTTTTCTTCTAAATTTGAATATTTATCAAAAAATTCACATGTAAGTCGCTCCTCAGTATAAGTCACCCCCCCACCCAAACTATGAACAAAACCGCGACTTATAGTCCGAAAAATACGGTATTCATAAATATGTAGTATGTATATAGTAGGTGTATAAATCGCGGGTTTTGTCACGATACGACATCATATTGATACAAAGAAGCATGATACGATATTTGCCGATATCTTAAAGCCTGCTGTGATTCATTCACGATACATCACGATATAGTGCTCTACGATCGATATAGAACAATATCCTGATTTATAACAATTCATACGCAAAATCAACAAGGTACTGCAAACTCTTTATTTAGGAAATTACAAAGTGCTTCCAAACGAATGACTTGAAGCCCAAAGGGGAGTGAATTTCCACATCTTCTTGGACACTAGCCATAGCACCAGCCCAGGAGCCGCGTAGTTGTCGGCTCCCCTTTCACGTGCCTGCTCTACTCACAACACAACACGCAAGAAAGAGGAAGCAAGCAACAATGAACTGGATTTCAAAATAAAGTCGCGTCTAATGTCCAAGGTCAAAAACGGGCGATATAGATCGATGTTTACGTTTAGCATCAATGCTAACAAATCGTAGAGCATTATATCGATTAATCGATGTGTATCAACGAATCGTTACACCCCTAGTATATAGTATGTATACAGTATATATTATATAAGTGGATGGATAGATAGATGGATGGATGGATGGATGGATGGATGGATTTGGATGGATGGATGGGTGGGATGGATGGATGGATGGGTGGGATGGATGGATGGATGGATTGGAAGATGAATGTTATCATATAAAAATACACGCTTGTTGTAACTTCTCACACACACTATCACAGTCAGGACACGCACACACAATTATTTCCATGTAGTAGGGTATTGTGAGTCTTGGAACTGCCTCCTACCGGGTCAAATGCAATAAAAGGCAGCACAGGGGAAGTGGAACTTTGAATGTCCTTGGAGCACTGAGCGCTCCACTGTCCGTTGTTGCACAACAAGTATTGCTGGCTCACATTGTGCTCTTGTTTCCTGTCTCTTTCTGGTGCATGTCTAATTGTAACTTAAAAGAATAAACCCATCACCCCTGTGTATGGGAAAATTATTGTGATGGATTTATCAGAAGTGGAAATATGCCCTCTAGGCGGAGGTATGGATAATAGCATCGGGGTTCACTTTACTTTTTTGGTTATTTATTCCTACTTAGCTTTAATCTTATTGAAAGCATATCTGAGAAACCGATGGCAACTAGTGATAGTTGACCTACTGTAAAAGTGCACAGTTCCATTCTACTGAAAACTGGGGGTGCTATTAAAAAAAATAAGTCTCGCGTTTTTCGGTTGTATAAGAACATTGCAAGACTCAGCATTTAAGATATTTGTTGAACACACCGTTGTCCATGTTTACCGGTGACTTGGATGTAAATTCAAAGTACGTTCAGTAGAACTTCGGATCTCAACGCTATTTCATTCCAGAAGGAGCATTGAGAAGCAAAACCGTTGAGTTCCGAAGCAATTTTCCCCACTTCCTCCTCCTTCATCTGTCTGTTGCACTGTCTGCTGTAAGTAGCAGAGAGAGACGGCAGACTGACTCAACCTTAATGGATGAGCTTTTTCATCTCCCCCTGCTGAGAGGGATCAATACACTCACTTGAGACTGTAGCGCAACGTACGAGGAGTGTCCAGCATGGCATAGAATGGGTTAAACACTTAAAGCATGTGGTCAGCAGGACTTGAGGCCAATGGGAGGTGTTTGGGAGGGTATGTTTGTGAGTGCTCTTGCATGAAAGCATTTATTGATCTATCTCAATCAGAGCAGTGGCGGATTGATGCCGTTACAGCAATTTTGACTTTTGATCCCCAACAAGTAAGATATTTAAAATGGTCAATGCCATAGTGGCTGGTTTAAGACACATATTTTAAAACAAATCTGAATTACCGTATTTTCCGCACTATTAGGCGCACCGGCTTATAAGGCGCACCTTTAATGAACGGCCCATTTTAAAACTTTGTCCATAGATAAGGCGCACCGGATTGTCAGGCGCATAAAATAGAAGCTATACTGCAACAAACTGAGGTTGACTAGGGTTGCGGTATGCATCCACTAGCCAATAACCAACGAGCCCTCTGTAAACAATCGCGTTTCTCAAACGATCTCCTATAAAATGATTGGAACTGACTAAAGTTCGATCTAACGCATTGGTACTACTTACCTATGTTTCCCTTCCATATCGATCCGTAGATTTACTCAAAACATTAACAGAGCAGCCTATTTTGACATGAAATAGCCTGGTGCGTATAGCAGCTATCGTTATAGCATTAGCCATCCGCAAATTCCCATGAGCCTCAGCTCGCAATCTCCCATGAGCCTCAGCAAAGTGTAAACAATCGCGTTTCTCAAACAATCTCCTATAAAATGATCGGAACTGACTAAAGTTTGATCTAACACATTGGTACTGCTTACCTATGTTTCCCTTCCATATCAATCCGTAAATTTACTCGAAACATTAACGGAGCAGCCTATTTTGAAATGAAATAGCCTCGCGGGTACAACAGCTATTCGGTGACGCCCCCTGACTACAGTTGCCGTAATGTTGGGAAGCGATGCGACCTTGTAATTTACTAGTCGTCAATTGATCCATATATAAGGCGCTCTGCATTATAAGGCGCACTGTTTTTTTTAGTAAAATGTAAGTTTTTAGGTGCGCCTAATAGTGCGGAAAATACGGTATATTAGATGGGTCTGCACAAAATAGTGTTTTGACACGAAATGAGAAATTTATATAGAAATTAAAAACAAATGGCATGTGATTCATCATTCACCCTTTTATCATTAAAACCCTGAAACACTTTGTTTCAACAAGTTACCTATGAACAACTCACATAATTTGTGAAATGGAATGGAGTTTATATGTATGCATTCTTAGTTACATGATCTTTCAGTTTATACATACTAGGGCCCAATTGTAAATGTTTAAAACACAAAGGTAAACAAATCAGTCTGTGGTCAATGTTTGAAGGGCCATGTTCTGACAATTTAATCGGATGGCCGATTAATCGCTCTGGCCTTAATACCCATCTTTTCTGAAAGGCTTCAGAGGCTACAGCCCCAAAGCAAAAGAGGAACTACTAACCAAGCACAGCCATGAAGACCCCAAGGAACTCTCCAAACAAGTCAAAGACAGAAGTTGTTGAGTAGTCAGGATTGGGTTTAAAACAAAACAAAAATCCCGAATCTTTACATAATTCCGAGGAACACCATCAAACCTATTGTAATTAAATACAAACGTTATGGCACCAAAATAAACCTGCCAAGAGGAGAAGAACCGGGCGGAACCAAGTTGTTATAGAGTGTTTTAGCTGATGAAATGTGTCCACTTTATTGCTGGCTTGAGGAGGTTTGATGAGGAGCAAATAGAGTAGCGTATCGAGGATTCCCTCGGAAGGAGGGGACCTCAACAACAACTGTGCACCCACTTGAAAAATTATTTCTATTGTTCAGATGTGAGACTTGGGCATAGAGGTCAAATGGAAGCGTAGCTTCTGAATTTAGGGGTATTTTTCTGACAAGAACATACTGACCTCAACAATACACTCATTCACTGATATTTAAGAAGCCATACAAATAATATCAAATTAAATTTTCATGGCGTGAAAGGATTTGAGAAAAAAAAACGGAATTAGGGAGTAGCCAATTTGAAATCATTCACCACTTGGGCAAAATGGGATTTTAACTGTGGCAGCAAGGTAAAGGTTTGAGGACTATGCAAGCTTAGGTTAGTTAGGTCGTTCTCAGACGAGCTTCCATAGTAGAAGCTATACATTGCTAATAATGACTGCGGGGCGCAGCTCCTCACAGCATCCCCAATCCTTAATGTGTTAAGCAGGGAGGCACCGGGTTCCATTTTATAGTCTTTTGGTATGACCCGGCTGGGGATCGAACCCACAACCTCCCAGTCTCAGGGCGGATGTTCATACCACAAGGCCACTGAGCTAGTCAAAGATAACTACAAGGAAAAAACTAAAGAAACAGAAGGTTAAAACTCCAAGCATCAAAATAACTAGCAAAACAAACTTGGACGTGACAGCACAAAGCACAGCATAACTCACAGCACAGAGAACAGATGACAGTGACACAAAAAAGACTGAACAGAAAGGAGGGAACTAAATACAAACAGCTGATTGGAAGACACAAGGGGTCCGGGCGAACAAGAACAGATGGAACCAAATACGAGCGAGCCATTGAAGATGAGGAACACAAGAAAAACATGACATTGAACACAAGAAACACAAGTAAACGTATCCAAATCAAAACCAAATAAACTAAAACCATGACAGAAAATGAGTCAAACTTCACTGCAATCACTTTCAAGATGAATGCCCTGTTTGAAAGAATCATCCATCCATTATCTAAGCTGTTTAGCCTGTCCTCAAGTGTTGCGGGTACGCTGGAGCCTTTCTTAGACTTTGGGCGGGGTACACTCCGAACTGGTCGCCAGTTAATCGCAGGGCACACACTAACATACAACCTTTCACACTCATAATCACACCTATGGACATTATCAAGCTTTATTGTATGTGTGTCAAGGTTAAATAATTTGGGATTTTAAAAACAATCTGGTTTTCTTTTATTTTGACTTGTGGTTTTTAAATGCAGTTAGTTTAGATTTACAGCAAGTTTGTTAGTTTATGGAGTGTTTGTTGTGTAAGAAAAGAAGCTCATTATTAGTGTGTCATAAAGTAAACTAAAATTCTCAAATAACTTTTTGTGTCTGCTCACATACATAAGCCTTTCAAATATTTCTATTTTGAACTCTTGTTGGATTTCACTTCACTGGTTCTTTTATCTCAAACAAGATATCTTGTTTAAGATAAAAGAACCAGTGAAGTGATTGACAAGTGAAAATAATTTCATATAAGAAATCTATTTCAAGTGGATAGCATTGTTTTGAATACCCCAAACCTTGTATATCAACTTTTCGTCTTAGTTGAAAAGTGGCTTTCTTTTTTATCGTATCTTTTCTATAATCTTGTGATTTGAGCTCACTCACGTTCTGGGCCGCTGGTAGGCTGTCTGCCTAGAAAGCATTATCTACAAACCATAATGTCGACAAATGGAACCATTAATATGCACATAGAAAGGCAGTTGTCACTGGCCCACAAATGTTGGTGAACTGTTTGATACAGATGATCATCATTCATTGTGCCCGCTAGCTTCCCCATGAATAACAATAAGGATCTGACCTTGCTTGGTGTCTCTGGGAGGGAGATGCTGTAAGATTATCAGGTTGTTTGCCAAAATCATGACCTTGTGTTATAGGTCATGTTTCTGACTCGTTAAAGGAGACTATGAAAAAGGTTGTCAAAGTCAAAAAGTCAAAGTCAAAGTCAGCTTTATTGTCAATCCCTTTATGTCAAGACACACAAAGAAACCGAAATTCCGTTTCCTCTATCCCACGTTGACGAGACACAGTACATGATAGACTAACAAGTAGACGACACAAAATAAAAACAAGAAGGCACAAACAATAAATAATAAATAACAAATAAATAAAATGAGTGATGAATAAATAATAAACAAATAACCCAATAAATAAGAGGAGCAAAACTGAGCCAGCGTGCATACAGCAGACAGTAAGCATAGGCAGTAAGCACGTTTGTCGTCCTGTTGATTAAGTGAAGACAGATATGCTTACCGTAGTTTGAAGAATAGGTTTGTGAGGAATACTGATGTTTTATTTGTGGTGGTGTGCATCAGCCTCTGTTGCCAATACTGCAGTGACCAAAGCTCTTCACACAACCTCTTCATCTACTTCAGGAAGTGGGGGTGAAACAATAGAGTACGATTCAAGTGGCAGTTTTTCTCATAATTGGCAACATGCTGAGTTGAGTTGTTGGATGCAAAAAAATGGCGAGTGTAGGATCAATGGTACATGGTAAATCTCTGAGCAGGGATTCCTGTCAGATGGGCTGTGGCACATTAGTGGACCATGAGAAACAAAATCAATTGTGCTCCTGAAAGTTATGCAAGTTCACTAATTCTGAAATCAGGAATCTGGACGTGTATCTACTCCAACGACCTACAGTGACACGCAACAATTAAATACTCCTCCACTAGCTGGCAGAAGGTTTTCGTTCAGTGTTGTGCTGTACATTTTTAATAATGATAAGAAAAACATGTACCTGGTCTCAATAAAGATTGAAAACACCTGCTTAGAGGATATCATGTTTGTATTTTTTAAACCCGTGTCTGAAAAAGAATTGGCTCACCCGTTCCAATATTTTTAGTGAGTAGTGTATACAAGTATAATTGGTGGCTGGAGAGGTGCCAGTTGGTTTTGGGAGTGCTGCCAAGGTGCCCCTCAGAAGGCATGTTTGAATACGGGTTATTTATCTAATTTCTCATTATTCCAATCAACATACGTAGTTTCTAATGTAGCATACAAAATGTTTTATTTTGAGTGTCCCTAAACATTTACAACCTAATATTATATTGTTATACAGTAGTCCCTCGATAAGTGAAATCCGCGAAGTACGGTCTCCAACAAGAAGTACTGGGCAGGCTAACAAGTTAGCAGAAAGATGCTAATTTGCGATCCTGCTAACACGCGAAAACGGACTCCTAAAGGAATGTAAATGAACATTTGGAGCAATACTACATTGTCCTAAAGGTTAGACAAATGTTTCCTCAATTTAGAAGTTTTATTTTGACTTTTAAATGTCTTTTTTAATTTGGAAAAAAAATCTGCGTTGTAGTGAAGCCGCGATAAACGAAACACAAAGTAGCGAGGGATCACTGTATTCATATTTATGAGGTATTCCACTTGTGATTTATCTTATTCTAACTTCCAGAATACTTGAAATAATGACTTGTATTGGTGCAACTGTTTGACAGCTGATCGGTTGTCAATTTGAGAATTTTAATAATTGATTCATCATTTAAATCATTATTTTCAATTTCCAATTGTCCAAATGCTCACAAGTTTAGCTTCTCAACTGTAAATATAAGATTTTGTAATCCTCCATGAAATCATGCTGATTAACTTTGCATTGAATCAAGATAAAACATTTGTTTTTACTTTGTACTTTGGAAAGCATTGATTGCCTATTTTCTCTTGTGTTATGGACCAAACCAATAACCAAATCATAATTAGTTATGTTGATGCATTTTCTGCACCCTCAATATGTTAATTTGGTCTGTTTTTGAAAAAGGGGGTGGAAATTTAAAAATGCTTTTTGTTAATCAGAGTCAATGATTAAACAGTAGATTAATTTATTATTAAGATATTTGGTTTCAGCGCTAAACAACATAACATAAATATGCCTACCTTAATATAAAATTTAAAGCATGTGAAAACAGCATGACTAAAGAACCATTCAAAAAATTTACTTCACCCATCTGTCTCGTCACCGTGGGATAGAGAAAAACGTAATTTCGGTCTCTTTGTGTGTTGTGACATGTGGAGAGATTGACAATAAAGCTGACTTTGACTTTAAAATCTATCAATCAATATTCTATATGCTGTTTGAGGAGCTGACTGAGTTGAGGTGGAGGGTGGTCAACACTGAATTGGTCACCAAACAATCAAAGGGCACCTTTTGAGACAACCAACCATTCACTGTCACTTTGTCACTCGGTGGGTACTGTTGCCACGCTGCCAGCACAGAAGGCAGGCAAGCAAACCAGTAACAGCAACAGTGGAAAAATACAATGAAGAAAATTTTACTATTTTAAGAGTAAAGTCTTCATACGATTTGTTTATGTTATGTTTTTTTTCCATGTATAATGCACAAAATTTAACTAATTTATAGCGCATTATACATGGGTACAAAAAACAAAAAAATACAAACAAAAAAAAAATAATTTATTATATTTTTTTATGATACGGAGGCCGCCATTACAGATGCGCTTTCTTCTATGCTGTTCACTTCAAACACGCTCCATACGAACACAATGCTCTCGTATCAGACGCTTGCTCGATCACCTGCTCGTTTGCTGTCACAATGTACCCTACACAAATCCGAAACATTTCTTCGCTATCGAGTTTGCTAGCGCATGCGCAGTGAGACTGACCGGCAGAATAACATCCGGTTGTTCCCAAAGATGATCTTTTTTCTGAAATAATTTTACGTTTACGGACTTAAGTAGGAGTCAAAATATGGGTGCGTATTATACATGGGTACAGGTTTTTTTCCAGCATCGACATGCCATTTTTAGGGTGCGTATTATACATGGGGGCGCATTATACATAGAAAAAAACGGTATGTTGCCATGTGATACATCGAGGTAGTTGCATTTTATAAACATGCTGTCTTACCCATCTCTTTGAGGTCACATGTCCAATGTGGCTTGAGATGGAGGGGATGAGGCACAAGGGGTCATGCCACCGATCCTTATTTGTCCCACTTTTCTGACAATGAAGCATATTCTTGTTGCTAGCACACAGGGATGGGAGGAGATGTCACTACAAAGCGTCAATTCTTCTGCAGTGGACAGATACAGCAAATCATAGGGTGATGGATGAAGGCAGATGGCGATGTAGGGAGCCTGGGCAGGAATAGTCCAAAATAAACAGCTTTGGTAATCTCCAATTTATAGATTTAGGTTATAAACCAAGCTCTAATAATAATTAAAAAAATAATTAGAGTCATAAGATGTGTGCAGTTCCCCCCCCCCCCCCCCCAAATATTATTTAATAATTTTCTACTGGTATTTTTAAACATATGCACTTTGCAAGTCCTCCCAGTGATGTCCTATACATACTGTAAATATGTATAGTACACACAATTTACTCTTTACTGTACTTAGATGTATTTAATCCATCTAATACATGATATAACCCCAACTTAAAATATGCTTCTTCTAAAATACACTAAAATTTCATTTGAGTCTAGTTTGAGGTTGGTATAATATGAGTCAGGAGCTTTCTTTTGTCATGTATTAGGAATCCTTTTCAGTTTCACAAATTCAACTGTACTACAGTGGGGTGGGTTCATTTCAGGTGTGATGAGTGTTACGATTGGCCTTTGGAGGATACTTAGAAAGAGGAAATGTACACTGAGTTAATGGGGAATGAAAATGGAAAAATTGCAGGGTCTTTGCTTCTATAAATAAAACCTTGCTTCCTCCATCTCTTAACTCAATTATGCAGCCTGAGTCCAAAAGTTACCACTGACAAAGCAAGAGGCAGGCAGCCTTAGCAAAGTAAAAGCCACACATTTGCCTCTTTAGCTTATCCATGTGCTGTAATCCCATTAGGCAAGGCATTTTGAATCCTTGTTTGTAATGTGCAGAGAGGTTGTCTTCTGGAAAGAGCAGTGACAGAAAGAATATAGGAAGAAGCTGGTGGAGCTTCTTTGGTGTCACATGACTTATTATGTTGCAAAGAGAGAGTCCCAGGCGAGTAGTCACTCCCTCTCTCCATCCCCTGGTCTTTTTCATGAACACATGCAGGAAACTTCATGCAAACTCAGTGACCAGTAATTATTGTTTATAAGGATGTCAGAATCAAATGACAGCATGTATTGTTGTTGACCAAGTGCCATCTCCTGCCACTAACCATGTCGCTTTTGTGTTGCTTCTCCTTCAGGGACTACGGCTCCAAGCGCAAGTCGGGTAAGTCACCAGTTTTCTTTCACAATGCTTTTCCATATGCAGCTTCTGTTAGCTCTTTCTAAAACTTTCTTCGGATTAAATTGTTAAGATGGAAGATCATTATATTTAATGAACCACACCTCAATTTGCTCTGTCTTATCTAAGATGTCATTGGAACTTATTGCTTATCTTTATAATTTATATCACAGTGAGACACTGGATTTGTTTTTCTTTTTCTTTTTGTTTTGGACTGATAGGTACTATGTGTAATAGCCCAGGATAGGGACTGACTGAAGTGTTCCTGGTCATATTCAGATGTCACAATGTTGATTTCATCAGCAAAGTTGACTTGACCTTCAACACTATTATACTGTGTGTGATTTCCCTATCACTGATGAGATCCTCTAAAACGTGTGTTGTTCAATATCCCAATTATTTGTTCACAACATTTCATGTACACCCTTATAAGGGTTGGGTCAAAAATACTCCAATTTTAGTTGAAAATTGGAAGGGGGCACACTACGTTTTAGAGAACTGGGGGGGGGGGTTAAGATAGATGAGGTGAGCAAACATTCATATATGACATTTAGGTCGCCAACACTTTACAACAGGTCAATCTGTTGTCTTAAATTTTCTATAATAATGACTATGTTTATATGCCAACAATAACCCTTTTAAAACCAGAATAATGGCAGTATTCAGGTTTTTAAAACACACGCAGGAACCCGAATATGCCGGGATTCGGGTTTTTCACATTCCAAATAAGGCTGCCGGATTACCCCATTTCTAACTCAAATATTGTGTTATGTGAACGTGATCCCCCTTACGCCCTTTGAATGGGGCATTAGCTTGTGTTGTGTTTATGCTCCTGCTCTGTCTGCAAGGAATCTTAGTCTTTGTAGTGCAGGAATACTTGTATGGGTGTTATCGTCACTGTAGCAACCCTAATTTAAATACATTGATTCCTCCATAGTATTTTCACATTATTTTCTGTCTCTATGCTGAAAATTATGCAGCGTATGTATATAGACAGTGTGTGTATAAGTCCGTACGTCATTTGGAGCGAGGGCGAAACAGACTGCTTTTTTCCTGCGGTGAGTGATATGAATATGATGTGTTTTATTGACGGTGGAAAGTAACAAACGGAAATGACGTCTGTTTGCATCATGATGTCCGTGTGTGTTGCTGTTTCAATAGGGATATTTCAGCGTGTCAGTGACTCACTCAGGCATGTAAATGGGATACTGTATTCTAAATGTTTCAAATGTCAGTGTAGTCAGTGAGAATGCCCCTGTCACATACAAAACGCTGTGTCCTTTCCCGCACAGAGATGTGTTCATGCAAGACATCCAGTCTGATATAAAGGGAGTGCGAGGGAATGATAAGAGCTGCTTTGACTGGCAGCAAATCAGGTCTGCTGCTGTGTTCATCACCATTGATGTCCTTTAAGCTAAAAATGCTTGTCTGTCTCTTTGTATTTGCCCTGTGATTGACTGGCATCAGTCCGTAGTCTAGTCTACCTTTCCACCAGCCAGCTGGTATAGGCTCCTGCTCACCATGACTTTGAAGAAGAAAAGCGGTATATAAAATTAACTGTCGGATGTATCGATGCTTGTATTTAGGTGAAAAAATTGTGCGTGCGTGCGTGTGCGTGTGTGTGTGCGTGCACACACGTCTGTTTAGCCTTTAATGCTAATGACCAAGTTACGACCAGGTTATGTGGTTATGCCATTGCATAGAACAATTGCCTGTCCATAAAACATAATTTATGTTGGATTTTACACACAATACAAAATTGCAGCTACAAATGTACGCAGTTGATGATACTATATTTAAGATGCAGGCTTTGTTGCCACAAGTTACCGTAATGGCCCGAATATAAAATGACCCTGATTATAAGACGACCTCTTCTTTTTCAAGACTCAAATCTGAAAAAAGATTTTTGAACACCAAATTTAGTTTTTATACAGAAAATGATTACATCTGCAGTTTATGACGTCACACAACACTTGTAGATGGCACACATTACATAACTAACTGCGCGTAGCGATTCCGCTATACTAAATAACCATAAATGAAATACTCTCGGCAACACACCAAACATAAGTCATCGAGACAACAAAATACATTTGCTGGCGACCGTTAGTCGCCGTGCCGCTACGTAACGGCAAGGCAAACTTAAAGGAGCGCGCCGGAGCTGTCAATCAAACGGCGCGCACACGAAGCAAACTATTAAACTAACTATTTTTTTATTTTGATAGGAATATGTAAAAACTAATTTTTATTACATCAACATCGTTTTTTTAATATCCTCGTAGGTGCAGTAATCACTCCTTATATTACATAGGTTGCGCCTCACCTGACATGTTTCACCATCTTTCTGCTACGGATACCTGAAGGAGTCAAATCACCTGATCATAAATTTGCTGAATCAATGACTACAGCATGTGTAACAAATGCAATGCACTTTCTTCATCACTTGAGGAACTACTAGAAGTCATCTCTTTGAGACACTGTAGTTTCCATGTTTCAAAATGCACATGCTTCTCACTTAAGTCATTGCATTCTATTAGTTCACCACTAAATGGGATTGAAAACTCAAACGTTTTTACACAATGTCACTTTAAGGACACATATGGTGTTGCTTGGTGGAGATTATGTCTTTACAACATAGTACTTCTCTATTGTGGGAGAGGATTCACTGCTGTATGTTGTTTGTGAAGAAAATCAGGAATGGAGCACCTAGTTGAGAATTGCGACACCCTCCAGCAAGTCCTGCAGCTGCACAGACAGCGATCTGTCTAAACCTGCCAGAAAGGCCAAGAGGTGCGTCCTGGCGACTGGGCCTGAATCTGGAGAGGGCACTCCAGTGCCACTGTTTTAGTGGCGACAAAAACAGGAGATCAGCACTTATGAATTGTAAACTCAGAGCTAACTGCGATAAGATGGGGCACCACGGGTAGTTGCAGATGTTTGGAAAGATCATTGCGTCTGATCAAAAACGAGCTTTTATAGTTCCCTCCTTGGTCACTTAAATGATCAGTGGCGACGCCAAGATCCTTACACTCTTTACGAACAAGGGCGACTGTAGTGATTATAGCAAATATCATAGAATATTCCTGCAAAGCATCGTAGGCCTTTACCAGAGTTGTGCTTAACAAGCTACAAGAACTGGGTTTGTGTGTGTAACAGATTCACAGTTATTTTGCACAAGGCGTTTTTGCATTGTTCTGGAAAAAAAAAGTTAAATATGTCATATTTGCTCCAAATGTGTCCATGTTCTGTTTTCCCTGATTGGTTAGTTGCCGATATGTAGGGCACTTGTGACCACCATGTCTGCTCATTGTGGAGGCGTTGTTGAAAATCAGGAGGAGTTTTTTTCTCCCAAAATTTGCTTGCAAACTACTGAACCTTTAGGTTGGCTTTTTGGGAAAATAATTAATTTGAGTTATTGGTTAGTATTACACTAAAACATTGTATTTAGTTTTACTGAAAGGTAATTGAAGTGAACGTATATCATTGATTATTTTTTTATATTTTTTGGAATCATTTGTCATTTTATTGGTTACCCACTTACCCAGTGCAGTTGTAGAATATGGTATTTTTGTGTGCTTGTTTTATTGTTGTTGTTTGTGGTGGGTGGGGGGAATTAAAGCCACATCACTATATCACCCACTTGATACGAAGATGATTCGTTTTGGCTTAAGTTTAAACTTTTAGATATCTGTACCAAAGTGGCACCCCAAATATTTTGTCATCTGTCTTTGTCTTCTTTCAAGAATAGCATTTGATTTCCTGTATGAGGGCTATTAGGCAGTGGAGAGAGAATAAGGGGTCATTATTTCACTCGTGGCTAACGCCCATCTCAGCTTGACTGAGGTCCATCCAGAGACACAGAAGAAAAAGAGACGATGAAAATTGTATAATTAGAGCCCGAGCAATGGCTAGGAATGCGTTTTGGTTACAATGGCAGTCTTTTGCATATTTATGTACAGTATCTTGATGTGCTCTCAGATGCATTCAGTTAATTTAAAGCAGTGAGTGTCGGGACCCCACCCCTCTTTTTGTTTACAAGGTATGCCTAACTTGTGCTTTACCATTCTATGGCCATCTTCTTTCTGTCAGACTGAATAATCTTTCTCTGCTTTTTTTCCATTCTCTTTTACATCTGCAGTATGGATGTACGGCATTACCGACAGCCCAAGGAAAGAGGCGTCAGGTAGCTTTGTGTGTCTCTGTCAAATCAGTACGTTTGCATGACACAAGTGAGCATTTAATACCCATGTTATTGCAAAACATTGCCAAATTTTTGTGTATCATACGATTGTAAATGTGATCCGAACATACTTCGATTCTTTTCTTGCATGAAAGTGGAGCAGCATTTCTCCAGTTTCTACCTCAGGATTTTTCTTGGATGTTGAATACTATTACAAATACATAATAGAGGGGACGTGCCAACAAGGCCATGGCTAAGGATGCATTTCTAGTTACTTATTTTTGGATGCTGATTCAGTTCATGCTGCATGAGGCTTAGGACTACAATCTTTAAGTACACAAGTGGCAAAAAAAAAAGCATTGATGGTGACCTATTCAGCTACTAACCACCAACTGGAAAAGCCCCACTACTAAGCAATGTGAAAGTGGGGATACTTCCACATCAAAGGATTTAATTAATTAACCTGGGCACCTTCAAAATGGGTCAAGGAGCGAAGTCTAATAAAAACTGAAATATGGGGGTACCTCCACTGATATACGCATGTGGACGTACTGACTGCTGAACGCATGCTCGGCTGTGTTTGTGAGTGTGCCCTGCCGGCTGCTTCCCACTTCTTTTTATTTTATTTTTTTCATTCACATTTCAGCCTTTTCAAGGCATCCAATTTATGTGCACTGTCATCAGCCTTTCCTTTCACCCATCTAGTCAAATTAAACATGCAAGTCCTCCAAGTGTGTTAGCGACTCCAGCAAACACATTCATCTACAAGGGTGGGCAATTAATTTATCAAAAGGGCCGCATAAGAAACGTTAATAATCAATCAATCAATCAATCAATCAACCTTTTTTTACTGCCAAGTTTGAGCGTGCTAAACAAGGCATTTGACTTTGGTACAGCCTCTGTTCAACATTTAGGTGCCTAACAACACTCAGGACATGTGAAAAATGACAAATATTCTCAAACATCCCCTGGTCTTAAACTCCCAGGAGGGCAAAGAAAAACTTAAAAATTCTTACTAGCGGAAATGAGAAACCTTGTGAAGATACCACAGATAGGAGAATCCCTCTTCCAGGATGACTAGGCTGCAATGGATGCAGAGAGGACAAATAGTACACATAATACGGACAATCCAAAGGTAAAGCATTGAGAGCAGGATGTTATTGGACAGTAATGTCTCTGAGACTCTACGAGTGATGTGAGTTCATCAGAGCGACAGCCTGGGGGAAGAAGCTGTGTCTGGTTTTGGCATACAGCGCTCTGTAACGCCGTCCGGAGGGGAGTAGTTCAAACAGACTACGACCTGGGTGAGAAGGGTCTGTAGAGATGTTAATTGCATGTTTCCTGGTCCTGGACAAGTACAAGTCCTGGATAGATGGGAGGTTGGTCCCGATTATCTTTTCTGTGGTCCTTATCGTCCGTTGCAGTCTGTGCTTGTCTTGTTTGGTGGCCGATCCAAACCAGACAGTGATGGAGGTGCAGAGGATAGACTGAATGATGGCAGTATAGAAGGTCTTCAGCCTTTGTGGCAGGTTGAACTTCCTGTGCTGTCTCAGAAAGTACTGCCTCTGCTGGGCCTTCTTCCGGACAGAGTCTATGTGGCTGGTCCATTTCAGCTCCCGAGAGATTGTGGATCCCAGGAACTTGAAGTTGTCTGTGGAGAAAACAGTATTACTGTGGATAGTGAGGGGTGGAAGTGGTGAAAGGTCTCTTCTGAAGTCCTCTGTCATCTCCACGGTCTTGAGCGGGTTCAGCTCCAGGTGGTTTTGGCTGCACCAGTGGACCAGCCTCAACATGCTAAATTCAACTGTGTTTAATATGAATTTATTTCTTTAACATAATCATTAAATTGTCTTATTTTATGAAACTGATATTACATTGAATGTGTGTGTGTGTGTGTGTGTATATATATATATATATATATATATATATATATATATATATATACGCACATACATACATACATACATACATACATACATACATACATACATACATACATACATACATACACATAAAGAAATACAATTTTGAAACAAAGTTGTTAGCAGTCAAAATTCATCATCAAAACTACATATTTAATCAACATTCACAAAATAATCCCCTCTAGTCAAGTCAAGTCAAGTTTATTTGTATAGCCCTAAATCACAAGCAGTCTCAAAGGGCTTCACATAGACAGAAATTGACAATTATTCTCAAAGCATCCCCTGATCTTAAGCTCCCAAGCTCTATACTTTTTTCCCACTTTTTGAGGGTAAGCAGGCAAAAAGTGGTACTATAGTATTGTTGACAATATATTATGACACAATGATGAATTATAATACAGTCAATTAAGCACAGTCTGTTAACCAGGTCCGCCCTGAGACTGGAAGGCTGTGGGTTCAAACCCCGGCCGGGTCATACCAAAGACTATAACAATGGGACCCATTGCCTCCCTGCTTGGCACTCAGCATTAAGGGTTGGAATTGGGGGGTTAGATCACCAAATGATTCCCGAGCGCGGCACCGCTGCTGCTCACTGCTCCCCTCTCCCCCAGGGGATGGATCAAAATCACACAGGGATGGGTTAAATGCAGAGGACAAATTTCACCACACCCAGATGTGTGTGTGACGATCATTGGGACTTTAACTTTAACTTTTTAACTTTAATATGCATATTATCAGGGTAAAACCTTTGTCCATTTACCTTTTACCATATAGGAAATAAGAACATTGCTAAAATAAGGACCACTGTTGGGGTTGTCATGAGTCTTTTGTGAAAAATAGTCGCTCGAGGTGTCGAAAAAGTAACTACATATGGCGAAAATTACACCAGGTCTGCAACCAAACCTTTGGCTTGCTTGATGCATATAAGAATAAAACCACCACTTGTAACAAACCCAGCCAGACAACGGTGAAGCATACTGATGTTCCGCACAGATTTTATTTCTTAGATGTCTTGTTTATTTGTCATGGAAACTTCATAAGCGCTGCAAAAAAATAATTACAAACGTAAATGCCTACTTTTACAAGCAAACAAATGATCATAATATATCATACGTCCATAGAATCAAGCAAATACCTTGGGTCAATAAAGTTTCAATCAATCAATCAATCAATCAATCAATCCTCAGCCCAGCCACGTGCTGACGTCTATATAGTCGGTATAATCCGTAAGGTCCCTAACATTGTACAGCAGCAATGAAAACGTCACTTCCAATCTGACACATGATCTCTTTTGCCCCTTTTCAACAGTCGTGCCACCGCTAATGACTCGGCACGTCCTTAACCACTGGAAATCCACCAACATAAAAGCAAAGCATGTCGAATAATAACGCTAAACAAAGCGTGTCATAAGAAGGATGAAAAACAAAAGTTAAACAGGTTAATATTTATGAGTCAACTACACCACTTTTATTTCGACTTCATGTTCTTCGAGGGCAGGTCAGAGGCTATGTTGTGGATGGATGTGATTTGCCCAGGCCCGACCTATCGCAAGCACAGTCTGTGATGTAATTCCGGTTTCGGTGCATAAATAAAGATTCTTCAAGAAAGACAGACAAATGAAACTAAATCTCATTTTCACTATGTTTCTCATATTTCACATTATAGCGGGCTGGGCATTTTAGTAACTCGTAATGCTCATTTGATATTTTGAACAAGTCTACACTTGCGTGTGCGTCAGCAGCGCCGCGGTTGTTTACATAAAGCACAAAGATTGACTCGACGGAGCTCTCTTTCACTTCCGTGGATTGAAGTCGGGGGCCGGGTGGCTCTCCGGGGACGGTGGATGGGGCTCGGTCTTGGCTTTTACGCACGCCCTGTCCTATTCTATGGAGCACTCTTCCACTTCCGTGGCTGGAAGTCCACGCCGCCACACGCCTGTAAGTTTGTTTTGTTAAATAAAGAGCCGTTTACCAAACCCACGTCTTTCCTTGAACTTTGTTAACGCTACAATATAGTTATATAGTAGATCTGTGGAATAACGACGAGGCTGACGTCAGGGCGCATGCGCGGCGTTGTTGACAAAGGACGAGGAATTTGATCGATGGATTTAATGATTTAGAGTGCACAGATAGTTTGATAACATTATTGCTTATATTATAGTTATTTGATATATAGTTTATACATCGTTATATGGGCCTGTGGAATATTTTGAAGTGCAAAAGCCGTCAGCGGCGCGCACGCATTGTTGACAAAGTACGATTGATGGATTTAATGAATTGGAGTGACGCAGATGGTTTTATTAACGTGTTATTTATGTATTAGTTTTTTTAATAACTCTGGATTTTACGTCAGGGCCGTTTTCAGCTCTGAGTTTGTGTTTATGTCACGTTAGCATACGTTTAGCCTGCCCCCCAAAATGCGACTTATACTCCGGAGCGACTTCTATATGTTTTTTTTCACTTTTTTGGGCATTTTATGGCTGGTGCGACTTATAGTCCGAATATTACGGTAACTGTCACAAAACAATGTTGCTTAAAAAAAACAGCTCATCGATCTGAATGTTGTTTTCCGAAAATTTATTTGACCCCTCATTGACACATTTGAGTGGCTTACACGCATTATATATATACATGCTGTTCATTTCCAGTGAAGAGGTTAAAAATCAGAGAGAAGGAATAAAAGTCTAAAACTGAAACAAAAAAAAGTGTTTGTTTTGTTTCCCATAAACTCATATCCAGATTCTTTTCATGTCTCCTTCTCCTGCAGTAGTCTCATATGTTTCTATTTAAGGCCAGCATTGTCGACTAACATGATTGGTGTTTTCACCCCCCTTCTCTGTCCAGGACTGGCTCCTTACAGCATAAAAGGGAGGCTTTTCCTCTCAGTCACACTGTTGATTTTCCAGCGTTACTCTCAAATTGTTTGGCGTCGTTCCTTTTTTTTTTTTTTTTTGTAGATTGAGCTGCAGATTGGTTCAGGTCATAAATTCAATTTAGGCGCAAGATGAAACTTCTCGTAAAATCCTCGCTGAGTTGGCTCTTGTTGTTTTGATCCCTTTCGATGCACCTCAGTGCTTCGCATTCGGCCGGGGGTCACGTCAGCCATATGGCTACAGGTTTGGAACTATGCAGTCGTGACAGCTCATGTTGCGTTCGGCCAGGGAGGAAACGTGGTGACAGAGTGCAGGGGTCGGCTGATGGCAACAAACTGGGTGCACAGAGGCAGGATTGCATTTGGAAGCAGCGGATTTGCACGGACTGTCAAAGCAGGCAGGTGGTTGACGGCGTGTTTCTTCTACTCAGGGATTGACAGCTTGGAGCCTATGGTACTGGAGCAGTATGTGGCCGTGGCCAACTACGAGAGGCAGGAGAACTCTGAGATCAGCCTCAAGGCCGGTGAAACAGTGGATGTGATTGAGAAGAGCGAAAGTGGTGAGTACCTTGATTCTATTCTATTTATACATACCGCGTTTACGTTTTGCATTTTGAGAATTCCAATATCCATTACTAGTTTTAAGTAACCCCAATTTCAATCTGTACAGAAGTTAGTCTAAATCAAGATTTGTTGTATGTTGTGTATGTGTTGATCTGCCTGTGCATGCAGTATACACTCGGCCTCTACACTTATCAAGTTGGAAAGGAAAGGTGAGAATGCTTGTGATACTTCTTTTTCAGTTGCAGTGTAGTCAGCTTTCTTATGAGATCCCTCAAGTGCGGTGCACTGATATTGACTGCACCAGAGTTAAACAAAACTTTCTGTGCTGTAGTTAGATGAATGTTGTGGGCTTGCTTGTGTCTTTAACTTACTCCATTGACTCAACTGCTAAATATTTCCAGACAACTGCTGCTGTCTTATTTTCCTGCCAAAAATGCTGTAGCTCTACCAAGAATTATGCTGGAAAAAAACAACAGACATTGCTCTGTGTAAGGGGAAGTAGGGATATATCAGCTATGTGGCTCATATACAGTATCAACTTGCTGTTCTATGCTGTGTGTTTTTACAGTTTTGATCAAAAGTCACACTGCATGACCCAAAATGAAAAGTCTATTAAATTGAATTTCAGGCTCTAAACATGGTACGATTGTGTCACCATTGTGCGATCACTTCAGGTTGTCACCCTGACTGTGAGCCAGAATACAGAGCTTGTCAGAGAATTTTTCCCATCTTTTCATGATGGATTCATATTGATTGGTTCACTGACAGAGATTGTGCCTGACACTGTGAGATAACACCTGTTGCATATTTTGTTACATAATATATATAAATATATAATATGTACATTTTGTTTAGTAATGATGTAGCAATTCTGCCTTTATCTATAGGCAATAGTTTCTATGATTCTAAGTCTCAGACAGTGATGTTTGAAGATCATTGAACCAGTCTCCAATGTTTCTCTTGTTTGTGTCACATGAGCAAAAGGAAGCTTGACAGAGTAAAGCAGCTGCACATGGAAATTGCTGCAGGGATGTGGCTTTGCTGGAGAAGTTAATGTATTCTAAAGAATGACTTCATGTAGGCAGTATTCTAAAGAATGACTTCATGTAGGCATCGTATTTCTTTTTTCATCCTGATTTTTATCCAAATCCATATTTTTACTGCTTCTAAAGAATGAATTCAACAATGTAGGCATCATATTTCTTTCTTCATCCTGATTTTATCCAAATCCATATTTTTACTGCTTGGTTCAATGCAGATTAGCGTCAAATGTCACGGGTTAAGATGAACAGCTCAATCTTGTTTTGTGACAAAAAAAGTCCCAGATACTTCAGTCCACATTGAAAACAAGCACTTAAAACAGTGGGAAAATGAACCTAAAGCTGTGCGTTGGAAAGAAAGTCTGATTGTGTGGCTCTTCTGAGCGTGTGAACTTTATTGCACATTTTATGAGCTGCTGTACAAAAAAAGATTTATGAATCATCCCGAGTGTGGCTAGATGTGTCCTGGAGAGAGGTTGTCTTGTTTAACTCACTCTTGATAAAAAAAATGGTGTCTTCTTGGAAAAGATGCGCCAGAAGTGTGACATGAGGCCCAAAAATGAACGTCAAACATTCCTGCCGTGTGCTCTGGATAAATATAGTTCACTCACCCCAATGTCGCGGTCAGCACCTTTGTGTCACATTGGAGCACTTGAAACTAAGCACTGAGCGCCCAAAAATAAATCATCCTTTTTACATTTGAGCATTTCTATTTTGGGGCTTTTCACTCAGAATGAGAATTGGTTTTGGTTTTACCGTTTTGTGCTTTTTACTGTCTGAGTTATTAATTATTTTTATTACTTTGTATGCAATGGTGGATGTTTTAAAGGGCTCCATAAACACAGTTGAGTGGAGGTTGCTAACCACTTGAGGCTCAACCCGATTGCTGTTGCTTTAATAGATTTATAATTGTTGAGTGGTAGAAAGCGAAGATTTATCAGCAGATTGTTATATCTATTAATGCGCAGACAACTGTGTGCTAATGACAATTTTGTCCATCATAGAGTGACGCAAACACCATGATCCTGTACTGTGCTGTTAGACTGGCAGCGTCTCAATAATTGTTGGAATATCAAAGTCAAAGTCTGCTTTATTGTCAATTTCTTCACATGCCAAGACACACAAAGAAATCGAGATAACGTTCCCACTATCCCACGGTGACAAGACATAGTACACAATATACATACAAGTAAACAACACAAAAAAATAAAAACAAGATGTTGTTGCTGTTACACTAATAGTTTATTGTGATAGAAATATAATCAAACAAATGTGTATGTGCTGCAGCACTTTGAGGTCTACTGATTGACTTGTTACTGTATTGCATATATCTTTGTTTCATAACAGTGTTTTTGATGCTTTGTATTAAAGGTCTTCTTACTTCTTCCACACTGTCAGACAAGGCAGGTTGTGTGTAGCTATTCCTCTGTCATTATAGCAATATTTTATCAGTTTGTTGATCCTGTAAATTATTGGATGCAATTCTACTGCTGCGTAGTACCACTCTGCTAACAGGTAAGAACATTCAGCAGCTGTTGCTTCGGAATGAAGAGTCCTGTGAACTTGGCAAATACGGTCCTTTAAATGTTGTCCTCAGAATACTCGTCTCTATATAGTAATTGAAACGGCTCTGAACCCTGCCATTAACAAAATGGGGGGAAAAAAAATGTAAAACTGAGACCTCTCCTCAGCCATTTTTAATAATAGCATGAAATACATCTTGGGATGTTTCCCCATTCTAGTTTTCACAAGTCAACAACTGATGCATTCTTGGTTTATGCTAATGGGCAAGAACAACATTCAGGTATTCCCTGTGTTCTTTCTTTATGCTTACTTCAATTGGACAACACGCAGACCGTGACTGATAGTTTCACAAGATCACAAAGATGTAAGAACGAACAAGAAAGCGATTTTAGAAATAGCAAGAGCGTAATGCTCAATGAGATGAAGAAAAAAATATTCATCAGATGATGACTTAAATGTTCAAGATTTCCTTGCGTCGAGGGAAAACATTAAAATTGTTGAACGTCTTCAGAATGTTTGCAACTTTGAATGATCCCAGATGAGAACACAAATGTCCTACTTTCAATAACACTTTAAACGTTAGCCCCTCAGTGGAATACGGGCTTTACCGAAATCTCTGGCGCATGCTAACATCTCTGTTGGCAAATCTGCGATATGTGAAACATTAAGCAAGAACGGATGTCATTGGAGGGCAACTCAGAGGAATCCACTGCTGACCAAAAAGCATTGCTCCTGGTTTGACCTATGCAATTCACTAGAGGTCAGGTCGTTCCCTGAAAAATCTGTCACTGTGTGTATTCTCCCATTGACTCCCATTTTTTATCTTTTTTGCTCTGGAGGCTGCACTACTGCAAGTTCTAGCACCTCTCGAAAGCAAAACATCATATTTCATGTTGAGTCATTTCACAGCCTCTGACGGCCACTGATGACTGTCATTGGCCTGCTCGGCTGTTTTTTGCTGATGTGTGGAAAGGGCGGGATGGAAGTGAATTGCTGCACCGGTCCTATATATACGCTCACAGACTGTCCAATGGCTTTATATATACTACATTACAATAATGGCCGAACATTTACATATAATAATAACTCATTTCATATCAAAGGCATACAGTACAAACGTCTTTAACAACCTACTCCAAGGCTACCGGAGGCGTGTACACATTTTCTTCATTTAATGTTGGATAAAAGGGTGTGACAGATTCTAACTGACGCTCAGGCTTGTCTGCTGTGTGAATCATTTTACACGCACATGCGCGCGCACACAACTCACTCACTTCTGTATGTAGTTAGTTCAATATTTTCATATGCAAATGAATTATTTTGTTCTATTTAATAATTATATGGTTACCGTAAATTCCGGACTATAAGCCGCACCGGACTATAAACCGCACCAGCTAAAATTGGGGGATATTTTAGTTTTTTTCTTATATAAGCCGCACCGGACTATAAGCCGCACGTGCACACGCGTCTTTTTACAAGGAAAGACCGTTCACAGAAAGCCTTTTTAAAGTTTTAATAACATACTTCAACATGTCTCTCTAAACACTGCCTGTGACAAAGGGTTTAGAGCCCTTTGACGCAGGTCACCTAGCGTGCATTCCTACTAAAGCTCATAATAGTCACAAGCAACACAGCCAGAATAAGCAGCAGCCATAGTAGTGTTTCAAAATAGTATTTTTGTTGTTGTTTTTTTCTTCAAGATACCGCAGTGTATAAAAGTGATCAAGTCATCACAAAAATCACGAAAAAAATCCTCATATAAGCCGCACCTGACTATAAGCCGTGTTCAAAATTTTGGAAAAAAGTCGCGGCTTATAGTCCGGAATTTACGGTAATTATTTAATCTTTTATTATTATGTTTTATTATTTTGTTATTAATAGTTTAATTAACAAATCATTATTTTTTTTCAAAAGGTCCTTTTAGCATGTTGTTTTATGGAAGGAAAGGCATTAAAGGTATTTGAGCTGTCACTAAAGACGATTAGAGAGACGATTAGCTGTGTGATCGGTCGGTGCAAGTGCCGCCTGTCGGTGGGGACGATGCCCAGGGTGCCTTTGATGTTGTGAGTCCAACCTTCTGGAAATTGATTAACCCGTAGTCTTAAATAATTATTAAATAGAACAACTGTCACCGTTGTATTCAAATGTTCAAACATATTACTGTTGTATCCAATCAACTGTTAAAACATGTTAAAAAAAATCAACTGCTCAATTTCTGTATTCAAAACAATTAATACAAATTGTTATTCAAACTTCCAGTTTATATAGGTACTGCTGTATTCAAATCATATGTTATACTGGTCAAATTTCTGTTTTCCTTTGTTTTCAACTTTTATTCAAAATTCTAGTTTATTTGCTATTTCTGAATTCAAATCATGTTATACTGGTCAAATCTATGTTTTTATTTTGTTCCTTTTCGCTTCATGGTATATGGTGGTATATAGGTTGCACTGCAGTGATTTAGATTTTGTGTCTGGTAGTGAAACCTTGGTTGTAATCGAGACGGGACTAGATGAGCAAAATTGCTTCCTCCTGTTTCCCTTTTCGAGAAGTCATGGCAAACAGAGGAGTCTGTAACAAGTGTGTTCTTTATGTACATGCCGAAATAAACAAAGCAAATAAAAATAAAAAAACGGTACTATGTAATGAAGTTGAATATATGCTTGAAATACATTCTTTTAGAGAAAGTGAAAGTTTGTATTCTTTATTTTAAAGAATGGAAAATGTCAGTAGATAACTTTTCTGCTGAAAGAAGAGTCTAATCATGTGTTCCTCATGTTTCTCCAGCAGTAGAACACTCATTCAAAATCCAGTAAAACGACTGGGATTGTAGGGGTATCACCAGTGAAAATGGCTGGGATTAAATGAGTTAATTGTTAAAAATAATAATAATTAAAGCATCGGCTCCAGATAACTTTTTTTCACCTATGACCAATGTTTCCATATTACCGAAGTCAAATTCCTTGTTTGGCACGCTCAAACATGGCGAATAAAAAACTTTTGAATCTTGAATATGCTAATCAAAGTGCCGATCACAAACAATTATAATAATGGGTCGTGAGTAGTGATGCACAATATGAACATTGTCAACCGATACCTGGTTAGTACGTCGCTTCACAGTTCAGAGGTGCTAGTTCGATTCCGTCTCCGGCCTTACTGTGTGGAATTTGCATATTCTCCCTGTGCCTGCGTGGGTTTCCTTTGGGTGTGCCGGTTTCCCCCCACATTCCAGAAACATGCATAGTAGGCTGAGTGACCACTCCAAATTGCCCGTAGGTGTGAGTGTGAACAACTCTACTTAATAACTTAATTCATTCCGTGATCACATTTGTAGGTCAAAAAGTTCATAAGTAGGAGCTATTTTTTCCATAAGAATGTGTGTAAAATGAATCTTTAAGTGAGACAACTTGCTATAGGAGTAGGCGCATGCGAAATGAGAGGCTGTGGGAGAGGGAAATGGGAAAAGCATGTACCGTATGCTTAATTTCTATGTTCGCTACACCCTCTTGTAACTACCCTCGTCGCATGATTGACTCCAGAAATTGCGGACAAACTTGTCAATATGCTAATGCACGCTATATATATATATCTATATATATCTATATATATATATATATAGCATCAGCGTACATAATCAAACACACCTATATGGTACACATCAACACACCAGCTTATTTTGAGTTCCGAGAGACCGTTTCATTCAAGTTGTATTATATCTCAATAGCTATTGCAAAACATTATACCACATAAAAAATCTAATATGCCCCAAAAAAGTGTCCCTGGCATTGATTAAAATATGACAAACACAAAGCTGTAGCAGCTGTACTTCAAAGTCCACAACCACTGTGAACAAAACGCTTTAAAGTACAATAATAAAAACAAGTTCACACTCTTTATTGTAAAGAACTAATGACGTATGAACTAGCACACACCAAGTCAAGGACATTTTGAAGTAAAAATGTCTATATATAATATAATTTTTCTACTGCTTTATTCCTAACATTAGTGCATGAGTTTACATTCAGCGGAAATAGGCTTGTCATGCCTGAACAGTGAGGCACAAAGATGACTCGCTCTCTGGCCACGAGAAGCTACATCTGACTCTTGCAATCAAAGATAGAAGAGTCCTACAAACAAAACTACGCAGCAATAAATATCACAAAGACTAACACTATGTTTAATTAGCTATTAGATATTTTCTTTCCAGCTGTTATGTAATTTGACTTCCTCGTAACACTTGCCAGCAGTTTGCAGTTTATTTTGTGACATGGGGATAAAGTCGAGCAGAAATAAATGAACCAAGGTACCGTTCATGCAGTTTTCAATGCACTGCAACTGAATAAACACGACATGAGAAAACACACAAGTGAGCCTTTTGCATGCATGCCAAGAGGGCGTGAACTGAGGCATTTTTTTGACCAAAGATTTTCTCATTGTTATAGAATCTAACATTTGCCCTATCTATCGACCGAATCAGATTATTGCATCAGACAACACAAAACGTGGAATACATGTTTTTTTAAAGAAAATGGGCTACACTACTCACTAAAGCGTTTTGGTCACGATTTCTTTTTTGCACCAAGAGCCACGTTACTAGTGCCTTCCCTCCCCACTTGCCAATAATAGTATTCGGGACTTGTCAGATATGAGGTTAAAGTTTTATGAATCATGAGCAACTTTGCATGCTGTGTGTATTGCTATATCTCTCTGCAAGGCTGCAGCAGATCTGCTATTCAGTGACTTGCATCTTGGGAGCTATATGGGCAACACAACTGATGTTGTCTTTATAATCTGTTTTGTTTTGTTCGTCCATCTCTTTCAAGGTTGGTGGTTTGTCAGCACAGCGGAGGAGCAGGGCTGGGTGCCTGCCACATACCTTGACTCCCAAAGTGGAACCAGAGATGATTTGGATTTAGGAACCTCCAGGACAGGAGAGGGTATGTGGGGGGGAGGAAAAACGCGATGAGACATATGCATCATTCTGTTTGCACTGTGAGCAATATGAAACATTATTTCGCAATTTCACATTTCAAATTCTGTCTGAGAGCAATAGCACAACATACAGCAAGTAGTAAATGCTAATGTGCGATCACAGCCACACTTCCAGTTACAACAGTTGCATCATATTGAAATGGCTCCAGACCTCCAACAAAAGCAGTTAGCAGTTTTTGGCTCCTTTCAATTCCCAGGAGGCAGCAAGTTTTGCAAGAGCCTCGTTTTATCTTTTTCATCACTGTGTTATGTGCCCTTTCTCACTCTAAAAAGAAGAAAAGCAATTTACCATAACTGATGTGCAAACGCATAAGTAGGCACACCTACACAGGTTGTGATGGATGTGAAACCTGTATGTGATTCAACTTCTATAGTGTGAAAAATACTGTATGTGTGTATACAATATATGCACTATACTGTCAAATGCAAGTAAAGTTCCTGTCAAATATTTTTCACAGAACAATTCCAGAAATATTTTTTCATGTAGTCATAATAAGTTTGAAGTCAATGTGTTGATAGAAACTAAGGAAAGGACAAAGCATTTTGGGTGAGTCATTTGGATAGGACATCAGTGATCCATGGAGCAGTACAAAATAATGTGGTTGCAATAATAAAGAATAGTACACACCAAAAAAATCACCCTTCAAAAGTCTTCCAGACTTAAATGTCTATACACAAGCTAAAGATGCAAGAGTGTATGGGACGGTAAATGAAATGAAACTGAATCCCTTTAGATAATTCAGGCAATACTTTTATGTATTGTATTTCAAGAGGACTGTAACAAGTAAATCCAGTCTCAGTGAAAAATGGCAGACGATTCACAATTTTCTATACTAAAGTATGCTTCCCTAATTCGTTGGCAGTGGCACTTAAAAATTGAAGTGTCATAGATTGGAAATCCTTGTGTTCGGACTATTTGTGTAAAGTTGTGTAAGTTCCTCCTGCAACAGTTTTGGCTGTTAATACTCAAGCCTTCATTTGAGCTTCCACCGCTTCTTCCTCTCGTGTGATGAGATACGGTGTCACAAAATCAAAGAAGAGCAGACTCGATGTTTACCAAGTGAAAAGAGCATTCATTGTTAAATGGCCATGTGGTGTTTTGGAAAATACTTGTAGTCTGGGAAACCAACTTTTATGCAGAATGCACGGCTAAGACGTGTGTTTTTTATCATGACCATTTCATTGTTCTTGTCAAAATCCGTTTTGAGACAAATCCACTTGTGAAGCCATCATGAATCTTTGTGCGCAATGGAAATTATGTTATCAGCACATCATATTAAAATGAATTGACACTTTTTTTCACAACCCCTAGGTCACACGCTTTGTGTGTATATATACAGTATATATACAATGTAATGAATACAATGTGTGCTCATGTATAGTGCTCCCCCTCAGTTTTGAAGGATGATTTTCCAGACTATAAATCGCAGGGTTTTTTTTCATAGTTTGGCCGGGGGTGCGACTTACAGTATACTCAGGAGCGACTTATGAGTAAAATTATTAAGACATTATTTTATAATTTCACATGTTATTTTCACACTAAACCGCAAGAAGGCAATCTAGGCCTGTGGAATAATTGGAACTGCAACTGATGAGTCTGACGTAAGCCACATAGAAGAGGAAGCGCAGCATCTTCTGTCTCCTGAGTTAGCGGAGTTGTTTAAAAGTGACACAGAGGATGAAGACTTCATTGGATTTAGTGATTTGGAGTGACAGGGACAGTTAGGTAAACTTGTTAGTATGTTATTTATGCTATAGTTATGTAACTGGATAACTCTTAATATGTTACGTGAAGCACGTTCTCACTTTGTTGTTTATGTATCATGTAATGTTGGCATACCGTACAATTATTCAGCCTGTTGTTGCCTCTTCTATTTTTATTTTAAATTGCCTTTGAAGATGTCACGTCTGTTCTTGGTGTTGGATTTCAGCAAATAAATTTCTCCCAAAAATGTGACTTATACTCCAGTGCGACATATATATGTCATGGTCGTCTTTATTATGCATTTTATGGCTGGTGCAATTTATAGTCTGGAGCGTCTTATAGTCTGGAAAATACAGTAATAATTTTATTGTGATCTTGGGTTAATTCCATCACTTCTAAACAATGCTGCTTGTATTTTTATTGTACAACCAGTATAGAAATATGGTCTGAACCAGATAAATAAGACTTCATTTTTAATTCCGTGACTAGGATTTGGTTGAATAGCAGGGTGAAATGCAATATTTTTTCATTTGATTAGAGAACATTGATTAGCCTAGCCGCTATGAAATTATCAGCATTATTTGCATTATTGCATTATATAACCAGATTTAATGTGTCTGCCTGTATTGGTGAATGTGAACATTAACTGTGCATTTCTGTTAACCTCATAATTGTCTTAATTTACTAACTTGCCTTTGAAATACAATAGATAAAATGCAGCTGACTTCAGCATCCATGACTATGAATTATTTGCTCTCGTACTAACACGCATTTCTTTTTTTTCCCCTACCCACCCCTTTTGTTTGCTCATCATAATTTATACCATCCTCCTCTTCCTCATCATCATCAGTGACTAAAAGACGCAAGGCCCATCTGAAGAGGCTTGATCGTCGATGGACACTTGGGGGTATTGTGAACCGCCAACAAAGCAGAGGTGAACTTTCAGACACAGTTGAGCTTTCACACGCAAATGCTTTGACTACTACACTGAATTGTCTTCCGCAACGTTTCTATTTTCTCCGAATTCCACATGCAGATTGTTATGAACAAATACTGCGAGCTTGTTAGGAAGTCAGGCGTCAGCATAGGACATAGATTTGGTACTTTTCAAAATAAAACTGCTGCAAACATTTTTTTTCTTTATAAAAACATATTACATATGCGTGTTGTCTATGACCATGACATATTTAAAAGAGAAAAAAAGGAGCTAGAAATAAATTAAACATGACAAAATAAGACGATTTAAAGACAAAACGTCCAAGTCCCAAAAATAATGTCCAAAAACCATTTGAATGTGAACGAAGGGCAAGCGTGGCTGTTGTTTATAAGTAGCTCTTCATACTACAAGGTTGTTATTGCGTAAACTCAAACATCAGTCATGTGACTTGCAGTCCGCATGTATTCGGTACGGACACAACACACACATCAGTGTGAACTAGGCGTTTTTTTTTTTTTTGCAACATCTGCTCGAGAATATGTAGAGGTTTGTGCAACAAAAAATAGAACCAACGACCTACAACTAAAAACACCAAGAAGAGAGAATGCCTTAAATATTATCACAAGAAATAATTTTAAATATATTTTTTCATAATTGAAGAGCCCTACTATATTGTGATAGACTGAAACAAGACTTTAAATGACAAAATGTATGCTGCTAACTTAGTTGAAAAGATTAAAACTGAATTTTCTGACCTTGTTGTGTAATTTATGCAGCAAGTGTTTTACATTACAACAAATGGGAAAACATTAAATAGACCAAAAATAATAATAATAGTGATGAATAAATAACATTTGTAGGATCAATCTCTGGATTAGTTTATCCCAAAGCCAGTAGTGATCTACACCAAACTATCTAAAATATTTATTGATCTTGATTTGGGCCTTCCCTTAAAGCGTTCAACTAAGTCAGGATCATGAAATGATCAAACGTTGGTCGCCCCGCAACATGAAATTCAGGAAGTCAGCCCTACTCCAGATTGATTGATGAAGATTGTAATTCCTTCTATTCACATCAATACAACCTTGCTGCCAAAGGATTTTTATTGGTCAAGAGAATTTTGACGGTGATGAGTTCAGGCCATTAACCTTTGAAAGCAATTGTATGTTTTCTGTGTGATTGAGGTCGCATATGGTCAGTTAGTCTTCCTGATGTGACATTCGAGTCACATGGGTTCAAGATGGAATGTGTGCTAGGATGCCTGGAAAGAAATGGAAGGACTGCAGTTTTCTCCTGTGGTCATAGGGCACTTATTCTAACTTCAGGTATTTTAACTTAAGGGTGTTCAAAAACCTGGGGAAGTGGGAATTTAGAGAAACAAATGGAATTTAGCAAAAATGCTGCTCAATTATTAATACCTTATTGTCTTTGCCCTAAACATGTACAACTGAAATAGAAAAATGTTATTCTGATTCCCTTGTATTGTCCCTAACTCTGTGAATGGAACCGCCACTGTTAATGTCTGATTGCAGCATTAGTGACAACATCACTCAGAATGTACATATGTATAAGCTACAAGCAATTTGTTAATGGAAGAATCCCTTACCACCGATACTTATGCTAAAACAAGACCGATCCCATTTCATCCTGTAACAAGGGCAAGTAATATTCAGCTCAACAATAAAACAAGGGACCACATACCCAGGACAGAGTCCTTTGACTTTTACAGGAGTGTTGATTTGCTACTGATGTCCAAGTGACCTTGTTGTATATTGAAGGTGCCAATGTGCATTGAGAGCCACCCTGTCCTGTGTTTGGCAGGCTGCTTTGTATCATCACAGAAAGCCATTACTGACAGCAGCTCCCTAATCAGATTTATAGAATGCCTCTGAGCACCCACTCAGCTTGCTCCATTGCTCTGTATGGCTCACCACATTTGTGTCTTTTTGTAAAGTACATACTGTTTTTTTCCATGTATAATGTAATGTATAATAATACGCACCCTAAAAATGGCATGTTGATGCTGGAAAAAAGCCTGTACCCATGTATAATACGCACCCAAATTTTGACTCCTACTTAAGTCCGTAAACGTAAAATTATTTTAGAAAAAAGATCATCTTTGGGAACAACTGGATGTTATTCTGCTGGTCAGTATCACTGCGCATGCGCTAGCAAACTCAATAGCGAAGAAATGTTTCGGATTTGTGTAGGGTACATTGTGACAGCAAACGAGCAGGTGATCGAGCAAGCGTCTGATACGAGAGCATTGTGTTCGTATGGAGCGTGTTTGAAGTGAACAGCAGAGAAGAAAGCGCATCTGTAACGGCGGCCACCGTATCATATCCGGATTAAAAAAAAAAAAAAGAATTTTTTTGTACCCATGTACAATGCGCACCCCAGATTTTAGGACAATAAATTAGTTAAATTTTGCGCATTATACATGGAAAAAAAACGGTATCTTACAAGATCACTGTTATATGGTGATTGGCCTAAGATGTGGTCTGGAAAAAATAATAATGAAGACCTCAATGCAGCTATGCGAGGACAGCTAATGGGTTTGTTGAGTGCCAAATTGTCACGCTTCCACAAAGCATCATGGAAATTGTATTTTTTTTTCTTTTTAATTATTGTAACAAACAAAAATGAAAACAATTTATTCTTAATTTGGAGGAATAAATGAGCAACTAAAAAGAAATACACTACATTCATACCCATAAAGTACAATGAAAATCTACAGGTTAACATATTGACGATGTAGAATTGTGCAGTATTCTATGTAGAATAAGCATTATTCCCATCGACTTGCTTTCTTTGAAAACCCAGCTTCATCGCTGGAGTCTACTCCACATTTTTTAACTTGACTGTATAGAAGTAAAATGAAGGTGAAGAATATCAAACATTCCTTACTGAAGAAAAACACCCTTTAGCTGTGACTCCTGTTTCCTTGAGAAATCTCCCTCCATCAGCCATCTCATATTAAGGCTTCTCTACCTCATCAGCCTCTTCATTTTACATCCCTCTTTGGATTATTTTCACCAAAGTCATTGCTATGCATATTTAAAGGATGGTTCTCTGCTGCCTACCATAATAATTCATTATCCACTATAAAAATCTAATTTGCTGTCTACGAATCAGCTATCTGTCCCACTTCCTGGAAGTCCGATCTATCCTAGTCTTGCCTCATTCTCTGCTGCTTGCTCAACATTCTACTGCTCTCCAATAAATTTAAAAAGGGCATAATAATAATAATGATATTGTGTATGGTTTCCGTAAATAAAGTGCAAAACACATGACGGCAGACATTTCTATTCTTAACATCCGAGGAACTCATTATATATTTGCTGATAATTAAATGAGTCTGTATTAAGTAAGATAAATGCTGCATCAAAGTCCAGATCCCGTGAAGTACCAGACAGCAGCGATTACTAGTAAAGGGACTCTTTGTTATCTTTAAGGACAAAAGTGAGGGTCTTGTGTTCTATTATAGTCTTTAGGTAGAAGTGAAATGTGGTGAACATGTTTAGCCATACTGCTATTTAAAACAATGAAAGACTGTTATATACTCAAATTTAACTTCACTTTCTCTTCTTTTCATTCTCAACATCCATTTGCCTTCAGAAGAAAAGTATGTAACAATACAGCCATATAGTAGTCAAGGGAAGGATGAAGTCAGCTTTGAGAAAGGAGTCACTCTGGAAGTTATTCAAAAGAACCTTGAAGGCTGGTGGTATGTCAGGTGAGTGCATCCTTGCACTACACGTAAACATGTGTAGTATGTATCACAATAATATTCACAAGGTTCTGTAATGCAAGGGTGCATTTGAGGCAGATCAATATGGACACAGTATGCTATCCTTCATGTTAGATGGCAACATCCCATAATCCCAACAATAAGAACCTGATGGAACACAAAAATTTGGGATGTTCAACTTCAACATCACTGTTATCACATCTGATATTAGTACAGATATTTACTCAAGAACTCACTGATATCAAGTACCAATACCTGACGCCCATAAGGATCGCCAGTTACGTACACATTTTTCCTTGTTCTTCATTAACTTTATTCCCAGATCTTTTTTTCCCCTCAATAAATGTTTTTGCAAGATAACTTTTTTTGTTCATTGCTATGTGTCACTTTTACTCACAGTGGAGCTATTCTTTTGCCCTTAGATATTTAGGGAAAGAAGGATGGGCCCCTGCCTCCTACTTGAAGAAGTTAAAAGAAGACTTCTCTCCTCGAAAGAAACCACTGTCAGGCCCTGTGGAAATCATTGGCAACATCATGGAGATCAGCAGTCTTTTACAAAAGAAAGCGGTCAGTGAAAAGGACATCCAGACAGACGGCGAGGGTAGCACCACACCAGAGCGCCACATCTCCAAGAGTGAGATCAGCTTGCCCATGCCCTTTAGCTCTGACATCAATGCTGAGACAGGCAGGCGGTTGAGCGCAGGCCGTGATACCAACAGTCCATGTCTAGGAATAGCAGCAGCGAGCTCTGCTCGAAGCGAAGCCAAAGCGAGAGGCGAACCGGGTTCCCCGGCCGTTGCCAGAGTTGCGCCTCACAGAGTTGAAGTAGGTGAGTATTTTTGGTATTGTGTCTTATTCAACCCTGAATCTGTGGCATTTCATGGAGTGTTGATCGTATTTGTGAATATGAGCATTTATCTCAAATGAAGCATTTTCCATTTGTGTAGGCTTTGACTCCATAGGTAAGCTACACTGGTTCTCTACCTAATGAAAACCTAACCTGTGGGTTGTTGTGTGGATTTCCATTCTGCTCACCTACTAAAAACACATTCATGTTAATTGTTCGCTTCGCTAGTGATTGTTGTTTGAGTGCTTGCATTTGAAATGATTGACTCTTTTTTTGTTAGGGTCTCCCAATCTGAGACAAAAACCTCCTCCAAGAAGAGGGACCAATTTGGTAAGACATTTGACACACTAGCATTCCTGGAGGGTGGAATTCTAGCATGTATTAGCTAGCACGTCTGCATCACAATCCGGGTTCAAACATTAGCGTGAATCTTTTGGTGTGAAGTTTTCATATTATCTCTGCTAATGACAAGTTTGCTTCTTTTGCTTATAAGGGGTTGCAGTTGCCCAAGCCACCAGAACCACCTGCTGTGGAAGCAGAGTATTACACCATTGCAGATTTCCAGTCATCCATTTCTGATGGCATCAGCTTCCGTGGAGGACAAAAGGCTGATGTGAGAAGCCATAAACACATCACTCATCACTTAATTGATTCAGCCAATGCTTATTGGTTAGGCATGATTGCTGGACATCATATTGCAATTCAATCTTTATAGTAATCTTTTTTCTTTGATTTTGGGGTGGGGGGGGGGGGGGGGTCTACAGCCTGCAGCAGACAAAATCTAGATCCCAAAACCTGAAATCTGAAAGGATGATTATTGAAATTCAGCCTAAAACGTGTATGTGTTTAAGGCTTACGTTGCCTGAGGCAATTCAGTTCTTGGGCCACGGTTTGCCGCATTTTTGGTATGTGTTTTGTGCATAAAAAAAATGTTTTCTGTCTAATATGATCTCCTTATTCTCCTTGTCATAAAAAATATTTTTTACGGGTTAGGGTTATGAATGAAATAACTTATTTCAAGTTAACTGTTATTTAAACAATCGTAACTTTTTTAAATGGCGAACTGCCTCTTATTCTTTGATTAATTGTAAAAACAATACAGTAGTATCTTAATGTAAAACAAATGATCATACAAAAATGTAAGCAAAAAACACTACTTACAAAACATAACAGTTGGGTTCAGCATTGTGCGAGTGGTCAGACCTCATGGTTAAGTTGAGCGTTTTCATTATTGACCAACCCACACATCTTTGTCCACAAAAAAGGGTGCCAATCTTTATCAATGCAGTTTGAATGCTGTTGCTTCTTCAAATTTTTGAATCTCAAATAATGATAGTGATTTAATGTGAACACACTTTCAAAGCAACTATTATTGAGTGAATGACACGCACAAACACAGCATCAATCCAATGGCAGAAAAAACCGTCCGTAAGGGTAGATCTTACCATGCACAATGTACCGTGCCATCCATAACAAAGACATCAAGATGTGAAAATGTGCTATTTTAAAGTTTTGTCTCCTTTGTTGTATAGGTGATAGAGAAGAACCCTGGAGGTTGGTGGTATGTACAAATTGGAGAGATGGAGGGCTGGGCGCCATGTTCCTACATTGACAAACGCAAGAAGCCCAACATCAGCCGTCGAACCAGCACCCTGACCAGGCCCAAAGTCCCACCCCCAGCACCGCCTGTGAAAAAGCATGATTCTGAGGAGCCTCCTCCTCCTACCACATCCACTCCTAAAGTAACAGACTCAGTAAAAAGGTCTGTGTATGAGGAACCTGAATACGATGTTCCTGCAATTGGCTGTGAAGGTGAATCGGATACAGATTCTCTCAAAGATGAACACTCCCTGGATGTTAAGATTAGTGATATAGTCAGCAACAAGTATCGCAGTTCCCCGCCTTCAAGTAAAGCTTCCCCTCCCGTCTGCAAAAAATCACCAGTTTTCACCCAACGGAGGGCCTCATTTAGATCCGTCGAAGAAGTTGCTAAAGAGGAATGTATCTATGAAAATGACGGATTTCGCTCTAGTAGTGGGATGGAGGGAAAGACAGCTAAAGTGTCAAGTGAGCCCAACTCTCCAAGGACCTACCATTCTTCAACAGTTCCACGCAAACCCTCTGGGTCTTCACCGTTGCCTGGTCACCCCACAAAAACAGTGACCCCAGAGGTGAATAGAAGAAGCCAAACTCTTGGTAGACATACAGACATTCACTTCCGGTCCCACGAGAACAGTCCCCATTCCTCGTCAGACGAATTGAATCGAGGTATCAAGAAATGCACAGGCACTAGCCAGGATGTGGAACAGAGAATAGGTCAGAGCCCGTCGACTAGACCGAAGCCTTCTGTCAGACCTAAACCACTCCTGACTAAGTCAGATCCTCAGAGTCCTGAGAGGATGGACATCAGTTCCCTGAGACGCCCTTTGAAGCCCACAAGTCATTTACGACTTGGACCGAAGCCTTCTCGAGGAGAAGACGCTGAGACAACCTCTGTAATATCCTCTGAGGAATCTGTCGGCTCACGCAGTGCATTAGACCTTTCATCTGTGTACTCCAAAAGTAGCTATGGAGAGACTGACGCAGTGGGATCTTGTCTCTACCGCTCCCTGGATGCCTACAAGAAAGTCCAAGAATCTGAGATCAGCTTTCCAGCTGGGGTGGAGGTGGAAGTTCAGGAGAAGCAAGAGAGTGGCTGGTGGTACGTGCGCTGGGGTTCTGAGGAGGGTTGGGCTCCCTCATACTTTTTAGAACCTGTCAAGCGAGCAGGTGATGCTGCGAGGCGAGAATCAGATGGACATGGCAGTGGTGGCAGTAAGTCCAATAGCCTTGAGAAAAATGAAAAGCACGTTATGGCTCTAAATAATGTCAATATTCAGGGTCTGACCCAGCAGCATCAAGGATTGCAAAGGAACACTCCGCCAATTCCTTCCAAGCCTCCGGGGGGCTTCACAAAGCCATCTGGGGTGGTTAATGGAAGTGTGCGGATGAGGAATGGGGTACGCCAAGTGGCAGTGAGGCCTCAGTCTGTATTTGTGACGTCAACACAGCCAGCTAAGGATACACATTACATGACGGGATCCCTGAGACGAAATGACTCACTTGGCAGGAGTGATCGCTATGGCTCCGGTTCTGCCACACTTGGTATCCACCGAAATGCCTCCTTCAGCACAGTGCGGCCACACGTGGTCGTTGAAAGTCAGACAAGACCTGCCGAGCGCTCGAACCTTGGGTCCTCGGTGAGCGGGTTTGTCTCAAGCAATGTCCAGGATCCCCTTGGCAGATTAAGTCAGCGCAATGGTATCCCTGTATCCACAGTCCGTCCCAAACCCATAGAGAAGAGCCAGCTGATCAAAAACAACCTTGGTAGGGATGTGTATGTGTCCATCGCCGATTACCGTGGTGATGAAGAGACTATGGGATTTACTGAGGGCACCTGTCTGGAGGTATTGGAGCGAAACCCCAATGGTTGGTGGTACTGCCAGGTGCAAGACAGCCTGCTTCCCCGTAAAGGCTGGGTCCCATCCAATTACCTAGAGCGCAAGAAATAAAAGCCACCCATATTCACTTCAACACATTTTCTTTTTGAAGTCCCTGAGGAAGTGGGTGACATAATCCTTTCAGAATGTTACCCACAGTCTCCCACAAGCAATACGCCATTGAATATAGCCACTTCGAGAAAAGGACACATTAAGTACTGGGATACTTAAATAGGTGTACGGAGAGTGTGAAGCATTTTACCTGGGAGCGAAAGCAAAGGATCTGAGACAATATTTGACAAGGCCCACCTTACAACATGGTCAGAAAGGGGTTTTTCTATAATTACATCACAGATTGTGATGGTTGATAAGTGCCTTTTGTGTTTCACCTAAATGGAAGTACTAAATGGTGGATAGATAATTGTTACACCAACCAAATCTTTTAAATGTGCCATACATCTTTGAATACCACCACTTGGTGACTCCAACATCAAGTTGAAACAACTGTTTGGGATCTAGCGTGATAATTAGTTAAGGCTTAAATGGAAGGCACATGTTTGATGGGCTGAGAATGATATTTCAAGTTCCACTAATCAAAAAAAAGGCTTTTCTTTGTGTTGTATTTTTAATGTTTGTGTTTAATGTTGATTTGATGATTCCTTAGATAATTATTTCTGCTTTCTTGTGACATCTCATCTGCCAGCAGCCAATGTGATCAAAGTAAAAGCTCTTTCAACATTCTACAACTCGAGTGACTTTTGCAAAACACACAATAATCTAATTAGTCGCAACGTATGGACCCTTTAGAGTTTATAAACAATGTGGCGGCATTTTGGGGATGTGGCTTAGCTGGAGGCACAAAGATCCAGCACACTCGCTTGAAAACATAGGTGAGCATTTTTCAACGTCGTTTATGTAGAAATGGACACAAAAAATTGTCATTTGAATGAATATGTGAGTAAATTAACTCTACGACCATAAATGTTAATCAGGTCGTTGGCCGTAAAGGGGTCCATAGACTTTTCAATAATCAGTCGCGTATTTGAGCCTAATGTTTTGCCCCCCCTCTCTCCCCAAATCAAAACATCCAGTACATCAAATTACAAATGATTAGATGAGATATAAATTGTCTCAAGCAGATTATTTTGCAATACGGAACAGCAGTTTCGAGGGGTAAATTAATATCCTGACGTGAAACAATTATTACCCAAGCGATTAATAGTAGGTTTCACTGCGCTTTGTTGACTGTGTTGTATGTGTTGTGTATATATCTTTTACAAAATATTACTGCTGTTGTGTGAGTGCCGTGCGGACTGGAAATTCCGTGGAATAATTTAAATCCAGGAGCATACTGTACAAATGCCTTTGTATTGCATTTGCCCATAATGTGAGCGTTTCATTCATTTATGGTACTAATAATCAAGTGTTCCACAAAGTACATAGAATAACAATTCTGAACTGTAACATGAAAACCTGGAACAACTTGATAAAAGAAGAATGTGTATTAGGCAGCAATGAAGGCATACAGCGACATCACTGACAACCATAAACAGTGCATAAACATATCTATTTTACCATTAACATTACTTGCCTCAAAGTGCTTTAAGCAGACTGTTTAATTTTCAGTAAGCTCTTGACATTTTAGCAGTTTGAACATATGGAATGTCAAACTGAATTCATCATTTTCAAATTTGACCTTGAAATTTGGCTTCTCTGAAAATAAAAAAGTGTTTTGTTGTAATGTAATCAATAACTATAATTTCATGTCTTAATCAAGAAACCATCATTTGTTTTATTGTTTGTATTTGGAAAAATAATCAAGAAACCATCATTTGTTTTATTGTTTGTATTTGGAAAAATAACCCAACAATGAGCCTTTAGCATTAAGATATACTTTTGATTAAAGGCCACCTACATACTCATGTATTATTAGCTATTACAGAAACAATACTGTACCAATTCTTAATTTGGAGCAACTGGGCCAAGTGTCGAATATCACAACATATTGGTTGAGCACTGTAGATAAATCTTAGCATGGTAAAATATTTTTTTTAAATAAAAACTAAACAAAAACAGGAAATAAGGTTTTCATACTTTAGATTTAAGAGTTTTTACAGCCCAAATGGCCGATGTTCAAGACTGCTGAAATACATTTTCTAATGAACAGTGCTAACTTTATTTGTTTTCTGCTGGACAGTATTATTAAAATGAATAAAAAGTACCTTATCTGCTAGAATGCAGTTATCTATTTTGGCAAAACTGTTTTAATTTAAATGTGAATGCACAATTACAGTATTGAGGAATGAAGTGGTTCTGTTTTGTTGATTGATGCACTATGAAAACATGTTTTTACTGGGCATTAATTTTAAGACGCAGTCAACACTCAGCATAGTAGTTAGGATTTTTTTTGTTTAATTTTGCTCACTTCTAAATTATTTTATTTCCTTTGTGACCAATGTACTGAACAGATGCAGTAAAATTGTGAAATAGAGACATCATGTGGCGATGAAAAGGCACTACAAAAGGATTTTATTATTTATCTTGTCTACCTCAGTGCAATGAGAAATGCACTGCTGGTCAGTGAGCCTTAAAAAAAAGTACACAATTTGATATTTGATTGTCTATTTTTCACAGCTAAAATATTACAGGCCTTTTTTTTTTACTCTTAAAAGTAGTTTTTTTTTAATGCTGTGCGCTGCAACTTCAACAAACCATGGGCACTTCCTTCATCTTTGTTGTATTTTACATAATGCCTGATTGAGGTACATATTTATTGAAAACTGTCATATGTTATTGTTTTGACAATCAGTTTGATTATCCACATTAAAATAAGGAATCATGCATATGAATTGAAAAAAGAAAAAAAAACGTTCGTGTTTGGACAGCAACTAAAGTGATTTTATTGTCGAACGGAGGCATTGCTATGAATTGATTCATGGACCAACGATTTGAAACAGATCCTCTCTTGCCATAAGGCAGCATAACTAGACGAAGGCATTATGTAAATGTGCGTCTCGCTTTAACATTTTTGCCCAAGCTATCACACAGTTTATCGTGTTTTTGTCTTTTTTATAAAGCTGAATTTACTTGGCTGATTGCAAGGGAATTATTTTATGTCGTTTGTATTTTTACCCCCATCAGCCCTGGAGAAAATGTGCAATAGTAATATGTGGAGGATAATGATTGCAGGTCTAAAAAAAAATAATAATAAATAAATTAAAAAAAAGAACAATATGAAGGATTGCATGTTGGGTGGAGGTATTCCCTGCCAAATAACCATTTCTTGTTCTTGGCTTTTCCAATGATTTCAAGAATGCCATATGTGTATTTGTCAAAAAGAGTAAACATGACAAACCATTTTCTCATTAAACTAAAATCCATGCTCATTGGACCAAAGCAATTGTATGTGACATCTTATATTCTTGTACCTTGGTGGAAATGACTTAATGACACATGTGAGTCTTTGCTCATCCTTATGGAAATACCTGACAGAAAAGACAAGACAGCAAGCCATAAGCTTATTTTGCTGTTGAAATTGTTGACAACCGGGACTACTTCACAGATGGAGAGTCGTGGCACCAGGGGCCTCCTCTGAGCTGTCATATTTGTGCGTGAATGGAATTTTGATATTTGCGTAATTTATGTTGTCTCCACTCCTCTTTTCTCTGTGTTTGCTCCTCACCTTCATGGATGTCTTCATTGACATTTACAGTTTTATTACTAACCAGTCTTAACAGCTATGTTATTGAATGCTGTAGCCGGGCCTACAAATGAAATCCACATTTTAAAACAGAAAAACGTTTGCCTTTTAAGTATTTAAATTTTAGTGAGTGTTTTGAGGGCAAATAAAACTTATTTTGCAAAGTATGTCCAATATCTTTTGATAGATTACACATTTTGAGTTCAAGCTAGGTCCTAAAATGTCATGAATGCAAAATATTTGCCATGATCAGCGACACCTCTCAAATTGTCTTTAACCTAATCAAATTTAAGGTGGCCTGTAGCAGGCATCCAAATTCAGTTAATCTTTCAGTAAATAAGGGTTCAAGGGTTTTCTAACACAGCTCTTCAGAAACAAAAAAGGAAGAGTTTTCAGGGTTACATGTTTAAACATTTCCTTGGTAAAAGTAGTCAATGAAATAATTAGGTCGTGAAGGGAAAAGAAGATGTTCCCACAGTGCCAAATGCGGCCTGTGTTCAACTTTTAACCCACTCACAGCTTCTGGCATGAAATTATAATATGATGCGGCTGGGAAGCACCATTGACCACAGGAGAATATGTACCCCCCCAAAAAATATCTATTTCACCAGAAGGCAACAGCAAGCCTGTGGCTGCACTTTAAGGTGCTTTTCGGAAATATGCTTCCAGCACACACACCCAGCCCATTTCTAAAATGGAGACTCTCGCAAAGAAAAGGACACCCCTGGCAGTGTAGTAAGGTTTATCCAAAACTGATATTTACCGTTTTTTTCCGTGTATAGTGCGCAATATTTTACTAATTTATTGTCCTAAAATCTGGGGTGCGTATTATACATGGGTACAAAGAAAAAAAAAATTATAATTTTTTTTTTTTTTTTTTTTTTTAAATAAAGTCATGGTACAACAAAACCAACAACAGGACTGACCGACAAAGTCGTGGAACAAAAAGACAGGGTGACATTACCAAAGACAGGAACAGAATGACAGTAACACATGCAATGATCCAACGGTGAGCGAGGGGCAGACAGGACTTAAATACAAAACACGTTACATCGATTGAGGTGACACAGGAAGAGCGGGGTGACACGAACAGAAACTATGGCAACCTAGACACATAGCAAAACTGGGGACGAGACATGACAAATCTCCCCCGAAATAAAACTCACCTTTCTTCTTGTTTGTTGTCAATCGCGCATCGCATTCAGCCATCCTGCCCAACACACTTAGTAAAATTCATAATTGACGACACATCGTTTGATGCGATGGTGCAATCCTCGATGGTGTGTTATTGTCAAATATTGTTTGTTTTTTAATCTCCATCGCGTACCGGACGTCATACGGAGGCCGCCATTACAGATGCGCAGAACGGTTGCGCAAGACACGTCAGCTATATAAAGAGCGAGAGTTCAGTTCTCCACCTATTAGTTTCAATTCACAGTTTAATTAGCAGTTTCAATCAGCAAATAACAAAATGCGTATTACAGGTAATATTTTATTTCACAACACTTTGCCTTGTTCCTTTCGTCTCTGCTGTTCATTTCAAACACGCTCCATACGACCGCAATGCTCTTGTATCAGACGCTCGCTCGATCACCTGCTAGTTTGCCGTCTGTCACAATGTACCCTACACAAATCCGAAACATTTGTTGCGGCTCCGAGTCACGACGAGGGGCAAGTTTTGGTTTCCAAGGGTGTTTTTATTCCTCTTCAACGTCTCTCCCATACAGAGCCGCCGTGTGCGCACGGAGCGCGGTGGTGCGTTTAGGGGCAGTCGGAGAAATCAACGCCAACAAAAAAAATGACATCCAGCCTAGTTAAGACCATACCAAAGACTTTAAAAATGGGACCCATTGCCTCCCTGCGTGTGTGACGATCTTTGGGACTTAAAAAAATAATAATAATAAATAAAAATTTAAAAAAAAATTAAAAAAAATTCATAAAAATTGGGTGCGTATTATACATGGGTACAAGCTTTTTTCCAGCATCAGCATGCCATTGTTAGGGGTGCGTACTATACATGGGGGCGCACTATACACGGAAAAAAACGGTATTAATTTGTACTCAGAATGAAGCCGAAGACCCAAGACATTGTTGAGTTTCTACAAATCACAACAAAAGTTCTGAGCTCAGTGTAGAAGATGGTTGAGGTGTGACGTTAAGATTGAAAGATGGCAGTCGAGTACAGTAGGAGGTACAGTAGAAGGAGAGAAATAGAGATGTCAACTATCTGCAATCAAGGGCATTCCTTGGTAGCTACTGTAGTGATTCGCATAGCTAATTCTGTGGCGCTGGCATGATGTCAATGGCATTTAAATGAACAAGATTTCTTCAATCGGATTAGATTTCGGGTTAATTTATGATCAGATGCACTGTTTTATGGACACAAAAAAATAGGACTTGCGTGTTCATGCGTCACACTTTCGTACGGAACAATCACTTGCGCAGAAGGGCCAATTATGCCGGAAATAGTAGTAGAAGAAGAAGCTGTAGTAACTTCCGTGTCAACAGAATATCACTCCGTCCATTTCTACTTTAAATGTCTTATTTGTCTTGTTTACAGTGTTATGTCGCGTTAACACTTCCTAATGGAGCTGCAGTAAATCCTCCAGACCCCACTTTTGTATTTGATTTTTAAGGCACACGGCATTACAGTACATTCTTTGGCATGTGAGGAAGAACTGTGGGAGTTGGCATCTTCCGATGGCAGAAACGCATAGACTGATGTCACGGACATGCGCTCAAGGCAGTTTGTTCCTAAATGTTGGAATAAGTGTTTTCATGTGCACCGATCAAATATCAATGGGCTTAAACCACCATTTGAATATTCCAAATGGGGTGTGTACATTAAACATTTCTATTTCGATCAGGCTTTTAATCCGAATAAATGTAAATGTAAACAGCTGTTGTCTCATTTCCAACTGTCCTGATACAGACCATCAGCACAACCCAACTTCCTTTATAAAATGATCTGGGATAATGAATGGAAAGAAGGGAGTTGACACAGCAACACTTCCTCTCAGCAGAATAATTGTATAAGTGATCTTTGGATGTGACAAGCTTGTGTTGTCTTGTATGAAGCGCTGACGATGTGGGAAGTTTTTGTATTTATTTATTTATTTATGTATATGTCATTTATGTATACATGTGGCAGTTCAGAAGTACATGTAAGGCTGTGTTTTGTAAGTTTTTTAAGTATTGCACATTTTTGTTTGTGCAAAAAAAGGGGCAAGTAAACCTTTGGGGGGAAATATCAGCACATTGCCTTTGGAAATTTCCCCCAGCTTGCATGATTCATTTTCGTGTGAAATCTTCCAGTTCCACTCGGACTTGTTTGCGGTGCCAGCGGGCCATCGGAAAGAGATGTGCAGCAGGAAGCACGCCCTGTCGAGGCTGGCTTCCAATTTCCCCACCCAAATTATCTTTACTGTGCATCTTGCATATTCCAGCAGTAACGATTCCCTTCATTGACGATAGTCTTGTGGTCTTCTGTCTCTGGTACCAATAAGAGAGCAGCTATACATCCCGAGTTCGAACCATCACTGCTAGCTTGCCTAAGGTTGGTACACATGTCAAAATTCAGAACTAAGGACAGTGCAAAATAAAGAGGTGAATCCCAATGTTAAATCTTTTGCAAAATAATTCTAACAAAGTAATAAGCTGCAGACTTTATTGATATCATGTGTAAATCTGTGCACAGCAGCAAAAAGCTACATGATATGCTCTCCACGGTGGTGACAAATAAATTACCCCACCAACAAGTAGCGCTTTCACGAGGAGTTGCTAACGGCTGACATCAGCCATAACAAAGAGGCCTATGTCAAAAAATACTACTTACTATTTCAGTTTTGTGTGTTTGCACCTGTCTAATTTAGGTGCTTTGTGAGTCTGCAGATATGATTTTATCTTAAAATGTTGAGCATTATTCAAATCTGCAGGAACTCAAGTTTAAACAGTGTATTGTGACTTGCAGCAGCGTGTCTTCATAGAGTAGACTCGTAGCCGCAAAGATCTCGCGGCATTTTAAATCAGGTAATGAAAAAAGAAAGAGGCGTCTTCGTGACAATGAGCAAAGACTGAACAGCATTCAGGTATGCAAGCCAACGCAATCCCTCTCTTTTTATTGTTAGGCTACCCATTGCCATTAATGAATTTTACATATTGGTTTCCTAACATATTAATTGATATAAAAAAAAAAGGTTTCACACCAGGTTACTAAAAGGCAAGCTACTATTAGGGGGCAGTCTATTAACTGAGGAAATACGGTAAATTTAAGTTCAGCTAATTCGTTATCTCTATTTACCTATCTACTAACCTGTTGTATTTTTACACTTGTATAGATGGTAGAGCAACTGTTTATATAAAACTGAGTAATTGTTAATGTTTTTCATATTAAACTTAATTTGAGTCAGTCAAATTTTCTGTCTTGGGGAGGTGGCATGACATATTGTTGCGTAGGGTCCCCCTGGAAAATTGTGTTTTGAGATCTATGCAGACCCACAGGAAATATTTACCTTTTCGCATGTAAACACAGAAATACTCCCATCATGAATTTTATATTCACTTTTACTGTACCAAAAGAATCAATACTATATGAATTTCAGGCCATAGCGTGGAGTCTATTTGAAGTCAGATTTTAATATTTCTAATGGTATAATGTTCTTTTACGTCTGTATTAACGCACATTGTCAGTAGTGAAAGCTTAAGATTGATTTCAACATCGCAAATCGAATCAAAATTTCTATATCTGTCAGAAAAATAGCAATACATGTTTTTTTTCCCCTTCAAACCCTTCAGCCCTAATACCTTAAAACATAAAAATATATAATAAAAAAAACAGCAGCAGCAGAATAAACGTGCGATTCAAACATACAAGGAAACGCCGCAAGGTGGGACTGCAGGACTACAACGAATTATCACAATTAATTTTGCCTCATCGGTCATTGACCAAGACTACAGTGGCAATCGTAGATTAACAATTTTCTGAGGATTTTTTTTTATTGTAAATTATGATGACAGGATCTAGCATACAAGTTAACATAACAACAACCACCCTTTTGTTGAAATCATTAGGTACTTAGGGATTGTTTTAAACTATAAATGCTTGGAAACTCAAAAACGTTGGCTGAAAACAAAATGTATTTGTAAATGTCAATGAATAATCCATTAGTGAGTCATTAGGTGACAAGACAACAACCTTGATTTGTTTTATGAGACTCTTGTATCCTTCAAACGAAGGCTAAAATAAAACCAAAGCAAACAGTGTCCCCTTGTGGTTTGAAACATTCTGCACTAGAGCAATCCTTTTGGAAAATGCCTTTCTTATATACCATCTCATTTTGACGGGTCCTTTGCCATTTTTGTATCTTGTATATGTTTACATTGTATCTTGCATTTCGTCAAAAATATTAAATATGTTATCTTGGATGGTTGTTTATTGTTTGTTTGTTGGGGTGGGCATGTTCTAACAGATCAGAAGGATTCATGTTGCATTCATATATTTTGTGAATATATTTGCATTATGGGGACATTTGACTTTGTTGTAGCTTGAGTACATTCTGTTTGTCAGGATAGGGAGATACATATGTATATGAAGATACAGTGGGTGATGAGTGAAGATGAACAATCTCTTGGAATCCATAATTAAGGAGGTGATGCATGAATAGTATCATTCTACTGCATGTAATTGTACGTATTGAGAGGTGTTATCACTAAAGAAATGTGCTGTTGACCAGCGTTATTGGAAGCTAGAAGCTATAGCCTACACTAATCATCTTCAACAAAGCTGTGCAGCTCTGCATACTTTTTAGCTTTGATATAGTGTTTCAACTTTGCACCCACACTGCAGAAGAAGGGTGCTTGAAGAAAGCCACCACAGGCTTTAAAATATAGGCAAGGGGTCAGAAACCCAGGGTTCACTGCACCACAGAATGCAAGAGTGAAGGCTTATTTTTTTCTTCTTCAAATATGAAAAATATGTTAAATTTGCGTGTGAGTGTTTAGAATCTTTCAAGGTTGGAATTTCTTTTTCAGCTAAGGCATGACCTTGTTATTTGTACTAGTATATCTGGCTGAATAAATCCATAACTTTTCTGCATTTGGCTGCGTCCTCCACGAGCGCCTTTCTTTTTTTATCCCACTCCGCACCGACTTTCGTCTTCTTTTTACCACGTTCGAAGTCCATTATCTTCACTTGCACTGCTCGCAAGCTAAACACCACAGCAGCCGGCACCTGACATACGTAACACACCCCTTCCTCCACCCGCGCTCTGTGTGGTTGATACGGACTGTGGGGGCGGGTGTTAATTGATATAAACCAATCGTCTTTCACTCCTAACATGCTCCTGGCCTGAGGGGCCTGGCCTGTCTCTCTGATAGGCGCGCCGCCGCTACGACAGACTTAAAATACCGTGTTTTTCCATGCAAAATGCGACCCCGTGCATAATACGCACCCTAAAAATGGCATGTCGATGCTGGAAAAAAGCCTGTACCCATGTATAATACGCACCCAAATTTTGACTCTTACTTAAGTCCGTAAACGTAAATTTTTTTCAGAAAAAAGATCATCTTTGGGAACAACCGGATGTTATTCTCCGGTCAGTATCACTGCGCATGCGCTAGCAAACTCGATAGCAAAGAAATGTTTCGGATTTGTGTAGGGTACATTGTGACAGCAAACGAGCAGGTGATCGAGCAAGCGTCTGATACGAGAGCATTGTGTTCGTATGGAGCAGTGAACAGCAGAGAAGAAAGGAACAAGGCAAAGTGTTGTGAAATAAAATATTACCTGTAATACGCATTTTGTTATTTGCTGATTGAAACTGCTAATTAAACTGTGAATTGAAACTAATAGGTAGAGAACTGAACTCTCGCTCTTTATATAGCTGACGTGTCTTGCGCAGAACGGATGCGCATACTGTCATGGCGGCCTCCGTATGATATCCGGTCTGCGATGGAGATTAAAAAACAAACAATATTTGACAATAACACACTATCAAGGATTGCACCATCGATTAAACGATGTGTCGTCAATTGTGAATTTTACTGACTAAGTGTGTTGGGCAGGATGGCCGAATGCGATGCGCGATTGACAACAAACAAGAAGAAAGGTGTGATTTCAAGTTTTATTTCAAGGGAGGTTTTCTTCAGAAATTGTTGTACCCATGCATAATGCGCACCCCAGATTTTAGGACAATAAATTAGTTAAATTTTGCGCATTATGCATGGAAAAACACGGTAATAATAAATAAATAAATAAATAAAACTAAACAAAACAGAGACGCAGGCCAATCCTAAAACGGCGCTTCGGGAATTCTCCCGGTTCTCTCTATGGTCAGTCCGGGTTTACATGTAACCCTTTGAGCCTTTGGGTTGGGATCAGTATTATGACTGTTTCAGATCCTGCCGTGAAATCAGGCATGCCCAAAGAAAATTCGGGTCATGTTCAAATTTTTACCAGCCCGCAGCCTCTGGCATAACATTAATAATGTGTGGCCCTTCAGCACTATTGAAGACTGTAGAAAAAAAAGGCTATTTTATATTTCACCGGATGGAAGCAGCCCTGTGGCGGCGCCCTCAGGTGCCTTCAGAAATGTGCTCTGAGCGCAGTGTGCCTCTCCATACACACCTGAAATACAAAACATCTGTGTTTGCCCATAGTTTAAAAAGACTCTGTTTTCAAGGACTTTAATGTCAAGAGGCACAACCAGACAAAGCATGCAAACGACAACAAGGTGCCTGATAAAGAAGGCAATGAAAATCAAAAACAATTGGATGCAGAATGATTACCCTCTGCACATGTTCACTTCGCCATATCTGCCCCTCTTTGCAAAACGTTTGGGAACCCCTGTATTGAATAGATCATCCAGCCGGTAGATCAATTATGTTGTTGTTGTTGTTTTTAAATCAGAAAAAAAATCAATATAAATACTATACACCCCCTTATCCCCCCCTTATCCCCCTCCCGTGTATTGGTGGGAGCAGGCACGTGCACTCATAGGAGGCAGGTGAGGCAGTACCTTGCCACCAGGGGCGGTAAAGGGCTCAACATGGTTTCCTCAGCTGTCACCATAAGTTGTTAAAAAATGAATAATATAATAAAACATAATATAATATCTGTCCTGTGGTCTATGCTTTCAATGCAATTTGGGTGTGTTTCCTATACATTTGGATCATTTTTTTGTGCAAATAACAACGGGAGACGAGAATCATGGAGGCTGAGGCAGTGACAGGTAGTGTCTCTCAGGGCGTGCGTGTGAGAGTGTGCACCACTGTACTGAGCGCGTGCAAATGTTATTTATGACGAATCGGTCCTTCACTGAGTAGTAACCCAATAGTGAATACTGTATTTGACTTTACCACTTTCGACAATTGTTACAATTTATCCATTTCTTCCGCTGAGGCTCAAATAAATAGCACCACTCTGTTCACGCGTGGAAAATATAATCCTGCAAAATTCCGGTAACGGGCTCTCAGGGCGTGCGTGTGCCATTTTTTGAACTTGTATTCTGAATTGTGAATATGTAACACCCGCACATGTATTCCATTATTTCGCAAGCCTGCAGGCACAACAGTCTTGCTCACAACCTAGATTTGGACAAATTTGTGATCAATGTTTGAGGGACATTGTTTTTTTTACGTATGTATTAAAAGTCTTAGATGTTCGATTTCATTGCATGAACAATGGGAGCAAATGTGCTGCATTTATATTTTTGTAGTACCATTTACAACCGAGCCCATGTCAATTGATGAACTATAGATGTCTCTCTTGAACCAGTTCAGGTTTCACGACCTTCCCGCTGACTTCCCTTAGCTTTTCATGAGTGCTTAGATTTCTATATTAAAAATTGAACGGTTTAAAATTTTAATTTCTCAGGACCCTTTTATCCTTGTCTTGTGATTCTTTTCACAAGATTATTCATATTCCTAAACTTAGTAATAGACAGTCAGACTGTCAAAAATCAGTTCCTCATGTTGAGTGTTAAGTTTTGAAGTAGGTCAGTTGTACTTTTCAACATTACTGCTGCTTCCTTCTAACCAACAACTTTGATGCCATTTGCTGCTATGGCTCAGAGGCTTTAGAATAGAACGTAACACACATCTTATTACCGTAATTTTCGGACTATTAAGTCGCGTTTTTTTTCATAGTTTGGGTGGGGGGGCGACTTATACTCAGGAGCGACTATGTTTTTTTTCACAAATCTTTACTTGATCATGAACACATCACTTACAAGTATAGTTGACCACATCACATGTTATTTTTAGTATAGTTGATCACTTCACATGCTTTGATATCTTTATCTTGAACATATTCAAAACATGAAAAATAGAGAGAAAAAATCAAATAAAGTAATTAGCACTTTAAAGCGCCATATTCTCTGGACATGACCTCTGTCACCAGGATGACATAAAGGACGAGAAATTTGATCGATGGATTTAATGATTTGGAGTGACACAAATGGTTTGATAATATTGTTGTTTATGTGATAGTTATTTAAAATATAGTTTATATATCGTTGTATGGGCCTGTGGAATAATTTGAACTGCGGCGCGGCACACGGCATTGTTGACAAAGGACGATCGATGAATTTAATGAATTGGAGTGACACAGATGGTTTTATAAACCTGTTATTTATGTAATAGTTTTTTTTAAATAACTGAATGTTACGTCAGGCCCGTTCTCAGCTCCTCGTTTGTGTTTGTCACGTTAGCATACCGTATCGTTTAGCCTGTTGTTGCTCGTTCATGTCTGTCCTTGGTGTTGGATTTTCTCGAATAAATTGCCCCCCAAAACGCGACTTATATATGTTTTTTTTCACATTTTTGGGCATTTTATGGCTGGTGCGATTTATACTCCGGAGCGATTTATAGTCCGAAAATTACGGTATGTCAAGATGTACGGAGGACAATACTTGTCCCTTCACTTGAAAGTGGTGTTGTGGCTTTCTAAAAGAGACACTGTCCTGTTCATCCAGGGTTTCTGGTTTGGAAAATCTCTGACCCTTTCACTATTAACTGTCAATGGACTATTTGATGGAAGCCAGAACATTATCAACATGCTCTTGGAAGTCGTGGCGGGCATAAATCCCAATGAGATTTGGCAAAGCAGTCCTGCAGCTGCCGGAGAGGACCTTCAGGCAAAGTTGGACAGTTTGTTGCAAGGCCTGTCAATTAATGTGGTGAGGTGAACAGACAGATAGCAAAGGTGTGAGTAGGTGTGAGGTCAGGACTCATTGCAAGCCAGTCCAGTTCCTCCACACCGGTCTCTCATCCCTGTCTTTATCAAACTTGCTTTGTGTGCTCGTACACAGTCATGTTGGAACAGAACGGGGCCATCCCAAAATTTCTTTCACTAAGGACAATGATATATCTGTTGGGGGCGGCATGGCTCAGTGGTAGAGTGGGTTGTCTCCCAACCCAGAGGCTGTGGATTTGATCCCTGGCCCTTGTGACTATTAGAGTGTCCTTGCGCAAGATACTGAACCCCAGTGTGAAGCGCTTTGAGGGGCCTGTGGGTGAAAAAGCACCATACAAGTGAAAAACCAAAGACTATTTTAAATCTCAAATCTCTTGGTTTGCTAAAGCAGAGTCCCTTTCAATAGTGCTTTGTTCCTCGGTTCAGTTCCAATTCCAGTGGGTGTATGAATACAAGTGGGAATGATTGTTTTGGTGAACCATGCAATGGGCTGTTTTTTGTTTTGTTTTTTTGCGTAAAGTCAACAAGGATAGGCTTTAGAAGTCGCTGAAAGTGAACTTTAAAGATTAGCCAATAGAAGAATAGATGGCATGGACTGTAAAATATTTGCACTCCATTGTAATGTAAAAATTTCATGAAAAGGTCTATCCGTCCATCCATCCATTTTCTGTACCGCTTAGTCCTCACGGGAGTCGCGGGCGTGCTGGAGCCTCTCCCAGCCGTCATCGGGCAGTAGGCGGGGGACACCCTGAACCGGTTGCCAACCAATCGCAGGGCACACAGAGACAAACAACCATTTTCACTCGCACCTAGGAACAATTTGGAGTGCTCAATCGGCCTACCAAGCATGTTTATGGGATGTGGGAGGAAACCGGAGTGCCCGGAGAAAACCCACGCGGGCCCGGGGAGAACATGCAAACTCCACACAGGGCGGGCCGGAGGTGGAAGCGGACCTGCACCCTCCTAACTGTGAGGCGGACGTGCTACCCAGTGCCCCACCGAGCCGCCCTATGAAAAGGTCTAATACAATGCAATTCAATACCACTACAATACGTCTCCGACAAACAAACCCAACATTTTCCACAAGCACATATGGAAAGTTTATTGAACAATTTCACCCAATACATTGAACTGAGTTGAAAGAAAAAAGAAGCTAACCAATTACTTCAGAATGTTGCTCTTGTCACAACTATGGCAAAACTGAGAGGGATAAAAATGCACATTCATAAGTGCTCGTCTATTGTTGGTCCTGAACTTTACATGAGGTAAACAGATCAGTCACACATGACACAAAATCCATAGCAACAATTTAGTTGTGGTGTAATGCACACACACACACACACACACACACACGCACACACACACACACACAGTCATACAGTAGCATTATAAGAACTGCAACACGCCAAACAGAATTTAAAAAAAGAAAGCAAAATCAGAGCCCTCACATGAGTGATGGGATAACCACATTATAGGGTCAGTAACATTCAAGGAGCCATTTGAACATTTTGAATATGTACAAACGTAAATAGTTGAGAAAAAGCCAAAAAAAAGTGCCAAAAAGCATGACGTCTTGATACATTGAAAGCAATGCAGATGAATCTACTAAAGTGTAGATTTGGTCACAGCGAACAATACCAAACATGCCATGACTGAAATGAGGGCCTGAACAATTGCAGATTTACAATCAATTGCTTGACGTGACAGTTATCTCCAGCAAACAAGTGATACACAGTGATGTCTTTAACACAAAATAAGAGCTCTATGTGGGATGGACTCAACTGTAAAGTCAGTTTATGCACAATATATTGCAGAGAAAAAAAGGATGAGATTGTAACAAACCTACAAATTTATATCCTGCAACTCTGAACAACAATTCAGCAAAGTACAACAAACCATTTGTACTATTACAAAACTAGAATACATTTAAATGTTGAGATCAAGAAAACAGACTAATACCAAAACTATTAATCCCAAAAATGATAGGAAGGGGGTCAATCTAAACAATCCTAGAAGTAACAGACTGTTTTTAACTTGACCACAACGTTAAAAAATACAATAATTTATTCTAAATACATAAATTAACATTCAAATGTGATTCAACACTTCAAGCAGTAGCACGGACTGTGGAGGGACGTGTGAAACCGAGCTAACCATTGTCAGCATTTACCTGAAAAGGACAGCTGGCAAATACAATAGCAGCAAAGCTTTGAGCCCCATTTAAATGATTTGCGAAGAATACATTGGAATGAGAGTGTGGGAGAGGTATCATTCAATAACTTAATTTCTATAAAGGCTCTTTGCTGCTGGTGAAAACCTGTCACAAAGATAAGAAGATATGTTAATATAATATGGGAACTTCTGCGTATTTATAAAAATAATTAACATTTTGTGTGCTCTTTTTCCTCCACTGAGTATAAAATGTGACTGCTTTGAGTCACACAAGAGTATTTTTTTGGTAATTTTCCTTCTTGCAGAAACATCGGTTTGTAAAAAAACGCTGGTTAAGGCCGCTGTGTCGTAACTGTACTGCCTTCTGATACCATGGCAACAATCCCCCGACTTCACATGTTCGTACAGAGCTATTTTTAAGGAGATGTGAATGTCAGGATTACTCACAGTGCATCAGGCAGTTATGACTGGAGTTTGGGAAAAGAGTCTTTACGTCTTACAAATAAACCCCCTTAAAAAAATATTGGCCCTGAGAATCCACTCCCTGTTGTGTTTTTTTTAAGAATTGTGAGCTGGGGAGTCTTAAACCTATGAGCGTTCTTTAACCGTCTCACGCGAATGGGGCATTTCCGTGAAGATGCCAATTTCAGTGCAACACACCACATTGTAGAGCAAGCAGCTAGCTAGCACAACATACTTACCACCAACATCTGAAGTACGTAGAACTATCATAAAGATACAGTAGATAAAATGAGTACAAGAGTCCTTATTACAGTCAGCACCGCTCCTAAACATGTCACCACTGATTAGCAGCACCAATGAGTCATCATTTCATCAGTGCGTTGCTGGAGCCCGACTCATCTATCTCCAAGTATAAACTCGAGTTGTGAGATAGCAAGATGACTTATATGAAACGTGAGTGTGCTTGTTTCCACTGGCTCAGTCAGACAGAATGTACACATGCGGTTGACTGAGTTCTGTGCCGCGTCCTTAAAAGATTTGTTGAAACATTCAGCCCAAGGGGGTTGGGGGGGGGCGGTTTCGGCACAGTCCCTGCATCGTGGCAGCACAGCTCAACAAATGCAATCTTGGATGAAATTGTTTTAGTAGTTGCCTTCTATTATGAAGTCTCCTGAGGGGGTGGGGGGTTAACAGTTGTGGCATGTACTGTATCTGTTGACTTCTGCATGAGACCACGTGTCAGCAGTAGTGTACCTGAATGAGTATTGTTGCAGACTCAAGCAACAGAAAGTGTAATAGATTATCAAAAGTATCAAGAATTCCCCTTGAACCCTTCCCTCATCTCTGGCAGTTTGCGCTTCCACCATGTGCTCTTATGTACTTCGGTAGGTTTTGATGATGTCTTTGATCTGTCTTCTGCAGATGGGACAGCATGCGTTGGACATTTTCTTGAGCTTCAGGCCACAGTTATAACAAAGACACATGTGTCCACACACATAAATGACAGTGTCCACTGTGTTCTCGTAACAGATTGAGCACTCGTCAGAGCGAGGCCCGCGGTCCGATGGGAACGTAGGTGATTTAGGCAGGCTGACTGGAGAATTAGGACTTGTTCCTGAACAAAGAGTAGAAATATTTTGTTAGAGCGCATGGTAAGCTCAATGCCAGTATAGTAGGAGATCCTCAAAAATGCTGCCAATACAAAAAAATAACAACAAAAATAATTTACTGTTACAAAGTATAATCTGGAAGTATAGGACAACGACAAATGACGTTTTCTTGCTTTTACACACCTCTACAATTGATTTGAAAAATAAATTTGACTGGAGTTTGGAGGTTACATACAAGAACCATATATTGCTACATCTGGCTGCAAGCAGCCCCTCTGCTGCCTGTGAAGTGCATGTCCAATTGTTTCACACGACAAGATGATGTCATGCGCTCACTATTTCGTACTGAATTCAATCCAGTCCCCTGAGGGCTGATTGACTCCCTGCTTCTGTAGTGGCCATACAGATAGACTTACCCCCCGCTGAGCTGCAGTAAGAAGCCGAGCACATGCCTCGGTTGAGGACGGGATCTGAGCTGCCGCTGCACAGGTCACTTGGAGTGTGTGGTGACGAAGCAGGCGAACTGGGGTTCGACCCGGCCCGTCTCTCTCCGACATGAGTGGAGCCTACAGAAGATAAAAGGAGCAGGACAAGAGAGTGTCAATATCAGCTAAGTGTCCAGGTCCCCGTAAAATTACTAAAGAAAAATGTGTCATCCAGCTTCTGCTTCACACTGACTTGTTGCTGTTGGCAAAATGTGTGATGCAATACAAAGGAGAGCCTTGATCACTCAGGTAGGAGAATTGACCTTCATCTCCTCCTCCAATGTGTCAAAACTGTCCTTGAGCGTGACACTAAACCTTGAGTCAACTCCAGACAGATCATTAGTGCACTCCCACCCCTGTCAACTGTCAATAGATGAATGACAAGCAATGTGTGAGGCCAGTGAAGGTCAAAAGCATCCCAGCATTTAATACTGCAGTAGCCACTTGAGGAAAAAGAGCAGGTTGCCAGTAAGAAAAGAAGAACATCTGTTATGACAGATTTCTTTTTTTTTTTTTTTTCAAGGCCCTGATGTGCTCTATTTCCTGGTAGACATCAGGAAAGGAAATATATTTTCCTAATTTATTCATCGAGGCTTGACCAGGACACACCCGGGCTGGAATGGTTCAGGAATTATTGCTTGTCTCTCATTCCTTCCCCGAGAGTATTATTGAGCAAGATTATGAACATTTCTCATGGTGTTGCAGAACTGCCTGAGAAGGGTAAATTAATAATGTGAGACACGCACACTGGCTTTGAAAGCCGCAAAGAAATGATAAAAGAATCTGAAGCATGGCATGTGTCACAAAAAGGCGTGGTGGCATGTGCTGGGAGGATCTGAAAAACAGCTGTCTGAAAGCCTCGAATTTACGTCACCACCTGACATGTCATGAGTCGAACACTGAGAGGCAGATTCTTTCCAAAAGCACACATTCCACTATCAAAATGGACGCACGCATACATCAACACCTGATGTGTAATAAGTCGGACACTGAGAGGCTGATTCTTTCCAAGTCATTGAAAGCACACACTCCTTCACTATCAAAATGGCCGCACGTACATGCACACGTACCACGGACAGCCTTACAATACAGGTGTCCAAACTATTTTCAAGGAGGGCCATATTTAGTAACGTGAAGGGGCCCGGGTGCCAATAATATTTTTCGGTTGACTTCCGGGGAGGGTTGCTAATGGGACGTTGAACGCTGCGCGCTCGGTTCTCATCCGGGGGGGGGGGTGGTTAGTTGGGGGAGGGGTTGCTAATGGGACGTTGAACGCTGCGCGCTTGCTTCTCTTCAGGTGTGGGGGGGGGGGGGGGGGGGTGCTAATGGGACGTCGAACGCTGCAACAAAGTTGAGCTCAAGCTTCTTGTGCGGGCCATATTCAATTATGTTTTCAGAATTTGCTGCAGGCCAATAAAAACTGGCCAATAAAATAACAAACATCTGTGACTGGTTTAGTTTACCAATTGATAGCTACTGTTTTACATCATCAGCAACATTTTTAAGGCCTTGTAGGTAGCACACAAGCCTCCTGGAATCCTTGTAGTACCTTCTGTCCAGCTCCTATTAATCCTCAGGTAGGCAAGCAAGCAGTTCCATCTATTCTAGCGCATCTGAGCTCAGAGAGTCTGCTGCGTACAACCCCACCTCTGTTTAAGTGCCAAGATTAAACTGACCGGTGAAATCAGCTAAGAAATGTTTCCTCGCATCCAAAGTTTTGACTTTCTCCACATTTTCCTCATTCCACCCAACAATTGCTTTTATTTAGCCCATTGTAGCCTTTTTTCTTCTTTAGGTGTTAACAAGGCTTTGGTTCTATCTTTTCTCCGTTAATGCTATTTTTGCCCAAAATTGGGGGGAAATCAAAACAGAACAGTGTTTATCTGCCTACATTAGGAACACAGAACATGACTTTACTTCAAGTCTTTGTAATGAATGCATTATCTTGCCCTCCTACACAGAACCATCTTTAACAACCCTCAATCTGGCCTTTGTTCAATTTAATTGAAATTTTCATTGCTCTCCTGTCAACACAAAGCAATACATCAGCATCAGACGAGAAATGTTCCATGATGGAATGTAAAGAATGTAGAAAAATTACACTTGAGGATTCCAGGATGGAAGCTGGTAAAGAGACCTACTGTATTCTTTTTCTGTTTATTTGTTGAGTGATTTTGTTTCTGAAATGCACAGCAAAAAAATCAGCTGTGCAGAAATGTCCTATTATACTCAGCCATAATGTTAACAGTTGGGTGAAGATGTTGGCTGTGAGTGATTAGTCTGGCAAGCCACATTCACTTGTAAGATGGGTCTGGAGAGCATGCCATTCACCGCGGCTGCGTCAGTTCAAAACGAACCGTCCAATCGAATTCATTTATGTGTTGTGAACGTACCCTTTGTGCGCAACGTCACTCTTTGGTGACAGAAGGCCATCCTTATTCAAAATGGTATGTGGCAGACATGGAGGCACGTTTGTTAACATCTTTTGGCACCAAATCAGTTTTAAATAACTAATTTCAAATAACTTAACACAGTCATGAAAACCCCAGCAGCGGACAGCACTGGAAGCATATATTTCAAAAGACGGGAATTTTTTTTTCCAATGTCATATCCACTGAATGATTGTTTCATTTTGCTGCGGATTAGCTCAGGTTTGCCCCCCCCCCCCCTCGAAAATGCGTTTAATAAGAGACTACCCACCAGACTCAATTGCTTAGTCAGGATTTTTGTGGCTTTTATTTTGCTGAATTTAGGCCAACATTTTATGGTCATAACATAAGTATGAAATGGACATCTTTTGGGTTTACCGTATTTTGGGCCCTATTAGGCGCACCGGGTTATAAGGCGCACCTTCAATGAACGGCCCATTTTAAAACTTTGTCCATATATAAGGCGCCTCGGACTATAAGGCGCATAAAATAGAAGCTATACTGCAACAAACTGAGGTTGACTAGGGTTGCGGTATGCACCCACTAGCCAATAACCAACCTCTGTAAACAATCGCGTTTCTCAAACGATCTCCTAAAAAATGATTGGAACTGACTAAAGTTTGATCTAACGCATTGGTACTTCTTACCCATGTTTCCCTTCCATATCGATCCGTAGATTTACTCGAAACATTAACAGAGCAGCCTATTTTGACATGAAATAGCTTGCTGCGTATAGCAGCTATTGTTATAGCATTAGCCATCCGCAAAAACCCATGAGCCTCAGCTCGCAATCTCCCATGAGCCTCAGCAAAGTGTAAACAATCGCGTTTCTCAAACAATCTCCTATAAAATGATCGGAACTGACTAAAGTTTGATCTAACGCATTGGTACTACTTACCCATGTTTCCCTTCCATATCGATTCGTAGATTTACTCGAAACATTAACAGAGCAGCCTATTTTGACATGAAATAGCCTCGCGCGTATAGCAGCTATCGTTATAGCATTAGTCATCCGCAAAGACCCATGAGCCTCAGCTCACAATCTCCCATGAGCCTCAGCAAAGTGTAAACAATCGCGTTTCTCAAACGATCTCGTATAAAATTATCGGAACTAACTAAAGTTCGATCTAACGCATTGGTACTACTTACCCATGTTTCCCTTCCATATCGATCCGTAGATTTACTCGAAACATTAACAGAGCAGCCTATTTTGACATGAAATAGCCTGGTGCGTATAGCAGCTATCGTTATAGCATTAGCCATCCGCAAAGACCCATGAGCCTCAGCTCGCAATCTCCCATGAGCCTCAGCAAAGTGTAAACAATGGAGTTTCTCAAACGATCTCCTATAAAATGATCGGAACTGACTAAAGTTCGATCTAACGCATTGGTACTACTTACCTATGTCTCCCTTCCATATCGATCCGTAGATTTACTCGAAACATTAACGGAGCAGCCTATTTTGAAATGAAATAGCCTCACGGGTACAACAGCTATTCGGTGACGCCCCGTGACTACAGTTACCGTAATGTTGGGAAGCGATCGACCTTTTAATTTACTAGTCGTACTAAAACGTACTAAAACATTTTGGCAGAGCACTGTGTATAACCAGTATGGATCAACAAATTCATCAATTGATCCATATATAAGGCGCACCGGACTATAAGGCGCACTGTCGACTTTTGATAAAAATGTAGGTTTTTAGGTGCGCCTTATAGGGCGGAAAATACGGTAATAATGTACTGCAGCCTCTGTCTCTATCTCACACACATGTTTTGCAAGTACTAAAGTGTACAGTATTTTCTGCACTATAAAGCGCACTGGATTATAAAGCGCACCTTCATTGAAACTTTTTATTTTAGAAATTATTTCATATGTAGGGCGCACCGGATTAAAAAGCGCATAGAATATAAGATACTGCATCAAACTGATGTTGACTAGGGTTGCGTTCTGCATCCACGAGATGGAGCTATGCTAAAGGGAATGTCAACCCAGTCAACGAGGTAAAAAAAAAAAAAGTCCAACTCCCATTCCGTATGAAAGTGATACGGTTTGGCTTCTTACTTGGTCCAGCAACCCCACTCATTTTTGATGGTCATAGACTTTCTCTAGTTTAAAAGAAAAACGCGAGTGCGTGCGTTGATGTGTAATGCGTTCATTAGGTTGTTAGCTTTGGTGCCGGGCTTGCGTATCCGGAGCCAGATTGCTGCGGTGGGGGGGTTGCGCTTTACTGTGACTGCCTCTCGATAGGCTTACATGTATGTCGATCACGCGATGGGATGGATTCTAGCCAATAGAAAAAAAAAAAAAAAGTTTTTTTTTTTAAACGTCATGCGATCGACCAGTAGTAGCTTACTTCAGTGACGCCCCTGACCACGGTTGCCGTAATGCTGAATGTGACCTTGTAATTTACTAGTTGTACTGAAACGGACTGAAACATTTTGGCGGAGCGCTGTGTACAACCAGTATGGATCAACAAATTCATCAATTGATCCATATATAAGGCGCTCTGCATTATAAGGCGCACTGTGTTTTTTTGAGTAAAATGTAAGCTTTTAAGTGCGCCCTAATATAGCAAAACGTACTTCATCAATAAATCAGTTCAACTAAGCATCATGTGATTTGAATGCGATTGGTTACTTCTGAGCACAGCAACATCCTACTTAAGAGATATACACTTTTTGTTCTATCTTTACTTTCCTATAATTCAATTGAGTTGTGGAGGTTATAGCTCGCTTAATTGTGGAAAAGTGTTTTGAAATTGTCTCAGTTTTATTTTTTGTATTATCTGGCGTTTGAACAGGGTTGTGTGGACTTTCTTATATCCATTTTACCGTTCTCTTGGTGGGCCTATGATGTGCGAATTGGAAACTAATAGTATAAGAACACTTCTTTGGGCTTAATTCATCTAAAAAATTACCCCAAAAGATTGTATTTAATCTTTCAGTATATATATTTATATTTCAGTCATTATTGTTTTATAATTAATGATATTGATCAGCAATATCTGAACATATTATTCTGCAGGAACAGTACTCTTGAGTAAACATTCTGGGTACCCTCTCCCCCTCTGGTGATAAAATTTCCACTGCTGTCATACACTATTATCCATTTTGTTAAACAGACCAACACTTGTGATATTTTTAAAGGCCAGGTGATGTTTAGCTTGGAATTGAACTGTAATTGCTTCTTTAGAAAACAGGCACTTCAGTGCTTTCAGGAATTATACCAATGCCAGTCCTTTTTCTGCTGTTTTTCCCAAAAAAACTGTAGTGTACAACACTAAGATTAGTAATGATGGTCTCTTTTACCAATGCATGTGTTCAAAATGCCAAACAATTATTTGGCATTCATTAAGTATGCGCTCTAGTCATTATGACGCTGCCTCCCTAAGGCTGCATGCACCTTGTAGAAAGGTGAGACCCACCAGGTAAGAGATGTCTCCGCAGGCAAAGTTGAGACATAATTGTCACGTCTCGTCCCCAGCCGTTCCACTATGTGTTTGTTGTCATGGTTTCTGTCTGTGTGCTCGCCCCTCCCCTCCTGTGTGCCCATGATTACCGTTTTTCCATGTATAATGCGCCCCCATGTATAATACGCACCCTAAAAATGGCATGTTGATGCTGGAAAAAAGCCTGGACCCATGTATAATACGCACCCAAATTTTGACTCCTACTTAAGTCCGTAAACGTAAAATTATTTCAGAAAAGAGATCATCTTTGGGAACAACCGGATGTTATTCTGCCGGTCAGTATCACTGCGCATGCGCTAGCAAACTCAATAGCGAAGAAATGTTTCGGATTTGTGTAGAGTACATTGTGACAGCAAACGAGCAGGTGATCGAGCAAGCGTCTGATACGAGGGCATTGTGTTTGTATGGAGCGCGTTTGAAGTGAACAGCAGAGAAGAAAGCGCATCTGTAATGGCGGCCTCCGTATGATATCCGGATTAAAAAATAAAAAATAAAACTTTTTTTTTTTTTTTTTTGTACCCATGTATAATGCGCACCCCAGATGTTAGGACAATAAATTAGTTAAATTTTGCGCATTATACATGGAAAGAAAACGGTAGTTTGATTATTCTCACCTGCCTCTTGATACCTGTCGTGTATATAAATCCTGTCTGCCCCATCGGATCATTGTGTTGTTGTTGTCTTGATGTCTTTTTGGTTCTTGTTGTCGTTTAATGTTTTCACGTCCTTTGTTTCACGTCCCTGTTGGTTAGTCCTCTTGTTGTTTTGTTAAGTCATGTCAGTTTGCCGAGTCTGTTAGTTTGTTTTAGCTGAATAAACCCTGGTCTAAGATGCACTTGGTCGCCCTGCTCCATCCGTTCCGTGACAATAATTCCATCACTGTCCTTTACTTTAGACTTGTCATAAATTAAAATATGCCATCAAAGAGTACGAGGGGGTCCTTTACTACAGACTTTTGTTTGGGCTTCATAATATACAAAAAACATTATGACATGAATTTTTCATCAAATCATTGGGTGAGAGTTTTCAACAGAAAAAAAATGCTCAAGTGTGAATTTATGAATAGTGAATCTCAACTAAGCAGGGGATTACTGTACTTAAATGTATTAGAGAGGATCTTATTTAGAATGTATTTTGTAATATTTTTCAAATTTTGTAATATTTTTCAAATTTCAAATTTCTCCCCACTGACAGATATATAAACCGTGCACTTGGTGGGACCAGAAAAACCTCAACCAATCATTGTTGCCGTGAATAATGGCAAGATTGATCAGTTAACTTGTCAGTCAATCTGCTTTCCCGGTTTTATTTCCTTGTTGATATCCATGCTCGCTTATGTCCCTGCTCCAAGTACCCCGCAACACATTAAACAGGATCGAACTGATCCTATAACCCAGGGGTGGGCAAACTACGGCCCGCGGGCCACATCCGGCCCACGGGACCGTTTGATCCGGCTCGCCAACCCTGAACAAATTGTATTATTAAACTTTTTTTTTTTGGTCATTTTGCCTGCAATGACTGCGTTTCCCCAGTAGATGGGGAAGCGCTCGCCTGCGCATTTACTACCGGAAGCCGGAAGCCGTGTCAGAAAGCTCGGTGCACACTCACAAGTGCGTGTACGTGTACATGGCGCACTCGCGCTCTATTTGTATCAGTCCCAAATTTAGAGCGTGGGCTGTGATGAACGCATTCTTGTAATTTGCACGCTGAGCTTTCAGATGCAGTTTTGCGCTAAAGCCACCCACAAACCTTCCCCTGGAATCCTTCCAATAAAATGAGTCGCCCAAGGAAAAAAGCAAGGTGGACACAGTGCCGAGTGTTTAAAAGAGTGTGGCCAATTTGGCTCGACGTACGCGACGTGACGTTCAGCCACATGAACGTCAACATCAACCCGCCACAGATCGAGGTAAACGGACCAACACCTCGGATCTTTCCTAAGAATTGCCACAACAAATTTTACTCCAGACTATGACGCACTAGCAAAAAATCACTGATAGCAGTTTTTTAGTGAATTATTATTATTATTATTTTTTAATGCTGTTAATAAATGCATTTGTTTTCAAAAAACTTATTTGGAATATCCATGCTTTACTACCTACTAAAGGCCAAAAAAAATTATGCAATGACCTTTACAGGTCCCTTATATTACTTCACACAAACACTACGTCCATCTGCTCCTGGTTCGGCCCTCCGGTCCAAATTTAGAACCCAGTTCGGCCCGCGAGTCAAAAAGTTTGCCCACCCCTGCTATAACCGAATCCGAGCTGATACAAATACAGAATATCGGATTGGGAAATCCCTAGTAAAAATGACAAAATTCCAACTCGCGGGAAATCACTACAACAAAAACAAGAAACTCAAAGCACACATTGGTATTTTCTATTGGGTCTTTTTCCCTTGCTTACTCAACTTAGTTTTTAGTCCAATAACTATTAAAAAATATCCATCAGTATTATATTTTTTCTTTTTTCAAAAACACTGAAACATGGCCAATCATATATATGTATGTATGTGTTTTTACGTATACATATTAATATATAGTGTAAGGCAGGGGTGCCCAAACTTTTTCAGCTCGCGAGCTACTTTTGAAATGACCAAGTCACAAAGATCTACCCACTAAAAAAAAAAAAAAAAATTATATATATATATATATGTACACTACCGTTTAAAAGTTTGGGGTCACAAAATTGTTTGAGTGACCCCAAACTTTTGAACAATAGTGTATATATTTATTTAGATAATTATTTAGAGATTATATATATAATCTTCTGTGTAAAATATCTTATAATATATATGTATACTTATATTCATAGATTATATATAATATTATACAAATATAAGATATAATTTATAATATTTAATTCATAATATTTTATTATAATAATATTTACACTACCGTTCAAAGGTTTGGGGTCACCCAAACAATTTTGTGACCCCAAACTTTTGAACGGTAGTGTATGTGTGTGTGTGCGTGTGTGTGTGTGTGTGTGTATATATATATATATATATATATATATACATATATGTATATATATATATAAGGGATGCACCGAAAATTCGGCCACCGAAAGTCTTCGACCGAAAATGACCCAAAAGTGCATTTTCAGTTTTATGCCGAAAGACCTAAATCACCGAAACAACACGGCCGAAACTTGTGATGACGTAAGCAAGCAGCGCAAACAGCGCAACCAGCACGCGGGAAAACGGGATAAGAGCCAGCATGTCTGCGGTGTGGACTGATTTCACTATCTCAAAGACCCACGGATAGCGATTTGCAAAACATGCAATGCTGAAAACAAATGCTATATAAATAAAATATATATAAATAATATAATATCAGATAATAATATTAATATTATAAAGATAATATTAATATAATATAATATATAATATAAATAAATCCATAAATGCTGTGGTTCTAATAACTGACATAATCATTTCTTTTGGTGTTTCGGTTTTCGGTTTTTGGCCTTGGTTTCCTCATTTTTGGTTTTCGGCCAAGAATTTTTATTTCGGTGCATCCCTAATATATATATATATATATATATGTCATTGTGAAAAAAAAGTCCTACTCCCATTCTCTATGAAAGTGATACTTCTTACTATGGCCATCTGCCCCACTCATTTCTATACCCTTTTTTAAGTTTAAGAGAAAAAACAGGGTTCTGACAATTGTAGGGAACTTGCGAGCTAGCGTGTTTGTGTTGTGTTGTTAGCGCCGTTGTTTGTACACGCGTCAAGTGCGAAAAAAATAATAATTTTAATATCACGCGATCGACCAATAGTGGCTTGGCGATCGACCGGTCCATCGCGATCGACATATTGGGCACCCCTGGTGTAAGGGATATATGTCATTGAATGAGATTTCTGCTTACCCAGAATTCTTAGCTGAGTGACAGCACCATGTAGACCAAAGAACATCCAGAGTGGGCGCGAGTTGTCCACACAGACTTGCATGCCGACATTGGTGCCATTGTGGCTTAAGATGACCTCTCCCTCTTGGTTGACCAAGAAGCCTAGGATGTCACTGCTCTGTAGAGGGGTGGGCACACGACACACTGCCCAAAACTCCTTTCTGTCGACTAGAGCCTCTGGATTATATGGCAGATCACTGGGGCGCAGTACAGCTGGGTCACATGATGTCACACCATAGGACAGGGAGCCTGAGCGGGCTGGACTAGACTTGGTGACTTTGATGTACACACACTCTCCAATATGGAGGGGGCGGTTGGTGAAAACTAAAGTGCGCTCCTCCCGTGAATGCTCTGATCTTGCCACAGTCTGTTCATCAAGAGTCTTAATATGGGCGCCACGCAACTGGTGGAAGTGGAGATCACTCTCCAGGGCAGACGGCAGCAAAGATGATTGCTGTGAGTTGAGGGAGTTCTGGGGGATGGGACAGGTTGAGGAAGCTGACGCCAGGTGGAGCGTGTGATGGTGTGAGTGGGAGCTGCCTCCGTCCTCCTGCTGAAGGTTGAGGTCGCACAGGCTGACGGATAGACGGGAGTCTTCAGCCTCACGGCGGAGAGAGGAGGAGCGTACTGTTGTGAAAGAGCGTGGGCGCAGGCAGTCAGGGGGAACAATCTCACTGTCTGAAAAGAAATGTGAAAAAGCAATTCAGTGCTGTAATATTTTTGTTTGGCAATTCAGTTTGTGGTTAGTTAATGCAAGATGATAATGAGTGCAACAACACCACTGTCAGAAGTAGTTTAGTTTAAATTTGTAATCCGAGGTAGCCCGTTCTCTTGCCCAAGGTCATCTGAGACACAAACTCAACAGCAACCCCAAGAAAAGTACATAAAAAGGGTATGTCAAAAAACAAAACATCCAAATCTATGTGTGAAGAGAAAATGGATAGCTGGAGGCCACGTTAATACATCCCAGCTTTAGTAGTGCTGAATCATACAACTTTCTGCAGTTGAATTAAATTATAGAACACGTATCCATACCATTTGTGTGAGTAAGTACACATGCTTGTGCTAGTACAAAATACAGTTAACATATATTGTATGGTGTGGCCAAAAACATAGGCACACACACACACACACACACACGGCCACTACTCAAGCAGAGATAAAGTTGCTCATCCTAGAACATGACATGATTGCTCAAAATAACAACTCTGTACGTATGTGCCCTCCTTTACTTCCTTCCCTGTGGTGGAGTTAAAATTAGCCCAGTAAACCGAACAAGAAAACTAGGCAAGACTAATGTGCAAGAAGGGGTGACCTCTTCTTCCCTCCTAAGCAGAAGGTTAGGTAGATAAGGAGAGATCCTCTTTTGAATGCAACTGAGGTAAGAAAAGAGGGCAGGAGGCCTATGTTTGTCTCTGGAGAGCCTATCAGTCCTGGTGGAGTCAGGGTGCCTCTATCTGACTCCAGATAAAGCTCTTGGCTTCAATTACCAGGGTTGTGGGGCAGGCCACTCGCCTGTAAACAGCTGCTGGGAATACACACCAGCCCAATAATCCTACAATGGAATGGGACATGGTTGTTCTAAAGTACTTGAGTTTAATATGCTAAAGGTGAGTTCAGTTAGTTATGTGATATTTATTGATTGGAAATCTCTTAGCTGGAAACATGTGGCAATAGATTAAAGAGTGGGTCGCACGGTCGGATTATCGACCCCAATTTAGCCTCGAATCTCCCCTACCGACAATTGTAGGTTGGCTATGATTCCAGTAATGGCTCCAAAGATAATCTTAGCAGATATTCATGCCATGCGTGGCGTCCTCAGACTGATCTCGGTTGGTCGAAAGGACACCCGACCTCAAATTGGGGATGTTCAACATGTTGATTTTGTGGATTGATAGTGTGTGGTGTCACCCAAGGGGAAACGGGCAAGCAGCCGGTTGAAAGTGGCGTGCAGCCAATCAGAAAGCAAGGTGACGAGGCGGCGCAGAGGCGCGGTGGAGAATCAAATATCAGAACAATCATGGCGCAACAGAGACTTCGTGCTCCTTTGATCAATGCCTTTTCTTTTTGACAAAACTGTCGCTTCTTTGTCCACTATGATTGTTTATTCTGAAATCACATTTAATCTTGGTTTTGCGAGAATTTTCATCCGACGTGAGAATATCCATGAATGAAATCCTTTTGTGTGTGATGTGTTGCGCTTTCCGTGTGGCTGCACATCACAAATGGTACATTCAAAACTGTTATACCCATGGTTTTCTTCTCAGCACATCCACCTCACTTGGGTTGGCATCCTGTATGGAGTTGGCATTTTTCCCCGTGTGTTTTCTCCAAGTGCCCTGGCTTCCTCTCACTTTTAACATGCATGCTACGACAATTAAAGACTAACTGTCCGAGTCATCTGTCTTATGGCTGGGTGGTACATCGGTATTACGAGTTATATCAATATATTCCAGAAAGAGATACGTATTTGGGACAATCCCGCTATACCGATATATATACCGTATTTTCTGGACTATAAATCGCACAAGCCATAAAATGCATAATGAAGAAGAAAAAAACATATAAGTGGCACCGGAGTACAAGTCGCATTTTTGGGGGAAGTTTATTTGACAAAGTCCAACACCAAGAACAGACATGAATAGGCAACAACTGGCTAAACGATACGGTATGCCAACGTTACATAAACACAAACGAGGAACTGAGAACGTGCCTGATGTAACATATTAAGAGTTATTCAAATAACTATAACATAAATAACAATTTTATCGAACCATCCGTGTCACTCCAAATCATTAAATCCATCGAAATCTTCGTCCTCCGTGTCACTTATGAACAACGCCGCTGCTGACTACGGAAGTACATGCGGCGCTGAGGTCAGACTCATTGTCAGTTGCAGTTCCAATTATTCCACAGGCATAGTGCGCCCTCATGCGGTTTAAAGTGAAAATAACGTTAAGTAAAGTGATCAACTATACTAGTAAGGAAGTAATGTGTTAATAATCAAGTAATAATGTGACTGATTATAAGTCGCATCCCTAACCAAACTATGGAAAAAAAATGCGACTTATAGTCAGGAAAATACGGTAATATATTTAGGTGCTGCCTTTGTTATATTTGCTCTTCTCTGTGCCTGAAAAATACTGCACAGGGCACTATTTCCTTTTCATCCTCTTTGGCTCAACCCCGCCCCTTGCGTGTTTACATAGGCTTCTCCGACGTACAACGCAACTCAAGATACTTTTCAAAATAAAATGGCGGCTACTATGCTGGGTGATAGAGAGAAAGAGCTAGTTCAAAAGGAAAAAAAACCAATAGCTCTCTAATTTTGAGGTATTTTGGATTTCGGATTGTAGATGAAGAGCAACAAAATGTTATCTGTAAAACATACCACAAGCAAATTATTTCAAAAGGCAGAAGCACTTCGAACCTCTTCCACCATCTGCAAGCATAACCAACAACTGCTGTATGAATCTGCGTGGTGTTTATGGCCAACTTTGCTACTTCAGTATTGCCTGTCTTTTAGTTTTTTATTTGTTTATAAATGACCTTTTTATTTAAAACACATGTAGCCCCTTTAAATTTGTCACAGGTTATTTATTGTATTTTCACATGTATTTTTGTTCAATGCATTCATTATTATATCGGTTTTCATTTCATACAGCTGTAAAAACAGCTGTAGGTCTGTTTCCAGCCAGGGTCAATCTGTTTTATTTACAGTTTTGGTATTTGCACAGCTCTTTATTTAAATCAGTTTTCATTAATTACCACGAAGCTGTAGGCCCATGTTTTCCTGCCAAAGCCTGTTTTAGTTTACATTTGTTATTTTTAAAATGTAAGCTATTTGTATCATAGATCTAATAAATGGTTGCATACTATTATACTTCTCTTCATATTTCTTTTATTTGTTCAGCTGTGCTCTGTTGAGCAGAAAGTGGAACATGTGGTGTCGAGTTTAAACAGAACATGTTTTGTTTAAAATACCGATATATATCGTAAATCACCATTTGTCCTAAATATACCGGGATATCAGTTTTGGTCCATATAGCCCAGCCCTAATATGTCTAAATTGTAACTATACATTATTAAATTATAATACTGCATGCTGTATTTTTGTGGACCCTCTTAAACTGTATTTGCTTGAAATGGATGAATCTGTGTGTTACTTTTGTTCTTTTGTGGCTTCAGCAGCTGCTGCCCATCAATGGTGGTGCACCTGCGCTTTTAGCACAATCCCCACACACAATCCCTTTGCCCTATTGGCCCATGGCCCCTTTAAAAACAGCCAATCACGGAGTTCCACTTGGTATTCAAGCCAAAACGGTGCAACTTGTCAATACCATGACAGTGTGTGTATGTGTACGTTCTGTAACACGTGATCCAAGAGAGGATGGATTTGCGGTGCAAACGGTACGCTCACCTGATTCATCACTATGGACCGAACGAAACTGGATTATTGATCAATACAATTTTTTTCAAAAAAAAGAACCTATTTGGCTTGTGATTCTCCCGTCTCCCCGGACGGCGCCTTTTTGATTGTAAGAATAAACCACCTGGCAGGCTAATCCATTCCAAGCACAACACATTGACTATACAAAGGCCGACCGAGGTTGCTGGAGGAGAAATGCAGATGTCTATTTTGGCTCAAACAGACATTGGCTCACACAGTAAATGTTTTTGATTAGGGAATGGCAAGCTAATGCCGTACATGGTTAAGTGCGGGGAGGGACGTTGGCTTAGTAGATCTGTTCGCCAGGGTAGATGAAAGATGCCAAGAGTGTGAGCCAGTGTTGGAGCTGGGATTTACTCAGACACGCGCGCACGCACACAGGCGCACATGCTCAATGGGTTTATCTTTATCCAAAGTCTCATGGGAGGGTATTATCTGATGTCAGCAAAGGTGAAGACAGAGATGGAGAAAATAAAATGAAACAGGAGATATTCAGAGATTTTAAAAAAGAGAGGTCAGGTTATACAACAATAGAGAGCAAGTAAAGAGGAAATAGCCCAAATGGGCAAAATAAATCTGAATGTTTTGGGCCCTCAGAAGTATATATTTGGAAAGGCAGCACAAATACATGTTAGAGAAAGTAAGATTTAGTCCCTTTAACCGGCTAGGCATTAAGGTCACGTACAATGACCCACTAATGCATGAGAGAAGGTGAATCAAAATGTCAGAGGAGGAGGGGTTGTCAAATAGAGGGATGTAGTCAGAGGGGATTTTGTCCTAGATGCTTTGCAATGTTCTTTTATTCTTGGCAAAGGACAAGTGCACATTCCCTCATCAGGCCACAAGGCTTTAAACCGTATTTTGAACGTCAGGCTTCTAACACGTGGCCGTAACAAAGAGGGAAAAATGCTATGTCCCTTTTGTCATCATCGGAATTCAGCATGGTCCTTCTTTCTCAGTCATGAGCCCAACCTTTTATTTTGTTTGCACGCACGACACACAAAAAAGCAAAAGCTAATGCCATTTTCCAGGTTGAGTGCAACTATTAGTCCCGACATTTAAATAATTATCAATACCAAGAACCGTTAACTAATAATGTCATTATATGTAACTAGAATAAAAACATGATTTGAATCATTCTTTAACATTGACTCCAATCCAACACTTGTCATTACTGACATTTTGGCATCTAACAGCATGAATTAACAGCCACACATTTCACTTAAATGTAGCATGTACAACGTAACAAGGCATTTCAATTAGGTGGGATCAGTCTACACGATTAGGTGAGGAAATGCCATAAGAAATAGACAAAAAAAACAGGGCCTCTACAGATTCCCGATTTTGCCAAAGAACTTTCCTTTTCTATGCAAGCAAGTTGACCCAGAAGTACTTGGAGAAGTTGTTCGAAGGTTATTCCTGACAAAGCCTTTACAAAAAGAAAGGCAATATACCCATATTCCTTAACAGCGAGGATATTAAAATCCACCAATGAAGATTACCATAGTTTTGCGCCACAGACCTCTACGAATACTAGTAGTCATCTAATGAGTGTTCATCATCCATTTCGTAAAGCATAACTTGCAGTAGTGTAATACAGGAGCTTTTTTTGCAATCAGAGTACGTGTACAGTATTAACACCGATATCGATACTGGTATAAATGCGTCGCTTCTCATCATGAGCATAGATTAGTAACTTTGAGTAACCCGATTCAGACAGTTACTTTCGCCAAGTTAAACATCAATGTCAGTCAAGTGTATGCAATATCCAAATGATCCTTCATTGCCTGACAGTTTCTCCCAGATGTCTCTCAGAGCTGATGATGCTGGTGAGCTAGTGATGCCAGGACATTTATTACGAGTTGAGCCAATGAATTTCAGACAGCATAGTTGAAAAAGGACATTGCACAATCAATGATTAAAATTACAAGACCAGATGTTAGTTCAAGTTCAAGCACTATTTCATTATTAAAATCACATCATACTTGATTTTTTTTCCCTTTCTGTGACTGCATTAGATTCTGAAATTTGTTAGGTTTATGGACTTCTACTGCTTCATTAGTCAGACAGTGTGCGGCCTTGGCAAAAAATGGGGTAAGGAAAGTGAATCAAATTATCCCAGCAATCAGGACTGTGTTCTGGTGTTCCTTCAGTCTCATTAAAGTTCAGCTCTTTTATAACCACACTGACTGATATAGGCTGCAGAATCACATTTACATACAGGCCAGAAGCACACCAAATGGTCCCCAGTGCCTACATTCTTGATATTATTCTTGAACAACTGACCATCTACCGTAATTTTCGGACTATAAGTCGCGTTTTTTTTCATAGTTTGGGTGGGGGGGCGACTTATACTCAGGAGCAACTTATATACATATATATGGGTTTTTTTCACTTTTTTGGGCATTTTATGGCTGGTGCGACTTATACTCCGGTGCGACTTATAGTCCGAAAATTACGGTAAATATGCCTCCTGCATTTTCATTTTGCGATATATCTTCAATATATTAATGTGCATTACAGGGTTCTTTCACATTTGGAAACTATTAAATGTACACCATCGTTCTGCACCCTAATCCTTATTTTTTTTATTATTACTATCTTTATTCTTTATACTTTATTATCACATTTTAAAAATCAAGAGAAGCCAATCATGATTTAAATTATGTTTCATTGTTTAAAGTTAAAGTTAAGTTAAAGTCCCAATGATCGTCACACACACATCTGGGTGTGGTGAAATTTGTCCTCTGCATTTAACCCATTCCATGTGATTTTGATCCATCCCCTGGGGGAGAGGGTAGCAGTGAGCAGCAGCGGTGCCGTGCTCAGGAATCATTTGGTGATCTAACCCCCCAATTCCAACCCTTAATGCTGAGTGCCAAGCAGGGAGGCAATGGGTCCCATTGTTATAGTCTTTGGTATGACCCGGCAGGAGTTTGAACCCTCAACCTTCCAGTCTCAGGGCGGACACTCTACCACTAGGCCACTGAGCAGGTCAAGATTTAGCCCTGCTCCTGTTAGTAAAATGTTGACAGATTCCTTAATGCAGTCGTGACAATGACTGTACTTTTTTTAAATCCGTTGTACAAAAAAAATGTTGGGGACCACAGTTTAATAAAAAAAACTCACGTGTCATTGATGCACTTCTTCTGTCTTAAATGAATAAAGGAACTAACTATAAAATACAAATGGTATTTACCTTAAAGGTTTTAAAGTTATTTTACTGTCACACAAAAAAGCGACAGCATAAGCTTTCATATAGAAAAAAAAACAGACAAGGTCTGTATATTCACCGGGAACACTTGACGAGGAGACATTAACTCACAGGTGTCAAACTCAAGGCCCGGGAGGCCAGATACGGCCCGCCACATCATTTTATGTGGCCCGCGAAGATAAATTGTGCATCAAATTCGTGTGTCATTACGCGAATTGCAAATTGTCTTCACTTTTAAAAATATATATATATTTTTAACTATTTGATCAGTTTTTACTAGTCTGATTTGAAAAGTTATTTGTCAGTTTATTTTGTAGCTTATACTGTGTATAATATGAGGTGCTGATACATTTATTTGGGTTGACAGTCATAATGGCCCTCTGAAAGAAATTGACTACAATGCGGCCCGTGAAATAAAATGAGTTTGACACCCCTGCAGTTAACTCATACTGTCTGCAATTTTAGGGGCAAACTGTGACCACTTGGGGGCAGTCTGGAGCCCTGTTATTTATTCGTTATTTGGGCTCATGTACGAGTTAGACGGAACCTGAGAGAAAAACAATATCCCAAAGGATTTTAATTTAGCCTTTATATATTTGGGATTACGTATAGTCAAAGGAAAGCACAATAATTAAAATACTTCTAATTCTAATTGCAGTGCCGACTTGACAGCAGGCAGGCATTGCAAATGCCCTTTCTCAAGTGTCTAAATGACTGGTTAAATAAAAGTTAAATAAACACGTTAAATTATTTGGGTTAGTTAATTATTTAAAGGATTCAGGTAAGGATTTGCCCGGCAATATCAATAAACGCATGGCAAAAAAAACAAAAGCCCATTACCCATATCAAGTGTGGTAAGAAAGCCATTAATTTAACTTTTGCCATCTGAGAATGAAACAAAGAAACAGCCGCATTTTTTATGCCAGACAAAACAAGAGATGAAAGCAAAGAGAAAAGGTCTCAGATGTGAACGTACTTCAGATGTTAATGCCTAAGGGCTTATTGGGAGATGGGGAGGGTTTGTGGAAGGTTGTGCACAGAAAAGGGGCGCACAGAACCCAAGAAAATGAATTAGTATGCTCACAAAGACACTGAAATGCACCATCAAATCTTTCTATGCAAGCCATTAGTGGTGTTTCACAACCACACGGAACTGACCCCCATTTGTAGAGTGATGTCAGTCAGTCCACAATGAAACATGAGACCATTCTTGACCCACATGTAAAATAGCAACAGGGACTTCTGTTGCGCTAAAGAATAATACAGTATGTGCTTGGAAGGAAGTAATGCTGAGAAGTATGTTTCTCTTCCATAGATGCACTCCACTGATTTCTGTCAGACAAAACTTTGGCATCATATACAAGCTCCTTTATAAAGATTGTTACCCTCCTGACAGTGAGGTGACTCATCTCAATGTGGTCACCCTAATAAACATTTAACTGAACCTTTTATGGAGACTAAATGACTGAATGACTACATAATAATATATATTGCATAATAATAGATAATGCCTACATAGCCACTACTACTCTAGCTAGAATTGTGTCAATCAACTCTGTGGACAGTTGCAACCGAATGTGCTATCTTGATGGCACTAGTAGTCTATTTTTAAACAGTAGCGGGATGAAAACAGTTGCTTTCTAAGGAAAAGAATATAGTACTTTGCACACATACAGTGGAGGGGATATAACGAGGGTTCAAATGCCAGGTTTTAGCAATCATAAAAAATGAGAACAAGATCATTTGTGCGCTACATTTCTCTAGGGAGACAATACCCTTTGGCATAGTGCACCTCAATCACAACAGCTGCGTCAACTCAGTTGTCTCATTAAGGCTCAGATGACTAAAGAAAAGTAAAACTGATATAGACCGTCTGAAAATAAGGTGTTTTATTTAAAGTTTAAATGCCTTTTAAAGATGACTGTGGTAAATGTTATGAGTTATACATGTACCGTATTTACCGCACTATAAACCGCACCGGATTATAAGGCGCACCTTCAATGAATGGCCCATTTTTAAATTTTGTCCATATATAAGGCGCACCGGACTATAAGGCGCACCTTCAATAAATGGCCCATTTTAAAACTTTGTCCATATACAAGCTATATACATTTGGCCCGCGGGCCGGACTTTGGACACGCCTGCTGTAGTGGCTCAATATTGGTCCATATATAAGGCGCACCTGATTAAAAGGTGCACTGTCGGCTTTTGAGAAAATTGGAGGTGTTTAGGTGTGTCTTATAGTGCGGAAAATACGGTAGGTGTATTATTTATTACTTAAACTTGTTTGTGCATTTTTATGTTACATTTCTTCCAGCAGAAAATTTCCATGTTACATTTCTTCCAGCAAATAAATGTCATGTTACCAGCAAAAAATGTTCATGTTAAATTTCATCCAGCAGAAAATAGCAAACTATTTTCTGGAGCATTGTGCACCTGTGGTTTGAAAATAGGTTTCTCAAAGTCGACAATGAATTGTTTCAAATTTCCTCGGCAAATGTTAAGCTGAGTTTGAAAGCAGCTCACTTTATCACCATCAAGTGCGTGTTTAGTGTTTTGACTGGATGTGATGGCACTCTATGAAATGATCAACACTGTTTGGGGGCTTTTTGATCCTTCTGCTGTGAATCTGTGCAATTGGAAAATATTTAATGGGTTTTGTTTGTTGATTTAGTTCATTTTCTTCCAAATTATTAATTTGACAAGCATGGCATTCGTCTAATAATAAATGGGGAGTCAACTTTCCTTTAAAATGATATGTTCTATCCATCCTGACTATTCTCAACACGGCATTCTGATTAATATTGCATCCGTGGAACATGAATTAAGCAGCAAAAAAACAATCATTTTTCTCTATCTCAGGAGGGGGCTAAGGCAATCACGGCTCCCCTGTTATTACTTCAGTCATGTGACATTCACAAGCTGTGCTGTGATTGGTTGTTACCCTGAACCCTGAGCAACTGTTTTAGCAGAAAAAAAGCATAATAAAGAAGGCATTTCAGGGATCTGTTTAACTGTTCTACAGCTTGAATACATAAAGACAAAAAGCATGATTCAGAACTTAAAGTTTTAGATCAATTTCAAGACCTAGCATGACAACAGTGAAAATTTGGAATCTTAAAATAAAAACACAGACTTAAAGGAAAAATTGTAGCTACGCTTGTATTAATTGGTAACCCAGATCAAGCATCTTACCTAGCAGCTGCACTCCGCGGGTCAGACCATAAACATCAATTAGAGCCCAGAGGGGCTCTGTGGTTCTGACTCCGCTGAAAAACAGCATGGGGGTGGACTCGTTTATGCGGTAGAAAACACGGCCCTTCTTGTCAACCCAAAAGGCGATAACATTGCCTTCGTTGGCAAACTCTTCAGGTAGAGCCTTTGCCCAGAAGCCACTTTGAGACACCAAGTCTGGGCAGGCGTATTTTGGCAAGTTGTCCGGGTTGATCCTGCACGGATCTTTGGACGTAAACCCCAGACGCAGAGCTCCACTCCAACAACATTGTTTCTTAGTAATCTGAAGACAGAAAAAAAGTATTTTTAAATCACTGGCAAGTGGACCAAAATGTTAACCAACAGATTCATCAGTACAAAAATAAAACAAGACAAATCGAACAAATTCAAATGATGAAAAAAAGATGAAAAAAACAGATCTGAGACAATGTCTAAGTAATCTTAGTTCGATTTGTCTCAGAGAGCTGAGAGGTCGGAGTTCAGTTGGAATTTTAACTATTATTTTGTCCTCTGGTGCATACTGCATCACATTTATGATCTAAGTTTACGCATCTTTTGCATGATTAAAATTTTAAATAGTTTGCCTTATTTTTTCTTGATACACTTTATCAAGCATGGTAAATACATTTTCTTTTGAAAATCAAAACATCTTAATTAGGGGTGTAAATCGCGGGTTTTTTCACGATACGATATAATATCGATATAAAGAACTACGATACGATATTTGCCGATATCTTAAAGCCTGCTGCGATTCATTCACGATATATCGCGATATAGTGCTCTACGATCGATTTTTTTTTTTTTTAATAAAAAATATAGAACAATATCCTGATTTATAACAATTCATACGCAAAATCAACAAGGTACTGCAAACTCTTTATTTAGGAAATTACAAGAGTATTGTAGTATACAAAGTGCTTATTTTAACACTGAACTTTGATGTCGTGTTTTTTCTTTAAATGTGCGGCGAGATTTGTGCTCCCTGAATATTTGATCACCGCATGGCAGGATTTACAAACTGCACGTGTCTTGTCCGTTGAGCCATCTTTTCTTTGGAATCCATAGTGCTTCCAAACGAATGACTTGAAGCCTAAAGGGGAGCAAATTTCCTCGTCTCTTTGGACACTAGCCATAGCACCAGCCCAGGAGCCGCGTACTAGTTGTCGCCTCCCCTTTCACGCGCGTGCTCTGCTCACAACACAACAACGCCGGGCGCACTGCTCCCGGAGAGAGGAAGCAAGCAACAATGAACTGGATTTCAAAATAAAGTCGCGTCTAATGTCCGAGGTCAAACACGGCGATATAAATCGATGTTTACCTTTAGCATCGATGCCAATAAATCGTAGAGCATTATATCGATTAATCGATGTGTATCGATGTATCGTTACACCCCTAATCTTAATATGAGTACATAAGTACCGTATTTTCAGCACTATTAGGCGCACCTAAAAACTTACATTTTACTAAAAAAAAACACAGTGCGCCTTATAATGCAGAACGCCTTATATATGGATCAATTGATGAATTTGTTGATCCATACTGGTTGTACACAGTGCTCTGCCAAAATGTTTCAGTACGTTTTACTACAACTAGTAAATTACAAGGTCGCATCGCTTCCCAACATTACGGCAACTGTAGTCAGGGGGCGTCACCGAATAGCTGTTGTACCCGCGAGGCTATTTCATTTCAAAATAGGCTGCTCCGTTAATGTTTCGAGTAAATTTACGGATTGATATGGAAGGGAAAGGTAGGTAAGCAGTACCAATGTGTTAGATCGAACTTTAGTCAGTTCCGATCGTTTGAGAAACGCGATTGTTTACACTTTGCTGAGGCTCATGGGAGATTGCGAGCTGAGGCTCATGGGAATTTGCGGATGGCTAATGCTATAACGATAGCTGCTGTACGCATCAGGCTATTCCATGTCAAAATAGGCTGCTCCGTTAATGTTTCGAGTAAATCTACGGTTCGATATGGAAGGGAAACATAGGTAAGTAGTACCAATGCGTTAGATCAAACTTTAGTCAGTTCCGATCATTTTATAGGAGATTGTTTGAGAAACGCGATTGTTTACAGAGGGCTCGTTGGTTATTGGCTAGTGGATGCATACCGCAACCCTAGTCAACCTCCGTTTGTTGCAGTATAGCTTCTATTTTATGCGCCTTATAATCCGGTGCGCCTTATATATGGACAAAGTTTTAAAATGGGCCGTTCATTGAAGGTGCGCTTATAATCCGGTGCGCCTAATAGTGCGGGAAATACGGTATATAAAATATGAGTATTGAATGAATTGGACTACCTTGAGCCGGACCTGCTCATACAAGGCTATGGGCCTGTTACTGAAGGTGATGGCATTGCAGAAACTTCCTTGCCTCTTGACTATCTTTTGGGCAAGGTCCATGACAATTTGGGAACCTTTAGCATTAGGGTGAAAGAGAAGTGGGCTGGCGGGAAGGGGACCCCCAACACTACCGCACTGGATAGGCAAACATCTCTTGGGTTTGTGGTGACAGCGGTGGGATGTGGATGGGAAGGGCCCACCGAGGGAGTCTGGAGGAAAAGACAAAACACTCAAATCAATGCATATTATTTACATCACATATGTAATCACAACCAAAAAAGCATTGTTAAGGCACTTCTCGTATGGACACATCATAGCATGTGAGCAGCATAGTAAATCAAGATAGAAATAAGTAAATTAGTATGCTGTGAACTTAATCCTTTCATTTTATATTGTGTTGGTACATAACTATTTGCTAACTACGTTGTAATTTCACAGACAACCAGATTTGCATATTGAGCGGTTTTGTTTACCAAAAGGCTCCAAAAGTCTCCCGAGCATTCACGTTTTAAGATCTACGCCACCCATTGCTATTGGCAATCTGTAGTCCATAACGTTCTTGCGTTGGAGAAACAAGTGCAGTATTTTTTACTTGTATGATTTCTGGGGACACTAATTACACTGAATGTCATTTTGGGCATTTTTAAAACACACTTGTGCTTCTGTGCTAAACAAAAATTGTTTTTGTAATGTCTTATGGCAAAAGGAAAAAGACTGAGGAAGATAAGGGACAATATTTATTGCTCCGTCCTTTCACTGAGAATAGATTATAAAAATGAGGCAAATGGAACACTGGTTAGAAAATTACAAATGTTAAAATATAAGGGTAAACCAAAATAACCAAAGGTACAGTTGGTGTTTATCATGCGAAGATCATCATTGGACTTCAAAAGATCCTACATTGATGTATAGGTGTTAAGTATCAAACCGCTGAAAGTGGTAGCGACAGATGTCAAATGTAGCCCTATGACCATCAAACGGTTTGGCACTCTTGTCACTTTCTTGGATACTGAAGAAATACAAAATGGTAGGAGAAATTTAGAAAGGACGCTTGAATTATTTCATCTTGCACGGGTATCCACTAAAAACATTGATTTGGCCTTTTGTTTTGGCACAGCCACAGGAAAGCAATTGAGTTTGCGGCACATGGTCCAAAGCAAATTGAGCTGAATGCATTACCGAGTTCTAAAGAGGCGCAGCTGCTGTGTGTGAATTCATGTTCCTTAGCAACCCCTTGTATCTGCGCCGCTGTCTTGTGCCGCGTTCTACAGCAATCAGATCCAGTCAAAACATACCTTTTGTTTTACATGACACACAAACAAGACCCTTTTTGACATCTTCAAATAAAAAGAAACAGCTTTGTGATGTTATTGTGCTATTTTACAGGCAAACTTTATCTTTACATTACATTCCAGTCACTCTTGCATTATGAATTGTAGGTATGGCATTCTTGAATACCGTATTTTCCGGACTATAAGGCGCACCTAAAAACCTCAAATTTTCTCAAAAGCCGACAGTACGCCTTGTAGTCCGGTGCACCTCGTACATGGACCAAATTCCGGCCCGCGGGCCGCCTAAATTTAAACTGGCCCGAAGCATTGTCTCATAAAATCAATAATAAGTAGCCTGCTGAAGACTATGAATCATGAATCAAAAGGACTGTGGATCATTATTTTGTGATTATAAAGTAATTTGTTGCGTCTGAAGTTGAAATAAAAAAGATAAAATGGAGAATAATTTGATTTGGATTAAAAATCTGACATGATGCAACCTGTGGCCTGTTTATTGCAGTCACAAACACCAATATCACCCTTCTTATTCATACAACAATAACAACAATAAAACAAACTTCTACTAAACATCTACTAAAAAATTCATTCAACTTTCATAAAATTGTTAATTTGTTATTATTTTAATCTTTAACTTTTCTGGTAGTGCAATTGACAACAGATTCTCATTTGCAATATCAACCTATCTGCAAAGGAAATAGTAAAGGATATAGTTACATATTTACAAGTTCATTCAAAATGGTAATGGTTCGTGGAATGTCGGTGCGAAAGGTCGGCCCCTATACAGGACTGTCTCAGAAAATTAATGCATTAATGGTGCGCCTTATAGTCCGGTGCGCCTTATATACGGACAACGTTTTACAATGGGCCATTTATTGAAGGTGCGCCTTATAGTCCAGTGCGCCTTATAGTCCGGAAAATACGGTAGATCATCTTAATCACCAATCATATCTTAAATAGGTCAGCTCAGCTCAATAGTTCAGCAATTCTAACGACAAAATTATCCTTCTGGATCATCATCTTCAAACCGCCTAATGTGCAAACAATTTATGCATTCGACAAAAATTGTTAAGTACTTCCTCGCCCAGGTAGGTGGCAAAGGGAAACTTAGAACGTCTACAATGTCTTTTTTAACACAAGGGGCCCCATTTTGGTGGACTGGCACCTGTATACTCAGCATAAAAAGTCAAGTCTACAGTATTTGGGGGCAGTGTTACGCCTTTCTAAGCATTCCGGTGCATGGAGTTGCCTCACCCCCAACTCATGCGGTAAAAGAAAGTTGTCTCCGCTCAGCGAAATAACGGGCGCATCGTCCTTTCTGTTCCAGCCAATGGTCTAGCTCAGCTTATTTGTGAATTTGCTAGATGCCAGACTGGACGTTTTTGCCATAGCCCTTGACAAGGGTGGCTGGCTGTGTTGGTGCAGTTTTCCTAGATCTAAAGAAGGCGTTTGACACCATCGACAATAAAATATTTCTAACTAAGTTGACCTACTTTAACTTCTCACCATCAATCAACTGAATTAAATCATATCTTACGAACAGAAGGCAATGTGTTATGGTCAACTGTGTCAAATCACCTTAACAAGAGTGCATTGCGGGAGTTGCACAAGGCTCTATACTTGGACCGGTTCTTTTTTCTTTGTACATCAACGATCTTCCAAATGCATGCAAAAACAACCATATGTAAATGTATGCTGATGATGCCGTGTTATTTACGCCAGCTAAAAAACATTCCAAAGGATGGTCACCTCCTCACAGCTGCATTGGCCCAAGTTCAAAGATGGCTTTCAGACTCCTGCCTCCTTCTGAATGCCAAAAAGACAGTGTGCATGATATTTTCCAAACAACTAATCAAATACCCAAGCTCACGTCTTTCTTGAAAACATTACAAGAGTTCAAGGAGCTCGGTGTTACTCTGGATTCTACACTTTCATTTAAAAATCAGATTGAGATTTAAAAAACAATTAACTTTAATCTACACATTTTTAGCCAAATCAGGCCTTCTTTGACCATAGAGTCTAGATGTTTTTGCATGCAATGGTGTTGTCACATATAGAATACTGCTTTGCCAACTGGTCACTCACTAGACATACCACTCTAAAAAGTATAGATTTATCATATTAAAGGGCCTTAAAAATATTTGCTCGAAAACCAATTTTTTACCATCAATGTCATATTCTGCAAATATCCAATCTTTTAAATCAATGTCATATTCTGCCAATATTCAATCTTTTAAATCTTTTAAACAAATTCCAAGTATTTTAAATTTGCCTGCAGTGTATACAAAATACTTCAGGGATTACCACTCCCAACTTTAAACTCAAATCTACAGTTGGCACAGCTACTCATTCAGTGGTCAGAAGAGATCGCGTGGTACCCTACAGGCGCACTGTTTTCGGTCAGTCTTTTCAGAGGCAGTCATATTGGAACAGCATACCACTCTCCATAAAAGAATGTCCAATTTACTCTTTTAAAAAGCAGCTAAAGATCTGGCTTGAATTCAGAATAAAACACGGTTAGATGAAGAGGCCAGGCGAGTAGGTCTTAAAATCAACACACAAAAAAAACAAAAACAATGAGGATTAACGCAAGCAACCAGGAAATAATCCAGATCAATGGAAAATACATTGAAGAGGTAGAGCACTTCATATACTTGGGAGTTACAGTTTCTAAAGAGGGAGGCGGAATGAAGGACCTGAAGAACCGACTATCAGAAGCAAGGGGTGCTTTCATCAGACTCAAGAAGATCTGTTGCTCCAGCAGCATCACAAAGAGAACAAAACTAAGTCGTGTTCCATAAAAGATGGCTACGCAGAATACTCTGTATACATTGGCAAAATCACGTCACGACTGAAAACCTGCTAGATAGAGCTGAGATGAAGCTACTGAGTGAAGAAGTGAAGCTACTAGCTGGAAAATGATTGGACGTACTACGGCAGATCACGACGACTGCAATATTGCAATGACCTGGGTACCAGAAGGGAAAAGAAGAAAAAGAAGACCAAAGACCACCTGGAGACATACTGTAGCGATAAGAAGAAAAGAGGCAGGATGGACATCAGGGGCTGTTGTGAGGACTGCAGCAGCTCACTGGGAGAAGTGAAAGTGCTCTGTGAAGGCCTTATGTGCCACAAGGCACGAAGTGGATGGGTATCTAACCAGCATTGCACTCACGAGATAACGTCTAAATGTTTATATTGTCCTTTGTGTCTCGTTACCTCTACCTGCCCATGTTTCGTATTACTGTTATTGTTTCATCTGTGGATGAACTATTGGCTAGCTGTTACTAACTGCTTATTCTTACTAATCATTTGTAAACTATTTTACAGTAATTGTTGTTGTATTTTAATGTTGTTGGCACCTCAACATCGTGTCCAGGGACTACAGTTGAAAACTATAGCTATAGTGTTAGCTATATTATAGCTATAGCTAATGGATGGATGGATGGCTCTGTGCCAAAGAACACAATGATGACTCATCTGCAGTCGAGTTCATCAAGCTGATGGAGGTTTAATGATAGTTTGTGGTGTGCATTGACTGAATGCAAGCAATTAGTGGCTGTGTGCGCTGCGATAAATGTCCCAAGTTTCAGAAGGTGCGCTGCGATAAATGTGTCCTTAGTTTCAGAATGAAAGACAACTTTGCACAGATGTCTAACAAACAAAAGAGTAACATGCAAGTGTCTGTGGTAATTTTGAGCGTGCACCCATCTATATCTGTGTCCTGTGAGGTCATCCTCCTTTACACATCGATAAAGTTGACATGCTGCCAAAAGCCAAAAGTCCCATTTGGATGACAGTGACACGAGCTCTCTACAGTGCCATCCGACCTTGAAACATATGTTTCTGTCACACCACGGCAACTGTTGCATGCTGAATAAAGTTCTGTATTCTTCGCTCTAGCTCTTATACAGATGCAAGGAATTAGAGAAAAAGCATTCAGCAGTAACAATAACCTGAGGCAGACAGCCAATGTCTTTTACTAGGGCTGTTAATCAAAATGTAATATGATCTTTAAAACAAAGTATAATAGAAAAAACCAACAACTAGTTTGACAAGTTTTTATGCAGTGTTGTGAAAGCCCCTAGCCTGAATGTACCTGTTTTGTTTGCAACAAGTGCATAACTGTTATTCAGTGTGCTTTAAGCTGTTTAATGACACTATAGGAGTTTACTGTTAAACTAAACCCATAACAAAAACAATTACACACGTTGTAATCTGATTACAACACATATTTTAAGAAAGACCTGTGCCAATGCTAGCAGTGAATGGGATATCCTATTAACGTGCTAGAATATAAATTACTATGTTCCTTCAAATGACAAATATTCACACACAAACGCTGTCGTAACATAAGGATATCTTGTATACCAATGTATTTATTCTTCCAACATGTATTTATTCTTCCTAATCTGTGAAAAACGAGTTATTGAAGTTGAATTACATTTTTATTCTGTGCTTCTTTTTTTTCACTTTAATGTGCCACTCGACCCGAGAGGCCAAGGGCAGCAGGAACAAGAGGTATATTTTTTGCAACAATATTAAAATGCTATTGTTTTACTTTTTAATAATCTATTTTCTCTGCAATTGACGAGAATAGTCAAACTTGTCGAGGATGCCATTTGCAGCACCAAATAAGATACGGGTCAGGACTGAACTATATATTTTGGGTTCATATATTTATATTTTACTGTAAAGCAGTGAGTACATCACCAGTAATGAAGCTCACCGCAAATCATTGCTATGAAACATAAATCTAATAAATAATTATTTCTCAATTATTATAACATACAGAAAAAGAAATATGCATAACAAGTTTTGAAATGTAAAGGAAATTTGTTTAATTACTGGTAACAAAAAAAATGCCTTTCATGTGCCCCCCAGACAGTTTTCACGCCTTTACTGTATAGATGATTACAAATACCATGTAAACAACTTAGAAGGAACTTTACATTCTGCTCTGAAACAAACTGGAAAACAGTTTACACTATAATGAAGTAACTCAGTACTCAGATCCCAAGACAGAGGATTTCACTCCGGTGCTTGACCTTGATCCCCGTAAGGAGCTAGCGAGAACCTCCTTGGTCTTAGTCTGTCCTTTAACTAATTGGCTTAATGTTGGGGCTTTAATTAGAATGATCAGGTGGTGGAAATGTATACAAGCTGCAAGAGGTTTCATCTAGGTTCAATAAAATGGAGCTGTTTATTGTTGCAATTAGTTAGCATATTTACTATACAGCGTGTTGCCTTTATTGATAGGTTTAGGGTGAACTAATAAGGGGGAGGTGAAACAAAATATCAAATAAAGTAATACAAGAGATTACTGTATCTCTTGTATCACTTTATTTGATATTTTGTTTGTCGATACAGTAATTGACCCAGTATTTAGTAAAGCCACTATCCTACTAAGGGGGGGGGGGGGGGGGGGGGGGAATTGTTCAAATTACTGTAAAAAAAATTAACAAATAATTACTGCAAAATATCAACATTATAGTTGACTAGACATGACAATTTGAAATTTTGGTACAGGTTTAAACATGGAGGTTGACACATGAGTTTTCACTGGCAACAAAATAAGGATGTGGTGGGGCTAGATCTGAACCCCCGCACCTTTAGTTTGTCACCTGTAAACACATACACATGTTCAAAAAGAAAGAATAACAATATATCATCCATCCATCCATTTTCTGTACCGCTTAGTCCCAACAATATATCATTAAATACCATTTTAATGTCTCTAATTATTATTACAAACCATAAATCTTGTTTTTGACGACAAACTTGCCGACAATGGCTAAGTGGCTACGGGAAATGATCGCCTTTGGAATAAAAAAAAGAAAAAGAAAAAAGACGCTGAGCTACATAACATGATGTAAAAAAAAAAAAAAAAAAAAAACTAGTTCTGCTTTTACGCCCACCGACTGTTTTGAAGCAGGGCCAGTTCAGTTTATAGTCACAATGTGGTAAGGATGGATGTTGGATGTTCCCGGATAACGTCATGTACTGCACAACGATTCCTAATATTGACGTCACAAAGCACTACCGTCCTTTGTTTATTAATGAGAGGGAAACCACAAGTCATTATAAGGAAAGGGGAAACACCACAACTTCCCCGTGGGCCTCACAAGACAAACACTTCATACAGTTGAAATCACCTAAAATGTAGCCATTAATAGTAGACGTGAATCTATACTGAGGGGTCCCATTTATAGCATTATCGTTCTAGTGTCAGCGCGCTACCTGACAACACCCCTGTAATACCGCTTCAAATACAGTACTAACGCGCTATCATGAAACCGGAATTGAAGGGTGATTCCTTACCGTACAAAGCATTTCGCGTTATCTGACCACCCATTTCTGTATGCCTCAGAGCCGCTTATCGCCGCCGTGAATTACGCTGATGCTCTCGTCGCAAGGCCGGGCGCTCGTGACATGCTTCCATCCAAAGGTAGCCTATCGCCTCCTCCCTCACTGGAGCAGAGACCCGCACCACCTCCTTCTTCTTTTGAGCGTCGCTACACGTCCATGACGACAACTCCCCCTCATTCAACGAGACCTCTCCCCGCCATGAGTCGCATCTGTCACACGTATTTACATAAAAGGTGGAGACTCCGGCTCTTAACACTGTCACTGCTGCAACCGTGACGCTTCGCACGGCACGCGCACTGGGACGTCAAGTAATTACGGTGACAAACGCTTCGTCCCAAGCGTTATTATTGCCTTTATTTCGCCTCATAAAGTTTATCTTCAGTATGTACACTATCATCAGGGGCGTCATCTTAGAAGTGTGAGGAGTGACAAATTTGTAAACAACACTTTCAGCTGTTGCTCCCCTAGCCAAATAATTCAGTGGCCAATGAATGGCATCGCTGTTAGAAGAAGAAAAAAAATCAAAAAACTAAAAGCGCATGAAATAGAAAGGACGTGAAAATATTTGGTACTATTTATTTAATCATCAATTACATATTCAGTTTGATTATTTTTAATCCTATGATGTCAGCTTCTCAAACGTGAATATAACTTCATTATTGTCATGACGGGTGGGATTGGGGACTGTTTGTGTGTAATATATGTATTGATATGAATGAGACCCAAGACGACAGTTGTTGTTCCAGTCACTCTGTATTCAACTGCCGCGGCTCGCCTCATGACGTCACACAACACAGCATCACATCCCTAACATCTCCCCTTTCATAGATGGCAACTTATGCATGAAGATCAAAGTTAAATTCCCACAACGTGTCTCCCCCTCTTGTCTTTACGTATCAGCGAAAACAACTCCTAACTCACATTTTTAAAGAACAGTGTACATATAACTCACATGTCAAAGAGCAGTGTACAACATATAATTTTTTTTTTTTTTACACATTCGTTTCCATCAACAACCCAATTGACCGCGAGGCCCCTCAGTACCCACACAGCTCACAAGTCCAGTCTCTTCGGCGTTTTTATAATCCTGCCACTGGCCGTCCTGCGCCCTGGCACAGGTGTATGTAGAGGAGATCCATTTTGAGGCTGGTGGACGTCGCTCTGCCCCTGCAGTGCGACCTCCAGGGCGACTGTGTCAGTGTCGCCCGTAGTGTCAATCGCGGTGTCAGGTGGATCCCCGGGTTTGTCAGCCGGTGGGCTGATGTGCTGCACTCCGTGCTGCCCCAGCATTGCGGCGTTACTCTCCGCAGGTCGCAGATCCACCCTGTTACGGCGGTACAGTGTCCCTTTGACGTCCACCAGGTATGACCTGGGGCCCACCAGCTGTAAGCATACTCCTCTCTGCCACCTGCCCGTCCTGTCCCCAGGTCGGGGCTTCATCCTTATGTCCTGTCCGATACACAACTCGGGCAGATCTCTGGCCGATTTGTCATACCAGAGTTTGGCTGTCTGGTGTTTTACTCGCAGCCTGTCCGGACCCCCCCACCCACCCCACCACACTCGGCTCCAAAAGTGTGTCAGCAACCGGGAGTGGCGTTCTCAGTCTGTGAGACATCAACCTCTGCGCGGGGCTGCTCAGCATGCCTTCCGTAGGCGTGTTCCTCCACTGCAGGATGGCCAGCCAAGGGTCGGTACCCGCCCTTGCTGCCCTCTTGCACAGGCTCTTGACAATCTTCACGGCTGACTCAGCCTTCCCATTTGATTTTGGGTACCTGGGAGAGGATTTGACATGGTCAAAGCCCCAGTCTCTCGCAAACCTCCTGAACGTTTCGCAGTCGAACTGGGAACCACAGTCTGTAATTACCCGATCAGGCTGACCGTGCCGTGCAAACTGGGCCTTGCACCTCAGTACCGTGGTCTCAGCTGAAAGATCTGGGAGCAGCTCTACTTCCCAGAAATCCGAATAATGATCAACCATGATCAGAAAGTCCTTGCCAGCCTGCGTGAACAGATCCATGCTGAGGATCTGCCATGGTCGTGTAGGGAGTGCATGGGACATCATCGTCTCCCGCTGCTGTCCGTGTGCATATTCGTTGCAGGCTGAGCACTGGCTCACATAGTCCACGATCTCACCGTGCATGTTGGGCCATATAGCGTGTCTCTGGCCTGTCTGTAACAGGCATCTCCTCCTACATGGCTGGCATGGATGCGTTTCAACATTTCAGCACGCAATGATTTGGGCACTATAACTCGCTGACTCTTGAAAAGCACTCCATCCTGTGCGCTGATCTCGTCCCTGATGGACCAGTATTCTCTGATTGCCAATGGAGTGTCCTCCCGGCGATCTGGCCAACCACGGAGCACCACCTCCTGCAACAGCTGAAGACTCCCATCACCCACTGTGTGCAATTTTATCTGCCTCAGCCGTTGGCTGGTGACGTTCAGATGCTCAGCCTGATTTATCTGTTCGGCGTCCACTTGGGCTCTCTGGATGCAGCAAACAGTCTGTTTCGAATATCTCGTGCCAGGCGGTGAAGCCATGGCCCTACTCAAGGTGTCACTGAGGTGCATGTCGGGCCCTGGCTTGTACACCACCTTCAGATTGTATCCCTGTAGTGTGAGCAGCATGCTTTGGAGTCGTTTGGGCGCTGAGAGGAGTGGCTTGGTGAAAATGGAGATGAGTGGCTTGTGGTCGGTTTCCGCTGTGATCTCCCCCCGCCCATACAAATAGTAATGAAATCGCTAACACGCGAACACTATGCTCAGACATTCTTTCTCGATTTGTGCATAGTTCCGCTCCGTCTGAGTAAGTGCCCGCGAAGCAAAGCTTACCGGCTGATTCTCCTGCAGCAGGCAACAGCCAAGTCCCTTCTGACTCGCGCCACTCTGTATGGTGACTGGCTTGGTCACATCGTAGTATCGGAGGATCGGGGCCGACGTGACAAGTCGCTTAATCTCCTCGACCGCTGCGTCGTGTTTTGGCAGCCAATGCCATGGGACATATTTGTCCAACAATCTCCGTAGTGGCTCACACACCTCAGAGAGGCGAGGCATGAACCTTGCGAGGTAGGTCACAAACCCAATGAATCGCTGCACGGCCTTGGCGTCCTCAGGGTGTGGCATGTCCCGGACCGCTCTGATTTTCTCCGGGTCTGCTCTAAGGCCCTCCGCTGATAGGATGTGTCCGTGAAAGTTGACCTCTCTGACCCTGAACACTAGTTTCTTCAATCTCAGTCTTAGATTTACCTCCCTGCATCTTTGCATGAGCGCTAACAGCTTTGCATCATGGTCCCGTGTGGCTATCTCATCTGTCCCCCCACACCCCACAATCAATATGTCATCTACTATAGGTTCCACCCCATCTAACCCTGCCAGTAGCTCATGCTGCTTTTGCTGGTAAATCTCTGGGGCCACAGACACTCCAAACGGCAGCTTTAACCACCGCTTCCTGCCCCACGGCGTCCAGAACGTGGTGGTGTAACTGCTCTCTTCGTCTAATCTGGACTGTAGAAAGGCATCTCTTGCATCTACTAGTGTAAAGATGCGGGCCCTGGGCAGCTTGTGCAACACATCTTCAAGTGTTGGCATAATGTAGTGGGACCTCTTTAGAGCCTGATTTAATGACTTGGGATCTATGCAAATTCTCAACTTTTCTGCCTGCTTGACAATCACCATGTTGCTAATCCACTCAGTAGGCTCAGACACTGACGTTAGGTGGCCATCAGCCTCATACCTATCTAACTGGGCCTTGACTGCCTCCCTGAAGGCCACCGGGACGTTGCGTGGGGAAGCCTGCACCGGGGGTACATAACTATCTAGCACAAAATGAACATCCCCTGGGAGTGACTCAACTGGATCGTTGAAAACATCCGCGTACGTCTGTACAAGATGTTGTCTGGTTAATGGCCCTGAGCTGCTGTGTCTCACCATAAGAAGTTCTTCTGGGATGGTGAAGTGCACACTCGTTTCGCCTGACAACAGAGGTCTCTGCCCACTTCTCACTATTTCGAACCGTAGCCTGTGTACTCTACCCCTCACTACGCACTTTGTGCGGAATATGCCCGCGGATTGCATGGATTGGCCTGAATACAATACTAGCCTGGTCTGGCTAGGTAGTAGCTTTGCCCCCGGGTCAAGTCTTCCCATGTCTTTTATGCTCATGACATCACATGTGGCCCCCGAATCTATCTGGCACCTCTGAAACCCACCATGCATTTCCAAGTTAACAAACCATTTCTTCCCTCGCCCCTGAACTGCCCCTATGCTCTCCGCTGTGTAAATGTGTGCTTCCATGTCAGACCTGTCCATGTCCTCGGGTACTTCACCGTCTGCCACGTGTAGCTGTCTTGTGGCTTGGCCCTTCTTCATGCAAACCTTGGCAAAATGATTTGCGGTCCCACAGCTCCTACAGTTCTTTCCAAAGGCCGGGCAAAAATCACGCCCACGCCTGTGCATGTTGCCGCAGAATCTGCACATAGCGCTGTCATATGTGTTAGGTGTCTGATTTCGAATTCTGTCCGGACGCTCCTGCCTGGGCAGGGGACGTGGCCCCGGGCCATCCATTGTGTGCACTGTCTCCGGAGGGCTGTCCTGCGTGATCGCTTGTATCCTCGTGTCTGTCATCTCCGCCGTTCTGCATATGTCTATGGCAGATGCCAGTGTGAGATCTTTTTGTCTGAGCAGCCAGCGGCGCACACTTTCATCACTCACACCCAGCATCAGTCTGTCTCTGATAAAGTCCTCTTTGAGTTGTCCATACTCACATGAAACAGCTTTCTCCCTCAGTTTCGTTACGAACACATCAATGGGCTCCCCTGCATCTTGCTTGCAGGTTCCAAAAACAAATCTCTCAAATATGACGTTTCTAGCTGGTTTGAAGTACTCCTCCAAAGCATCAAGAATAACTTTAACATCCTTCCCTTGGTCCACCGTGAGACCAAAGTTATGCTTGTAAATGTGACGACATTCACTACCCATTACTCTCCGTAGGGTTGCTGCTTGCACTGGTTGCTCTTTCTCTGATAACCCCGTCCCCAGCAAATAGTCTTCAAAATCCCCTCTGAAATTGTCCCAATTGCTTGCCAGGTCGCCGCTCATCTTCATCTCCTCCAGTGGTGGTATATTCGTCGCCATGGCGGGTGGTGTCGTTAGCCTAGCAGGTCGCTAACCGCTGTTTCGCTCGTCTTTGCCTTCTGACCGTCTGTCCCTCCTCACCGTCTTTCACTGGCCCCGCAGTGAAGCAAAGCGCCGTCCGGCCAAACCGTGGTCGGGTCTAGTCACTTCTGACACCATGTTTGTGCGAGGCATGGCGAGGCATGACGAGGCATAGCGAGGCGAGGCGAGGCGAGGCGAGGCGAGGCGAGGCGAGGCGAGGCAAGGCAGGGCAAGGCAAGGCATACATCACGTAGGACAGATAACCCAACAAAAACAGAACAGAAACGAGGGAACTAAATACAAGAAAGTGTCAAGACAGCGAAACACCTCGACAAGACTATGCCTTGAGCAATGAAAAATGATCGGTCACAGAAAGATGAGATTACTTTAAAAATATATATATATATTTAGACAGGACAGTTCCAGTTTGATGAACACTCAAGACATAGACATATATAGAGTCACACGTTCCCGAGATATTGTGTTAGATGATCACACAATTTGCTAAGCCCTCTTTAGCCCAGCGTACCCAGTCCTGTTACTTTTCAGACACAGCTGGTACATCAACCTCCATGCTGAAGAAAAATAAGAATTAAGTTCTTTGAAGGGATTTTAATCAGTTAAATAAAAAATGGTCATCTCTGCAGTAATTAATTTAAGTATGTTATTTCTGTTTCTTGTTTTTCTCAGAGTCTCAGAAGGTAGTTGAGACACTTGACAATCCTTGATTACTTAAAGCAGCGATGTCAAACTCATTTTTTGTCACGGGCCACAGTGTACTCAGTTTCCTTCGGAGGGCCATTATGACTGTCAACGCCTTAAATTATATACAGTATAAGCTACACAACAAACTGATGAAGAACTAGCATTGAAATCAGAGGTTAGTAAAAACTGCAAATATTTTAAAAAGTCAAAGTCAGCTTTATTGTCAATCTCTCCACATGTCACAACACACAAAGAGACCGAAATTACGTTTTTCTCTATCCCACGGTGACGAGACACATAACACGATAGACATACATGTACGCGACACAATATAAAAACAAGAAGGCAAAAATTCAAACATCAATAGTAAGAGTGATGAATAAATAATAAATAAACAGATAACACAATAAATAACGGAGCCAGCAAGCATAGCGCAAAAGTAAAAAACATCATAAACAAAAAGGCACAAACAATAAATAATAAGAGTAATAACAAATAATAAATAATAAGAGCCAGTGTGCATTCAGACAGTAAAAGTACAGGACGCTACGCAGAACGGGGGAGCGAGTTCAGGATCCTAACAGCCTGGAGAATGAAGCTGTTTGAGAGTCTGGAGGTGCGGGAGCGCAGGCTTCTGTACCTCTTCCCAGAGGGCAGAAGCTCGAACAAAGAGTGAGCGGGGTGACTCGCATCACTCACAATCGTGGTCGCCTTGCGGGTGAGATGGGAGGTGTAAATGTCCTTCAAGGAGGGGAGCGAAGCACCAGCAATCTTACCAGCAGTGTTCACTATGCGCTGCAGGGCCTTCAAGTTGTAGTCAGTGCAGCCGCCACCCCAAACAGCAATACAGCTGGAGAGGACGCTCTCAATGGTGCCGCGGTAAAATGCAGTCATGACGGCCGGAGGAGCGCTCGCTCGCCTGAGTTTCCGCAGGTAATAGAAATAAGTAGCAATATCTGTAGTTTTTAAAAGTGAAAACAATTTGCAGTCTTATTATCGACACATGAAGTCGATCCAAAATTTGTCTTCGCAGGGCACATGAAATGATGTGATGGGCTGTATCTGGCCCCTTGGCCTTAAGTTTGACACGTATGACTTTGAGCCTCAACTCTCCTAGAGAATGTGAAATCGAGAGTGGACTGTTGCCCTCTTCAAACCATGACATGATGTGCAGAGAAATAAATGAGAAGTGGGATATAGAACAGTCAATGGTAAATCGGAATGATAAAGCTTAAATTTGTGTTTGTCCAAATTCTGGATGTTAGGGTCTCCCCCTTTACTCTTGGCATCTTACAAATGGAACCTGTAGGGTCTATTGGGTTTCACTGGTTGACTATCTGAGTTACTGACTTTTAACAGTCACTTTCTCTTTACCTACAGAGAAAAAGAAGTCCCTTGACTCAATTTTACACTATTCTGCGACACTTTTCATAATGTATAATATTATGCAGATTACAAAGCTGTTTCACGTTGGTGTGTGAAGATGTGCACAAATAAGACCCTGTACAGGTATGATTACACATAAAAGTTTAATATCGATACTGTAGATTAGAATAGACAACAGTAGATGTTTACAATGTGGTGGTGTGAGACAGGTTGGATAGTCTTACTGTTGACAATTGCCTTCCTTTTTTATTTTGTTTATATATATTTTTTCCCCTCGATTATATGAATTTTGATATTGTCTGGTGCAAAAATCGTAATCATGATGATAATTCAATTAATTGAGCAGCCATAATATAAAATCAATTTATTCTCTAAAATAAAAAACAGCCTAAGACATTCGCATATTTGTGATAGTTGGATATTGTTTGAAAATTTCATTTATTTAGATTTAAGTATATTTGGTTAGTTTGGTTAAAGTGAGCATCAAAACATTGACTGTCCTTCATGGACATTTTTCAGTTAGAGTGCATGCAATAAACTCTGCTAATGGCATGCACTAACAAAGCTCCACTAGCTGGTCAGTTAAGTTCCTGAAATATTTTATCCACTTACTTTGTTTGTTTTTGTTTCTATGAAAGTATATTGACCACGAGAAAAGCACACATTAGACACCAACCGGACAATTTCCGGGAAAAACATCAGTGTCTGTTTATTGCGTGTTGTTTAGCGTTGCAGATGCACTCAGGGAAAATAGGCCCTGAAGTAAAGTGTGCTTCCTGCTGTTGCCTGGCTTAATGTTGCTATACACAACCAGTCATTTGAACATCCTTCCTTTTTACAGTCCCATTTGCTTCCTGTTTTAGAAACTACTTCTTGGCCTCAACCGTTAAGAGTCCTGTTTGTTGGCCTGCAGCCCTTACTGCAATAGATTAAGACTCTTCCTCAGATATTATACATACAATTGTGTTACATAACTTAGCACAAAGTGCTTTGCAGCTCATGGTTCATTGCACTATAATGAGTCTTCCAGGACTTTCAAGCCGAGTTTGATTTCTATCACAAGGCAAGGGTCAAGAAAAACGACATTATGTTTTGATGCGAAATCCTGATAAAGATGCAGCTAGTCTTTTTTTCCACACTTATTTAATCCATCCTATCTTTAATCCATTAGTGCTTTAAATGCCATTACTCCCCACATTCGACTGTAGCGAGGTATAGCAGGCGGTAAATAAGTAAATGTCGAATACTAGCCTCTTTAAAGCACTTATGTTACATTCTTAACTCAAATTTGGTTTTTATCAAACAACTTGGGCTGACAATAATTTTTCACATCTAAAATAAATACTTGAAGATAAATAAAAAATCTGCCATATAACAAAGTTGGTTGTACTGTGTGTAATCCTCCAAGGCAGAATTCTTACATGATCACACGTACTCACAAAAAAAAGGGTGAACAGAAAGAGCATGGAGGTGACTCAAGAGTTGACGGCTTCCCCCACACAAATGAAGATCTTAGATTGTAAATGTTAGACCTCACACAGATCTGATCGGATTTCAAATTTGTTATTGGTTTTAAATATTTAATATTTCAAAGATTAATCAAAGTTATTGAAAAGAAAATGTTTGATTTGCATTTGCAAAAATGTGTGTTTTTTTTTGCTCTTTCGCATTACTTTTATACTTTAAGTAGTCTTAAAAACATGATTTTTGTTCTTAAACGGAAGGATGTAGCTTTAAAATATCTTTTGAGGAGCATATCTCCCGCGGGGAAGGCCGAAAGAGTGGGCGGGCAGGCCAGCCATGAGTGAAGGCCTTATTTGCACACATTCATGCGTGATAGCACTTGGAGGTTAAAATAGAAATAATATGGAAAAAAAAAATAGAAAAAGTTAAAATAATTCCAAAGAACTCCTGGTGAGTCTTTTCAGAGGACGCCTCCAGAGCTCCCACGTTGAGGTCTTGATGAGGACAGGGAACAATATTGTAAAGTTTGAGACATATCTGGTGTCCCCATTTTTGTGTCTAGTCTTTTATTTGCCAAAATAAACCCCCTTCCTACTACTGTTTAATGCACCGTGCCATGTTGGAACGGATGGCGTCATGTCATTGACTTTTCAACCACTGCTTAAAAATCGCTTGCCTATGGAAGGATATCTTTTTTGTTTTTCAATCTACGTAATAACCTAAATAAGTCGCTGTACGAGAAAACAAAGAAAAGGAAAAGAAAGCTTGGCTTCCCTATTCAACATGAAATGTCCTCGGCATCCACTCGGCCAGTAAACATCCATCCATCCATTTTCTGAACCGCTTAGTCCCCAAGGGGGTCGTGGGAGTGCCGGAGCCTATCCCAGCCGTCATCGGGCAGTAGGCGGGGGACACCCTGAACCGGTTGCCAGCCAATCGCAGGGCACACAGAGACAAACAACCATTTGCACTCGCACCTAGGGACAATTTGGAGTCTTCAATCGGCCTACTAAGCATGTTTTTGGGATGTGGGAGGAAACCGGAGTGCCCGGAGAAAACCCACGCGGGTCCGGGGAGAACATGCAAACTCCACACAGGGAGGGCCGGAGGTGGAATCGAACCCGGACCCTTCTAACTGTGAGGCGGACGTGCTACCCAGTGCTCCACCAAGCCTACGGCCAGTAAACAAATTCTGTCAAATCTGAGATTTTCCACCGGGCATGCCACTTTCAATGTGGAGTCTAATTTATTTGTTCATCTTTTATTCCTTGGAATTTGAACTTGGCATCTCGACTCAAATGTATTCATTACATATTACATTGATTAAATCGATCCTTATAATTTATAGAAGTGATTTGTGCCGATCTGTGGCCAGCATCGATGTAAACAAGTCCAGCTCTCATCGAGCGATACATCGATACATAGATTAAACACGCCGTGTGTATATGTTTTCTAAATTCATTGGATACGTTGGTGCATCTTTTGATTATGTCAGTGATTGGTTATCTGTTTTTTTTTAATTCGCTGATCAATGATCGGCACCAAAATCCTGATCTTGTAAAGCGAACATTGAACATGTTTAGTATTTGTGATCCAGTAATATATGAGAACAAAACAGATTTCTTTTTCCCCACTTCTGAATATTTATAATGACAATAATAATCTGCTCAAAATTGGCATTGGTTTGCTCCCAGACCAATGCTATTAAACTTCACAGAAATCCATTAAGGTTTAATCTATTCTGCCAAAGTAAAAATACAAGAACCCACGTTAAAACACCTGCCTCACACGTTGGACTTCACTTAGGTTAAAAAAGGGGGCAAGGAGAAATAAGAAAGATCATCACAAGTAGGGGGTATTTGCACAGCAAGTATTGGAATAATGATGGTGTCCACCTTTCATGAGTTGAGCCTTGTTGAAAATCCCCTTCTGCCTATTCTCAGACATGCACACAGCAGGCTTCCCAGATAACTACATATTCAGTTATTAGCAAAGGTGAAAGTTACTTTGAGGGCATAAGGCCCTTAGTGAAATTTGAAACTTTTTAGAATCTAGAGAAGGAAACATGGAGAGCTCCTTATATATCTTTCACCATGCTTCGATATCTTTGACCCGTTCAGCCTTGGGCTGGATGTTGGAAAGATATGCCTTATTGTCTCTGCGGGAACTGAAAATATAATTTTCATATTTGGCGTACGGCTGCAATATGAGCTACAGGAGGAATGATTCCAGGGATTTAGGTTTGGGGGATAATGTGGGGGTCAAATGAAAGTCATCTAAGTGGATTGGTAATGTTGTCAAAGTACAGTATAATTTTATCATTAACACTCAAAATTATTATTTGCAATATGTTTACTTCTTTAATAGTTAAGATTGTCATGATCTCTCTTTGTTGATTTGGTTTTGATTAGAATTTAGCATCATTATATGTACTATGTTTTCATCTCCGGCCCTCCCTGTGTGGAGTTTGCATGTTCTCCCCGTGGCCGCGTGGGTTTTCTCCAGGCACTCCGATTTCCTCCCACATCCCAAAAACATGCTTGGTAGGCCGATTGAGCACTCCAAATTCTCCCTAAGTGTGAGTGCGAGTGTGAATAGATGCTCGTCTATGTATGCCCTGTGATTGGCTGGCAACCAGTTCAGGGTGTCCCCTGCCTCCTGCTTGATGACTGCTGGGATAGGCTCCAGCACACCCGCGACCCCCGCGGGGACAAACGGTATAGAAAATGGATGGATGGATGTCGGTCTGGTTAAATGATTGGGATTAGGGATGAGAATTGATTTTTCGCACGTCACTCTATTCTCAACGTTCTTAACGAAACCAAACTTTGGAGCGCTTCCGCCTCACAGGTACCATCATTGTTCACATCACTATGCATGTTGCGTAGAGTGCATAACGTTGGTAGCGGTGTAAATCGTGCTGACTGGAATCGCTAAGGTAATTGTTAGCAAAATAACAAATGATTCCAAGGAATTTTAAATTTCTGACTGGGGAAAAGCAGACCTAATTCCCAATGTAGGCGTTCAAATGCAATTTTAGTATGCAATGTAAATGTATTGGATTGGTGTTTATTAGCTGATAAATAATACATTAGTGTGCATGTTGAAAAGCATCTTGCTGCGATAAAAGCGGGCCTATACTTTGAAAAAGGTCCAGAATAAAAGAAATGTTTCACAGATGCCAATCATGCTACCCTTGGTTGTTCTTTCTATTGGGGTTGCTATAAGGCAATAATTTCTCCCAGAGCACACCACTGCAACTTGTTATGCCTCAATTATGATCAGGATAGGATGTTCATTTTTCAATTGGCTTGAATTATACGGGGCAGATCCTGCATGGGGAGAGAGCCTACGACTAGAGAATTGTGAAACACTGTTGTATCTTTCTTAACAACCTCTGTCATACTTGACTAAAGAATACGTCAAGGCAGTTTTACTGGCTCTTAATTGATTCAGATGGTTTTCATTATTTTTTTCTATCTAATGTATCACATTACAAGATGAGGTCTTCTTCTATGTTTCACTGCATTTAGATCAAATGAAGAGTTATTAAAAGTGTTATCCCATGGAGCCGGCAGAATGAAAAACGTTCTCCTTCTTTTAAAGCAATATTCACTTTGATTAGACACAGGAGAGGCCATCAAAGATATTGCTCATGGCTAATCTGCTTCTCTTCCTATGTGGGATCCTAACACAGATGAGCAGAGTGATTTAATATTTTAGAATTTAGGCCTGGATACAAGCCATTTCCCTTTGGAAAAAAAATATTGGTGAGAAAAGAAAGTACTTGAAGGTTGCTCTATACAAGTGTAATGACCAGATTACAATTTTGACTGTAAAAAATTATGTCAACATTCATAATAATAATAGTCATTCATTCATCTTCCGAACTGCTTATCCTCATGAGTCCAAGCAGAGTTTGGGTGGTAGGCGGGGCACACCCTGAACCAGTAGCCAGCCAAGGGTACATATCGACAAACAATCATTTATACTCAGAATGTCCTGTTCCATTGAGATCCACTTCAATTCCAAGCGGTCCAGGAGCTCTGGAAGACAACTGTCACTACAACGCCATCTTGAACAAAAAAAAAAGTATATGTGGCCCGATTAATTAGGACGTGAAAAGAATTACAGGAGCAATATATGGATTATTTTCGCAGATGGTGGCTTTAGTAGTGCCTAGTGAAGTCAGTGAAACCATTGTTGCGAATAACTGCACTCTGATGATATGGGTGCCATGGATGTGATCAGATTTGATGAGTAAAGGAGTCACAGCAGTTATTTGGTGTCATGCGCCCACGCAACCAGTACCTTGGACAGCGCAACTCTCCTCACCCTACTGTCCCGTCAGGCTGCATTAATGATGACCCAGCCCACTCTGTCAGTTCGGCCACGTTGCTACCCTGTCCTGTTGTCTGCCTTCCCCAAACTGACTCCTGTTGCCAACCAAGCTGGTTTACCTGTTGCTTGACCCATGTATGACTTCTACCTAGCCTGACCCTTTGCCCATTATTCAACCATGAGTTCTGTATGCCCTACCTGGGTCTGCGTTTGTCTCTGCTTCGTTCTCTGCCCAGGTCCGACCTTCTGCCTGTCCCTGACCATGAGCCTGTTTCGCCTTTGCCAGCATCACTGAAGCATTCGCTCCACTCTAACACCTGTGATCCACTTCCCATTCCACTTCTCGACCATAAACGAGAGTAATGTGACACATTTGATTGTCCTGACATGTTACAATTTGGAATCTATTGCCATGGGAACTGTTGCTATGCGGTGGTCGATAGGGAAACCTGGCTAAATTCTGGCCTTTTTGTCCGACTCATTTGTTCTGCGTTGTTCATGTGCAATTTTTAAATAGCCATGTGCGCAGTGTGTCCAGGGGAGCTATAAGAGGAGGACAGAGGTAATTGTACACTGACATAATAAGATGGGCATAACAGTGGGATTTCTTATTTATACGTAGCATTCATTTTTGCAATTGTGATTATGACTATGATCTGCCCAATGATTTCAGTACACCATGTCCTCATTGAGGTCACAGGTGAGGTCACAATATGAAAAACTATTCATCATTAACATATGGCGTATTTGTCAAAATACCATAAACACACATCTTATGGCCATGCCCAATGTCAAGGGAGTTGACGGATTAAAAACTAAGCCAAACGTTTGGGCCATTTACTGTGATATGCGAGAATTAGGGGAACTGGCTATGTCGTGTCACTGCTAGTCTGAAAGAAACATGGAAGGAAAGGAGGAAATAGGACTGGGACAATGACTAATTGAGCTACTTACAAAGAAAAATGTGAACTGTCTGAGTCCACCAAATGTACGTTTCACCTTCGTCACAAATCATTAAAAGATTTACTTTTCAAAACCATATTATCAATACAAATTGCTAAGTTTGCCACGGGGAGTGAACGTGATATTTCACACGTACTTCACCTGCTGCCATCAGCGTTGTGTCTAACTAGGCATGTGCGTGCATGATTTGATGTGAGGATAGTGAAGTACAGTAATCACTCGTTTGTCGCAGATAATTAGTTCCAAAAACCACCCGTGATAAGTGAAATCCGCGAAGTACGGTCACCAACAAGAAGTACTAGGCAGGCTAACCAGTTAGCGGAAATATGCTTTTTCGTGATCATGCTAACACGCGAATACGGACTTGTGGGCTGCCACTTGCGACGATCAGACAGACATTGAGGAGTATACTGACTCTGTTTCCTTCTACATCAGGAAGTGCATTGATGATGTGACTCACTCAAAATCCATCGTCACTCGGGCTAACCGGAAGCCATGGCTGACGGGGGCTGTTTTCAGGCTGCTGAGGGCCAGGGACAAAGCCTTTAGAGCGGGGGATGAGGCTGGCTTGAGGACTGCGAGGGCCGACCTGTCCCGGGGCATCAAAGAAGCAAAGAGGGCGTTCTCTTGCAAACTTACTGCCCACTTCAAGGACAGCAGGGACGCACGGAGCTTTTGGCAGGGCATTCAGACCATCACGGACTACAAGCCCGCACCGCAGAGCTGTGAAGGGGACGTCCGTCTGCTCAGTGACCTTAACCGCTTCTTTGCTCGCTTCGACGCTCAGAACAGCACTTGCCCGCTGAAGGCCACTCCGCCTTCACACGAGCTGCCCCTGTGCCTCTCCGCCGATAGCGTGAGGAGGGCGCTTGCCGCTATCAACATCCGTAAGGCGGCGGGCCCTGACAACATCCCGGGTCGAGCGCTGAAGGACTGCGCTGGTGAGCTGACGGATGTCTTCACAGACATCTTTAACACTTCCCTGCAGCAGGCCATCGTCCCGTCGTGTTTCAAAGCTGCCACCATCGTACCTGTGCCGAAGAAACCTGCTCCGTCTTGCTTCAATGACTACCGCCCCGTGGCACTTACGCCCATCATCATGAAGTGCTTTGAGCGGCTTGTCATGGAGCACATCCGTTCCGTTCTCTCTTCCAGTTTGCGTACCGAGCCAAGCGGTCCTCTGAGGATGCCATCTGCTCTGCCCTCCACTCGGCCCTCACCCACCTGGAGAGAAGGGACTCGTATGTGAGATTGCTGTTTGTGGACTTCAGTTGTGCCTTCAACACCATTGTGCCACAACGTCTCATCAGCAAACTTGACAAGCTGGGCCTCAGTACCTACCTCTGCAACTGGCTACTGGACTTCCTCTGTCAGAGGCCACAGGTGGTACGTGTTGGCGACAAGATCTCCGCCAGCATCACGCTGAGCACAGGGGCCCCCCAAGGCTGCGTGCTCAGTCCGCTACTCTTCACCCTCCTGTCGCATGACTGCATTGCAACCCACAGCGACAACCGCATAGTGAAGTTTGCTGACGACACGACTGGTGGGTCTCATCACCAAGGGAGACGAGACTCAGTACAGGCTGGTGGTTGACCTTCTGACCACGTGGTGCAGGGACAACAACCTCCTGCTGAACGTCGACAAGACCGAGGAGGTTGTTGTTGACTTCCGGAAGGGTCACACCCAACACCTGCCGCTGACCATCGACGGTGCTGTGGTGGAGAGAGTGAGCAGCGCCAGGTTCCTGGGGGTGCACATCAGTGAGGATCTCCCCTGGTCCACCAACACCGCATCACTGGCGAAGAAGGCCCAGCGCTGCCCGTACTTCCTGCGGAAACTCAGGCGAGCGAGCGCTCCTCCGGCCGTCATGACTACATCTTACCGTGGCACCATTGAGAGCGTCCTCTCCAGCTGTATTGCTGTTTGGGGTGGCGGCTGCACTGACTACAACTTGAAGGACCTGCAGCGCATAGTGAACACGGCTGGTAAGATTATTGGTGCTTCACTCCCCTCCTTGAAAGACATTTACATCTCCCATCTCACCCGCAAGGCGACCATGATTGTGAGTGATGTGAGTCACCCCGCTCACTCTTTGTTTGAGCTTCTGCCCTCTGGGAAGAGGTATAGGAGCCTGCGCTCCCGCACCACCAGACTCAACAACAGCTTCATACTCCAGGCTGTTAGGATCCTGAACTCGCTTCCCCTTTCTGCGTAGCGTCCTGTACTTTTGCGCTACGCTTACTGTCTGCTGTATGCACACTGGCTCCGTTTTGCTCCTCTTCTTTATTGTGTTATCTGTTTATTTATTATTTATTCATCATTCTTATTATTTATTGTTTGTGCCTTCTTGTTTTTATATTGTGTCGTTTACTTGTATGTCTATCGTGTAATATGTCTCGTTACCGTGGGATAGAGAAAACGTAATTTCGGTTTCTTTGTGTGTCTTGACATGTGAAGAGATTGACAATAAAGCTGACTTTGACTTTTCCTAAAGGAATGTAAACCAACATTTGGAGCAATACTACATTGTCCTAAAGGTTAGATACATGTTTCCTCAATTTAGAAGATGTATTTTGACTTTTAAATGTTTTTTTAAATTTGGGAAAAGAATCCGCGATGTAGTGAAGCCGCGATAAACGAAAAGCGAAGTAGCGAGGGATCACTGTAATAGTACTAGTTCTCTGACAATTGCAGACCAGCTTGTGGGGGAAATGCCAGTTGAGGAAATAACCTGCTTCCTTCTAAAAAAAATCCTGCTTCTTAATAATGTAGAGTGAGTTAAGATCAACTAAAAGTGGCAAGTGACAACATATAGTTACACGTTTATATTCTTTCAAGATGCTGCTTCAGAGGCTGTTGTAATGACGGTATTGTCTATGAAGCCCATCAACGCCTTTTCTTTATTTACTTCACTGCTAGTCTGTCACACAGTTGCGACAGCCACCAAAGAGAATTTGGATCACTTGTGGGATAAGGCTGGAGGAAGCGGGTACACTAATGCTCAGGTTAGCTTTGCACCGACTAGCAAATAGGATGACGCAACACGAGCGGATGGATGTAAAATTGGACCAAATCAATCACCAGTTCAGAAAATGGATCGATGGTTGGGAGTCCATTTGTGCTGCCGGCATAGATACCAATAAAGAAAGCCTTTACTGCTGTGTTGAACAGGAAGTCCTGTGATGGTCTCTTTGTTAATGCCCTGATTATAAAATAACACGTGGCTTGATTTGTAGGCGCATGTCTAATGTTTGTAACAATCCAATCTGCGTCAAAATAGCTAAATAATTCAATGAGTTATAATGAATGAAGCCAAACACAAACAATAGCTGGTATCTATGGTATCGGAAAATCCTCCCAAGAAAGAGCACGCAAGCTAACCCATCCAGTGTTTACTGCGAGGACTATTTATCACTATTTTGCTACACTGTGCAATAACAGCCCTAGATTCGACCGTTGGCCACAATGAAATGTGATACTTGATAAATGTTGATACTTAAGGAAAAAAAAAAACACATCTGCTTAAGACTTTTTCAAATCAATGAATATCTGGCTTTTTAAAATATTTTGAGCAACGTATGATGGAGATAAAGGACTACATTATACTACTATTTTGTTCACATATAAACTAAACTAGATTATAAACCGCAGGGGTTGGATGAACTGTCCTCATTTCTATTACCTCCATTACCAAAAGAAATCCTTTTACAATATCATAAAAATTGTGAAAAAATCCATAGATAAGCCACACTATCATCAAAGCTTGGGCAAAAAGTAGCAGTTTATAGTTCGGAAATTACAGTACTATTAAGGGCAATTTTTATTTATTTTCTAAGAAATTCCCATACCAGTTGTACAATGACAATCAAGACATTCTTCTTCTCATCCCCCCTTTGGAAACGATGAATTCACTCGGAAGTCGTTTGGTGACGTTGCCATGAGGTTAATTGAATACACACACATATACACACACACGCGCACGCACGCACACGCACAATTATTATTATATGCACCTTTCATCATTTACCCTTCATTGAAAAAGTCCATAAGTCGTTGTATAAGTCAATGAACATCTTTTATTTCGTTTAAATGCCACTAATTACTGGATAAGTGACAGGGTCTGTGTAATTGAGTCGGATCCAGTTGTCAGGGAATAATTTGAAGGTAAGCGCTTAGTCGCCCACACAGGTGGAAAAAAAAACACCTTAGGCCCATCCTGGCATCTGATATTTATCGTGTGCCTGTGCTTCCATGTAATTGGCCTATGCACAGTACTGCATGCATGCAATGTGTGTACTGGATACTTGCACCGGGGAGATTCAGATGAGACACTCAGTTCATATCGCAGATGAAGGAATCATATTATTCTCTGATCTCACAAAGAACGGAGAGTTGGCAGCAGAAAAAAACTCCAGTGTGCCCATGACAGATTTACGTGCTGCTGCTTCTTCAGCCCTCAGCTAGACAGGAACTGACTGATATTTGACCTTTCCAGAAAAGTGAAGAGGCTTCTACTGTTATTCCTCATGGGAGAAAATCCCAACACACCTCGATCAAAAGGCTTCCTTGGGGTGACGGCAACATTGCTTGCAAAGTAAGAATGATATGAGATGATTTTGATGCTTTCGGTTTGATGCTTTTTCAGTAATGCAATATGTCATTGCAGCTGTAAATCATGTATGGCCATAAAATAGCCCTGTATTTATCAAATTATTCATTTTTTATTGGATTTTGACTGTCCGCTACAATTCTTTATATAATACAAGTCTTTCTTTTAGCACCATACTATTCTGCTACATCAGTCATTTGTTGCTTCTGTCTCCATTTTATCTCATTCACTTTGGATTATTAGTCTCCCGAGTCCCATTTCAACACAAGAAGTAGTACCACCAATTGAAATAACACTATTTTCACCCTATTGTTGCAAGGCTGAAATAAATCATTGGCCACATTCAGGGAAGGTTCCTTCCATGTACAGCCACAGGAGGGCACTCTTAGGACACAGTTCTTCACGTATTTGCCATACTGGACATCTATAACAGCTTCTCTGGCTGATATTTCTTAATTCACCACCAAGAGATTGACGTATTGATTCCCTGTGTTTGCATGAAAATTGTGCGAAATTTAACATATCAAAAAGATGCATTATTGAACAAAGAACAGTTAGTGCCTCATGTGCTGATTTGATTTGCTGCAATAAATACTGACATTTTGATTTTACTTGAATGCAAACTGACCTCATGCTGCTATGGAATTGTTACCTTATACTTCCTGAAACATGAATGCAATTTTTTTTTTTTCAAGAGAGCGGTGGGTGGTGTTTACACGTACAATATCAGTGACAAGCGTTCAATTATCATCATGACCAAGATGTCACATTGCCAATAAAACGGAATCTACGCTTCATCTGATACCTCGTCAATTATTTGACAAACTGCAACACTGAACGGAAAGACTTAGATATAGTTTTTTCTGTATGTGCTCAAACTAAAACATCACCAAATAAGCCAGTCATTATGGTTTATCCTACTTTTTTTTAATCTTTTGAAAAGCCAAACATCATTAAACTCACACAAAGCTCATTATAGGGTTAATATTAAATATCTAAAGCAGTAGGCTACGTGGAAAAGACCTTTTTAAAGGGTGGGGGGTGATAGCTGCCTGGGCTTGGCTATTTTTCATAGAGCGAATAAATTGATTAATATATATATATACTATATATATATAGGTAAATATATAAATGTATATGAATCTAAATATAATTTGATTGCTTTCATTACGGAGGCTCGGTGGAGCACTGGGTAGTACGTCCGCCACACAGTTAGGAGGGTGCGGGTTCGATTCCACCTCCGGCCCTCCCTGTGTGGCGTTTGCAAGTTCTCCCCGGGCCCGTGTGGGTTTTCTCCGGGCACTCCGGTTTCCTCCCACATCCCCAAAACATGCTTGGTAGGCCGATTGAGCACCCCAAATTGTCCCTAGGTGTGAGTGTGAGTGCGAGTGCGTGTGGTTGTTTGTCTCTGTGTGCCCTGCGATTGGCTGGCAACCGGTTCAGGGTGTCCCCCGCCTACTGCCCGATGACGGCTGGGATAGGCTCCAGCACGCCCGCGGCCCCCGTGGGGACTAAGCACTACAGAAAATGGATGGATGGATCCTTTCATTACAGCCTTTAAATTGAGATTCATAGTGATGATTTTATCTAAGTACTGGTGTATGAAAACTTTAAATTCTTAGCGCAGCAAATGTTTTGGTACTTTTCATTTATACTATGGCTATACATTAAAAATACATTCAAATAAAAAGTGTGCTACACAGTGTTATGCCACCACTCGTTAAAGCAGCAGATACATGTCTGCTCTCTCTCAACCTAGAATAAAAATATAAATCATAAATTTAAAACTTTGTCTCATTGCTTCAATAAAATGTCTATCACTTTCTTATGAAATGTAAATTTGCAATATTTTCATCAGTTTTAACGCCTCAACATGCTACCTACCTATCTGCAACTCCCCCGCCCCCCCAGGCCATTGGTGTTCCCTTGCTGAGGTTGTAGGCTCGGAACATACAAAAGGACAATTTGTCCTGATTTTGCCGCTTCCTGAGTAAGGACGTGAAACACATGACATCTTGAATCTTGTAGCCCAATTGTCTTTAAGTGGACTCATGCAGCTCGCAGTCTTGCCCCCTGGTCACTAATCTCACATTCGCCCTGTGATTATGAATGGGTCAGCGTGTGCTTTTCGTGAGCTGTGAAATTTTTGTCAAATTTGCGTAAAAATCACCAGCCAATAAATAGTCTTTAATCTCCTCATTACAAACCACCCTCCAACTTGTACTAGTTAATTAAAGGGCTGCGTGACGAGAATATAGGTACCTAGCTACAATCTCGTGTTGTGATGGATGAGCTAAGAATACACTGTCATGTTCAGGTGTCTGCATTTGATGATGGATGTGAGGCTTGGATTCAACTGGGAGGTCAAAGGCCAAGATCTACTGCACACTAGGCAAAGGGAGAACACGGAATAGCCATTTCTTATGACAACCTAGATGCTCATGCTTTTTGATGCTTCAAGCTATTTCTAATATACTACTTGTTTTGTGTGTGTGTGTGTGTCTTTCAGTTGTCTGTCCCTTCTTTTTGAATTTAAAAACTGGAGGTTTGCTTGTACACTTTTACCTACGTGTTTTTTCTATAACTGTAGATTTTATCTGCTGCAAAACTGTCAAATGCCACAACTACCGTATTTTCCGGCCTATAAGGCGCACCGGACTATAAGGCGCACCTTCAATGAATGGCCCATTTTAAAACTTTATCCTTATATAAGGCGCACCGGACTATAAGGCGCACCATTAATGCATCATGTCAGATTTTTAATCCAATTCAAATCATTCTCCATTTTATCTTTTTTATTTCAACTTCAGACGGAACAAATTACTTTATAATCATAAAATAATGATCCATAGTCTTTTTGAGTCATGATTCATAGTCTTCAGCGGGCCACTTATGATTGATTTCATGACACAATGCTTTGGGCCAGTTTAAATTTAGGAATTTGGTCCATATATAAGGCGCACCGGACTATAAGGCGCACTGTTGGTTTTTGAGAAAATTTTAGGTTTTTAGGTGCGCCTTATAGGGCGGAAAATACGGTACTTTTGTCCAATCATGAAACTACAAACATCGTCATGTAACATTTTAGTTATTAAGCGATTGTGTGAAAAAAAGAAAATGTCACGTCATGCTCAACAACTTCCTTGAATAGTAAAAGCTTTCTATGAAAGACAACGTCTTAAACTGACTCCGTTATAGTACTGTGCGTTATGGTACTGCATTATGGCTCACTCGCTGTTTCTTGACACAATGTCTTGTCAATTGTTGTCACCTACTTACCTTAACACTTCTATTTAGAGTTATAATAGCTTTCGATTTATCGTTAGAGTTATTTTTCATTTAGTTTTGGATGTTTTTTGGACTTGGTTAAATTTTATTTATTGATTTAGTTGTTTAGTTTTTTAAACAATGCATTTCTTGTTTGCAAGAATGCTTTGAATATGAAATATTGTGTAATACGAACACATCCGAAACCAAACTAGAACATTTTGGCACAAACTCAACTCAACTCATGATGTTTGGAGGAAGAAGAATGGTGAGTGGCATTATTGGCATAAAGAACATTATAGGTATTAGGCATTGACTTAAACATCTGTGATTGACCAAATGCTTATTTTCCGCCATAATTTAAAAGAAATTCTTAAAAAATTGTAAAATGCAATTTTGAGATTTTTCTCCTCAAATTCTGTTCCTCGCTGTTAAAATGCGCCGATGGTGAAAACTACAGAACCCTCTCATTATTTTAATTAGGAGAACTTGCAAAATCGGTGACATGCTTTTTTGCTCCATTGTACATCGTGGTACTGTTTACGTGAGGGACGAATGATGTGGGAGATTGACAGGCATATTGGTGCAGTGTTTGCAGACTCTGCATCAGTATATTGTGGTAAAGAAGGAGCTGAACTGAAAGGCAAAGCTCTCTCAATTTATCTACTTTCCTACACTCCTCACCTGTGGTTATGAGCTGTGGGTTATGATCAAAAGAATGAGCTCCCGGATCCAGGAGGGTGAAATGAGTTTCCTTGTGAGTGTCTGGGTTTGCTCCCTTTGAGAATGGGTGAGAAGCTGGTATATTCAGCAGGGTCTCAAATTTGAGCTGCTGCTCCTCTGAATTGAGAAGAGCCAGATAAGGTGATTCCAGCATCTAATTATGATGTCTTCTAGATGTGCAATGCACAGTCTTCCAGCTGGCCAGGGAATGCTTGAGGAGTCTCTCAGAAGAGCTGGATGAAATGACTGGAGTGAGTGAGGCAAGTCTGAGCTTGCCTGCTTAAGTTGTTGCCCCATTGACCGAAGAAAATGAACAGACGGATGGACCATTTTGAAGAGAAATTTTGTTTACTATTTTAGTTCTAAATAGTATGTCAAAACTCAGTATAAAATCAATTATTAGTCGCTGTAGTTTCTTTTTATAGTGGTGCAGGATGTGTTGAATGTTATTTTCAGTCTAAAATGGACAGCGGTCTATAAATAGCCTGTGGGATGTAGGTTGGATACCCCTTCTTTACATCCTCCACCAAGGTTCCTGTATTCTTCCACCTGTTTACTCTTTATGCATAAAATAAGAAATATCATGATATTTATTATATGAAAAAACATATAACTATTGTTGAAGTGTATATAAATATGATGTTTGTGCATGTGATGATAATTGATGGAAGTCCTGTGATGAACGATAAAACATCACATAGTATGTACTGTATATAATAAGAAATACTGTAGTGGAAAAGTGCATCATGCAGTTGTTTGTAATATAACCAACTCACAGAAACCTTTGAAATATAAAAGGAATATAATTAATTGTGTATTCTTAATTCAGCAGTTCCAGCAAGTGAAAATGCTGCTGCCACTTTTGTATCTGGCAATGATTTTTTTACTCTCAATGGCTTTTCCAGGCTTTGATGTGGAGCAGTGCCACATGCTCTGAATAAGTACCAATCATATCTTCTCTCGAAAAAAAAGGGACAGAATTGCTCATCGACACTCTCAAATGAGATGCAACATAAAGGAGTGCTCTCGCAGATCATCATGTGTTTGAATGGCTGCGTAGAAGTACATGAGTCGGGTGGTTTGGAGAGCAGTGCGCCACACTATTTCATTGTAAGCTCAATACAAATGTGAACTAAAATGATTAATGAAACGATCATTATAAAACTAATCAGATGCCGTTTTAAATGCTAACACCTTTAATGGAGTGTAACTCACAGTGGCCACATATTAAGGTGACAATTACTACAATATTAAAGTTCTCTAAGAATAAGGCTTAGCCCTAGAAAAATGATGACATTTATTTGACAGCTAAATACAATTGTGACCTATAAAACTTGGAAAGCCTATTGGAGGAATATCACTTTAGAGAAGCCAAACTTCTAAACTATGTTTGAATTGTTTCCTTCAAGATGGCACTAGTTAGCACTGGTTAGTACTGGTTAGCACGTCCACCTCACAGTGCGGAGGTTGTGGGTTCCATTCCGGCTCCGGTCTTCCTGTGTGAGTTTGCATGTTCTCCCCATGCCTGCGTGGGTTCCCTTTAGGTCTCTCCGGTTTCCTCCCACATCCCCAAAGCATGCATAGTAGGCCGATTGAGCACTCCAAATTGCCCGTAGGTGTGATTGTGAGTGCAAAGAGTTGCTTGTCTATTTTTGTCCTACAATTGGCTGGCAACCAGTTCAGGTTGTCCCCCGACTACTGCTCAAAATTGGATGGGATCTAGCACGCCCGCAACCCTCATGAGGAGAAGCAGTTCAGTGATACATTCACTAAAAAGATATTCTGTTCGAGATCAGCGGTGTTATGACGTCAGACACAAGCCTAGGAAATGGCAAAGTGATTTGGTGTTATTTTTGGCAAACTTATTGACAACAGCTTGATTGCCAGTGAGCCATTAGATTTTCTCTGCCGCTCGCGCCCTTTTTCTTTAACTGGGCAGTCAGGGCTTTTTTGTAACAGCGAAAGATACATCTTGTTGAGGTGTGATCTAACTATCATCCATGGGTCTAACCAGATGTAAAATCTCCATTTTGACTTCCTGGTAGGCGGCTACGTCAACAAAAAATATGTCAGATATGCCAGACAAAATCAGAACATGTCGAATAAGTCAAAAAAAAAAGTCAAAGTCTGCTTTATTGTCAACATCTTCACATGCCGAGACACACAAAGAGATCGAAATTACGTTTTCCCTATCCCACGGTGACAAGACATATTACACGATAGACATACAAGTAAACGACGCAATATAGAACAAGAAGGCACAAACAATAAATAATAAGAGTAACAATAAATAATAAATAGATAACACAACGAATAAAAGCCAGTGTGCATACAGACAGTAAAAGTACAGGACGCTACGCAGAACGGGGAAGCGAGTTCAGGATCCTTACAGCCTGGAGTATGAAGCTGTTTGAGAGTCTGGTGGTGCGGGAGCGCAGGCTTCTGTACTAGGGGTGTAACGATACATCGATACACAGCGATTAATCGATATAATGCTCTACGATTTATTGGCATCGATGCTAAAGGTAAACATCGATTTATATCGCCGTGTTTGACCTCGGACATTAGACGCGACTTTATTTTGAAATCCAGTTCATTGTTGCTTGCTTCCTCTTTCCGGGAGCAGTGCGCCCGGCGTTGTTGTGTTGTGAGCATAGCACGCACGTGAAAGGGGAGGCGACAACTAGTACGCGGCTCCTGGGCTGGTGCTATGGCTAGTGTCCAAAAAGACGAGGAAATTTGCTCCCCTTTAGGCTTCAAGTCATTCGTTTGGAAGCACTTTGGACTCCAAAGAAAAGATGGCTCAACGGACACGACACGTGCAGTTTGTAAATCCTGCCATGCGGTGATCAAACATTCAGGGAGCACAAATCTCGCCGCACATTTAAAGAAAAAACACGACATCAAAGTTCAGTGTCAAAGTAAGCAATTTGTATACTACAATACTCTTGTAATTTCCTAAATAAAGGGTTTGCAGTACCTTGTTGATTTTGCGTATGAATTGTTATAAATCAGGATATTGTTCTATATTTTTTATTAAAAAAAAAAAAAATCGATCGTAGAGCACTATATCGCGGTATATCGTGAATGAATCGCAGCAGGCTTTAAGATATCGGCAAATATCGTATCGTAGTTCTTTATATCGATATTATATCGTATCGTGACAAAACCCGCGATTTACACCCCTATTCTGTACCTCTTCCCAGAGGGCAGAAGCTCGAACAAAGAGTGAGCGGGGTGACTCACATCACTCACAATCGTGGTCGCCTTGCGGGTGAGATGGGAGTTTAATTTGTGTGCTTCCAGGAACGTGTGAGACCTTATTCTGTGCAGGGATTACTCATTCTAGATTTCTGAGGTGTGCGCTTTTGTATAATGTCTTTTAGAATCCTTTTGGTACTTCCAGCATTGTCATTGCCTGCTATAAGTCCTATTACCTATTACACAGAAATTCAATAATTCAATATTAGTTGACCATTTTTACTGCAGGGGCTTGGCTGGTGCCAAGAGTTTTGTCAGAGGGGCAGATTCAACCTGGGGCAAAATGCGTCGGATAACAATATGCAGAGTCCAACTGTTTTAAATATTCTAGCCAGGGGTGGATAGGTTATCAGGCTCCCTTGAAGTCCCTCCTTCTGTCTCCCTTCAAGGTCCCTGGAAATGTCTTCACGTCAGGCTGCATTGCTGTGTTTTTTTGGAAAATCAAAGTCGAAGTCTGCTTTATTGTCAATGTGCAGATGTTTGTGGAGAAAGACAAATAAATATAAGTAAAACTTAATCTTCAAGGACACATCTATAATGGAACCACTTGAGCACACACGCATACACGCACGCACGCACACACACATGCACACGCATGCACACACACACACACGCACACACACACACACACACACACGCACACACACACACACGCGCGTACGCACGGACACGCACTTCAATTATGCAGTCCATTCTTTTTCCAACATCAAGTAATTCTCTGTCTGTGTATCACACGATGCTTGCATTTCACGCGCAGCCTTCTCTGCCTTCGGCCTGCAGCCTTCTCTGTCTCTGTTTTCTGCTCTGTATCGTCTCTCTGAAAATCACTGTCCCCCGACTCTGGCTCTTTTTGTGGCATGGTCAGCTTGCTTCTCTTTAGTTCTTATCACAATACCCTGCCTTCGTCTCAATGCTTGCCGCATTGTTATTCGTCTTGATGGTGCATAAATCGGACATACTTCATTTTGAACTTTATAGACAAAAAGCAATGGCGAGGAATATGCGTTTCAGCACCCCGGTATATAAAATCACATTAACTGCAAAACCTGATTGCCGTTTGTGTGTGTGTGTGTGCGTGTGTGTGTCTGTGTGCGCGCGTGCAGGTGCGTGCGTGCGCGCGTGTGCATGCATGTGTGTGTGCGTGTTAATTGAATGCGGTGGAGGGATGGGTGGATGGCATTGCTCATTCAAATTCCTATTGTTCTTTTAATGAACATTGTATGGTTTTACTATTATTATTATTATTATTATTATTCAAAACATTTAATGATCAGAACGTGAGCCTGACTGCAGCGATGCGAAGGGTGCGTGCATCTGACTGTCCTGGGCCGAACTGCCCAGAATGGATGGAACGTTCCCTCACATTGCTCAGAGCAAAAGACACCACCTTTCTGTTGGCATAGTTTGTGACCCAAAACAATGTGTGGCTATTAGCACTGGTTTTAGTGAATTTGACGTTGTTTATCATTGAGGCTTATTTGCATATAGGTGGACAATTTCTCCGCCAATTACGCGCAAATACCACCGATGCACCGAAATGCATTCTGCTTGGCATTGTAATGAGAGACACATTCCATCAGATGTCCGTGCTTTGTGAATCTTGCTCCAATTTTACCGGTGAGTGCCAAGCAAAAGCAACACAATCCTTTCCTGAACTCGGCCCGACTGACCTTTGCCCCCGCCACCCCTGCCCCAAATTGTTACTGCAGAATGCAGTATGTCTTTATCTAAAAACAAACGTGTTGTGCGTCACACAGATAATATTGCTCTAATAGGGACCCTGGCACTCCTACTAAAGACATCAAATATTTGAAATATGCAGTAATTGAGGGCAGACATTCTGTCAGGATATCATATAACTGCTCCTTATTTGGTACTGTGTATTGTAAAATGCTGTATGGGCAGTGCTTTATTGTGCCCTATAATTTCTCCCACTATTTGAAAAAGAATGAAGGAACTATCTACGGATAAGGGTACATAGGGTGTATAATGAGTTACCGCTTAAGGCTTAGGACCTAAGCCCTGTCAACAAACTGTTGGTAATCTTTTTCTGTAATCAGTTTTCAATATCTTGAATAAGAATAATTTTCTTAGTGATGAGGCTTCAAACCACCTTTTCCTCCCCCACTTTAGTTTTTTCAATCACTCCAGAACATACAGTAACAAACAGCCCATTGACACTGTTGTACAATAGAAGAGTTCACATCCAAGCATGGATAAAACGGCTGCTGAGCTGGAGTGCCAGCAACATCAATCTGTTTATGTGGGGCTTTTGTGTTCCCCTAAAACCTCTCAAGCTGAAACTCTATTTCAGATAAGGAGGACTCATGACTTCCTTAATGAATGCAAAGCATAATGGTCTATGGTCAAATCTAATTTTTTTTTTTAATTTGCAGCCTCCTCCATACTTTATTCTTGTTTACGTCTGGGCCTCTTGCCAGAAATCAGAGATGTGGTGAACTGATGATTCTTTGGTGACGTCATTACTTAGAAACGGCAATTAAAGATGCGGTCACGTCATTAACACGTGTCACACATCAATCCTTTCTATGTCATTACTCCACAACTCTCAACATGAGTGCGGTTCTCCAGCCTCCAAGCATTAGCCATCCTTAAACATAGCTCACAGTGCAAATTTGTAGTGTGAAGTGTGACTGCATTTTTTATTTTGCTCATGTAAGTGCAGAGCCATAAAAATGTTTTCATTTTCTTGATGTGACCAAATGGCCCTAACCCCTAACCCTAAAATATCTAATTCATCCCTAAAGGTACATTCATCATTTCACATTGACTTCTTTCCTATTTTAAATTTGAAACACATTTATTTGATTTAAAAGCCTGGTTGGAATAAAAATGCTTCATTTACACTCCCCATTCAAAATAATCTTATATAATCTTATATAATATAAAATCAAGCCCATTCCGATTAAGATTTTATTCCGACTACGAGGGGTAGTTTATGTCGATTGATCCCCTTAAAGTTTTTGACCAAAAACCTCATTCTTTTCATGTATTTAGTATTGTGAACAAGCAGAATCTTTTGAATTTTTTATGGATTTTAAGTATTTATGCTTCATCTATAAAGCGCTACATGGACTAGCCCCTCCTCCTGTGTCTAACTTCAAGTGGCTTCAGAATCAGGGCCTTCTCTCTCTCTCTCTCTCTCTCTCTCTCTCTCTCTCTCTCTCTCTCTCTCTCTCTCTCTCTCTCTCTCTCTCTCTCTCAATGTAATTGCTTTCTTCGAAGCTAAACAGTATTACTGCAAAAATTAAAACATTTTAAGTCATTTAATTTACTAATCAGATGGTATATTAGAAGCTGTCCTACATGTATGTATGTATGTATGTATGTATGTATGTATGTATGTATGTATGTATGTATGTATGTATGTATGTATGTATGTATGTATGTATGTATGTATGTATGTATGTATGTATGTATGTATGTATGTATGTATGTATGTATGTATGTATGATTTATTTATTTATTTATTTGTATGTTATATTTTCTTTCCTAGGCGGCTCCTTGGCGCACTGGGTAGCACGTCCGCCTCACAGTTAGGAGGGTGCGGGTTCAATTCCACCTCCGGGCCTCCCTGTGTGGAGTTTGCATGTTCTCCCCGGGCCCGCGTGGGTTTTCTCCGGGCACTCCGGTTTCCTCCCACATCCCAAAAACATGCTTGGTAGGCCGATTGAGCACTCCAAATTGTCCCAAGGTGTGAGTGCAAGTGCGTATGGTTGTTTGTCTGTGTGCCCTGTGATTGGCTGGCAACCGGTTCAGGGTGTCCCTCGCCTACTGCCTGATGGTGGCTGGGATAGGCTCCAGCACGCCCGTGACCCCGGTGGGGACTAAGCGGTACAGAAAATGGATGGATGGATGGATTTTCTTTCCTGTGTATTGAGCAGGCCTGGGGACTAGGGATTTGTCGCAATAATCTGGCATATTTACATTTCTTTTTGTACTGATGTTCGTTAATGTAAATAATAAATAAATAAATAAATAATTAAAAAATTAATAACATATATAGATATATATTTACGTATAATATCTTCAAGCGGAAGCATTTAAATACTGAACAGTATTTACAAATACCGATCCCTGCAGGACATCATCACATGCCACATTATTAAACTCAGAAGCTGTGTCGTGGGTCCTCTCTGAGAGATAAGAACTAAACCAGGAGAGTGCTGACTCCAAAAGAAATAGATTTCAAGGCGACCTAATAATATTTTGGGATACTACATACTTTAGCAAGGGTTGTCTCAGTAGAGTCGTCACCTCTAAAACCAGACTGAAAAGGTTCAGATGGATTGTTAGCAATCATATAATCATTAAGTTGTACAACCTTTTCGAGAAATTTTGCAATGAACGGGAGATTTGAAGATATAATTACTGAGATAGTCTGGGTCAAGGTTTGGGCGCTTAAATAATGATTGAATAATAGTGGTCTGAAAGGCTGTTGTGGGCACACAGTCAGAGGAGACAGACTCATTAATTATATTTAAGATGGATGTTCCTAAAATCTGAAATAGTTCTTTAACGAGTTTGCCAGGAAGCGTGTCGAGTAAGGAAGTTGTCTGTTTTACCGCACTAACCAGTTGGCTTTCAAGGGACACATTTTTAAAATCGAAGAGGGTTGTCACATGATTGTCAGCCTTATTTATATTCAGAGGCGTAGCCAGGCCGGGGCGAGCCGGGGCGGCGCCCCGGTTAGGACTCCCTGCGCCCCGGTTGAAAAAAATCTAGCTTTTTCGAGTCTTCATTTTCATGCCGTTTTTTTCTTTCGGTCTTGCGCGAATGTGCTTGCGCTATTCTATGTGCGCGATGTTATCCATTCACCGTTTGCCTCCCGGACCCGGATGTTGTTTATGCGATCAGCGAACGCCGTGGGTGATGTTCGATTTTTTTTCCTGTGGGCGCGCGCTAGAGATGCACCGATCCGATATCTGGATCGGATATCGGCCCCGATATCAACAAAATAGATGGATCGGGTATCGGAAAATACAGCCGATCTGTGAGCCGATACTTTCCTTAATCTATTGGGACGCGGGCTACGTCATACGTCAGCAGCACGTGTGCCGCATGCCACGAGAGTTTTCTAAACAAACGCAAACATGGAGCGAACGTTCACTTCTCTTCCCCGGGTTGCTAAGCGGACGTCAAACCATGCGCGTTCGCTTCTCTTCGGGTTGCTAATGGGACGTCAAAGGCTGCGCGTTCGCTTCTCTCCCGAATGGGGGGGGGCGGAGGCTAATCGAATGTCAAACGCTGCGTATTCGCTTCTCTTCCGGGGGGGTGTTAATGGGACGTCAAACGCTTTGTGTGGCGGGCTCCATCTAGTGTGGAAACTGAGAAGCTGAGCTCAAGCTTCTTGTGCGGGCCATATTCAATTATGTTTTCAGAATTTGCTGCGGGCCAATAAAAACTGGACCGTTAGTTTGGACACCCCTAATTTAGAGCAAAGAACTGTGTAGTCTGCCTGATGCCATTGCCTTTGGTCTTTTCTGTTCCACATGTAGAGTTATGTAGCTTGTTAAGTCAACCATAATATCGGATCGGTATCGGGTATCGACCGATACGCAAAGCCACGGCATCGGTATCGGTATCGGAACTGAAAAAGTCGGATCGGTGCATCTCTAGCGCGCGCCCCTACTGGAAAAATTCCTGGCTACGCCTCTGTTTATATTCTTCCATAACCACAGGTTTTGACTGGGTTTTTGGAACAGTCTCCGTAATCTCGTCCCTAATGAACTGAATCGTCTGTTCTGAATTGTCGGCTGAGTAAGGGGAGCTGTCTGAGGTCAGCTGCTGTTACGCCACAATATCAAATAAATATTTAGGGTTGTTTTTTTGAGACCGATAATTCAAGAGAAATAATTAGTTTTTGGTAAAACGAGCGCTTCTTTGCATTTCAACAGGCTGTCAAACCATACCTGACAGAAAACCTCAAGTTTAGTTCAATGCCATTTTCGCTCAAGCTTGTTTCATAATTTTTTATGTGTGCGAGTTTTATACCAAAAAGTAAGCCTCCTAGGACGAGTTTTAAGACATACTACAAGGGCGTTTAACAAAGCAGCACTGAAACCATTTGTGAGATGACTTGATTGACATGTCAAAAGGATTTCTGCAAGTGAGACGCATGAACACCCACGTTCTAATTGGGTTGATATTTTTAGTGCACATTAAAACAGTGCATCCGATGATAACTGTAATCCAAATTCTGATGGAACTAAAGACAACTTGTCCGTGTAAGCGTAGCCAGTGCTACTTCTAATCTCACTTGAAACATGGAGAATAAAGTGGACATTTTTAGTGATAGTAATAATTCAGATATGCAGACAATTCACGTGTTATGCATGGCAATAACGTGATGTCTCATTTCCCCACAATATGTGCACCTACATGCTCCTCAATCTGTGATGAGCTCCTACTTCCGTAAACACTGCTTTATTTGACATTAATTGGTGCTCTATTTCCTGGAGGCATGCCGCTCACATTGGAAGTTGCATTTGTTTTTGTATTATGAATGAGTACATGAAATAATCTGCTCTAACAAAAATCTGAATTGCGCATCATCCACTACAGTGTGAATGTCACCCAAGGGATGAGGATACTGCATTCATCCCTTAACTGATTCCAAGGGGATTATTTTGCCCCAAATTGAGAACAGCCACCAACTATTCTAAAGATTTCAACTTGCCTTCATCTTGCCTTTCTCTTCTCTGGAATATCTGCACTCAGGTGGTTTATCCGTCTCTTCACTCCCCGGAGGAGAAATATCCCCAGGAGTCACCTCCACAGATATGTCTCTCAACTTCCACTATTGTTGACAGTTTGACCATGGGAGCCACTATGCCTGGTGAATACTGTGGCATATTGTGACACACAACAGAAACATAAGGAAGTGCATCTGTTGAGCCCTCCGAATGACCCACATCTGATCTAAATGTCATTGATAAGAGCTGATCTACCTGCCTCTGCCATAACATGTAGATCTTCTCTTTTGATGTAAATAGTCGGCCCTTAGCTCGATGTTCTCTCCAATACTTGTCTCTCCAGTATATTTTGATTGACATCTTCTACTTGAAATGAATTCAATAGGAAAACCAAAAAAGTGTGTGAGATGTCAAAGTCACACCCACTGCCGGTGTTTTGTAAATAGCCTGCACGCTTGCATATAAAGTAAGTAAATGTCTTACTATTCTGTCTCAAATCACCCACAGTTTTATCGTTTCAAAACCATATTAATAATCTAAACCGCTCAACTTGTCACTGGGCATTAAAAAACATGTTCTGAATGTATTGTGACACATACTAGCTGAATCCCTTGTCCGTCCCTGAAGCCGATATGAAACATTTGCTTAATCATACGTTTTATGTCATTCAGTCAAAAATTTGTTTTGCCTTAAAGTCAAAAAGAAGCTGAAGAATTGCTTGTTGATGGTGTGAGTAGAAATAAACAAGTCCATACAGTATGGTCAATTGGTTTCGGGTTGTGGAGCGTGAGTCTCTGGTGTGGCAAGTGGCATTCCTCCACTGATATTATATTCATTGTCAAACTGTGGTGGGACAACGGTATTAGACTCAGATGCAACCACATTTTGGAGAAATTTCTCTTTGTAACTTCTGAAGATATTAGTTGAGTGATTCACAGCTACCTGGAGCCATCCTAAGAGCCACATGTTGACCACCCTGGCCCTCATATTAAGGAAAATCAATCTGGCAGAGGAAAAATAAAGTTTACGACTTCCAGAAAAAGTCAAGAAAAACAAACTGAATTTGGTTCTTGCTAAACTGAGTTCTTGTGAGGTACATGGCTGTCTTGTGTAATATGTTGATATCACGTGCAACAGTGACACAGAGGTAGTACAAACATGAAGCGTAGCAATTGCACAATTTAACATGCATAATGCAGCTCAGTGTGAGTGTGGGTGGGTATGTGTGCGTGTGTGTGCGCGCACGTGAATGTGTACTGTTGGAGCCTATTAAAAACATCATTATGACAATAGTTATAGCTCACATTATGGCTTGTCTGGCACGCTACTCGTAAACTTGAGATGACATTTTCCAGGTATGCTAAATAATACATTGTGCACCGTGTTGTATTGTGAGTCGGATTATATTAATGTTTGTGTCAATGAGAATCTGTAAGACAGAGGTAGATGTCTGCCCACATTTTAGGTACTCACAAACTAATGTGTCAACGTGGCAGTGACAAATTCAGCTTTATTAGATCTACCATCTTTACAATAAAGTCATTCGTCAAAAGGTTATGAAGGCATCAAAGTTGCTGAAAATTGGCCAAAAACATTGCTGAAAGTACAAATAAAGAATTTATTTAGATACATAGACAAAAAGAATTACAAAACCGAATAAGGATAGTCCAAATTTTGGCTAGCTGCAAAGCTCTATGAGGATCACGTCTGTTTAATTTGTCCTTTGTGAGTCTCTGATTTGTGTAAAAAACAAACAAAAAAAACATCCATGATTACTTCTTCTAAAGTGTTCCTCTCAGCAGCTAACTTGAAAGGAAGCACAATTTTGAACTAAAATGCAAAACTAAAACAGGTTAAAAATTACAGACACTTGCGCACACACATGGACACACGCACACGCGAACGCACACACACGCACACACCAGTATTTTTAGCAGTAATTCAAATTGTGACCTTTAGATAACAGATTGTTGATTGTTTTGACCATATTATTTCATTATCATTGGCACGCTGGTCGACTGATTAAAGCGTCTACCTCACAGAGGTTGTTGGTTTGATTCCGGATTTGGCCTTCTTGAGTGGAGTTTGCTTGTTCGTACTGTGCCTGCGTGTGTTTCCTTCGACACGACAAAACACACATTGTTGGATCAAACACTCCAAGTTGTCGGTCAGTGGCAACCAGTTCAGGGTGTCCCACGGCTAGTGCCCAAAGTAACCTGTGATAGGCTCCAGCACGGCCATGACCCTCGTGAGGAAAAGTGGCTTACAAATTGGATGGAGAATGTTTTGTTATCTTAATACACTTTGTGAAGTACCGTAATTTTCGGACTGTAAGTCGCACCGGAGTATAAGTCGCACCAGCCATAAAATGCCCAAAAAAGTGAAAAAAAAACATATATATGTATATAAGTCGCTCCTGAGGAGAAGTCGCCCCCCCACCCAAATGAAAAAAAACGCGACTTATAGTCCGAAAATTACGGTAGATGCAAAATTGTGATATATGGCTCCTGATCCTGTACCTTGTGTCGGCTAGATGGATGATCTACAAGCAAAATGGGAGGGCAAGATAGCCCCCCCCCCCCCCCCCCCCCCCCCCCCCCCCAAAAAGTGATACAATGCACTTGCAGTGAAAAAGCCTTCGCAAGAATGTTTTATTATGTGTAATGGCAGAAAATAATTGAGACAGTGACTCTTTGTGACAGCTTGACCATTTTCTGGTGATTTTATTTTTCTTTCAAATGAAGCCTGTAGCCTTTTTTTGAACTCCCATAGAGATAGTTGAATCACACAGAAGCATTATGTTTTCAAGCAAAAAACATATCTGTGCACATCCTCCACCCCACGCAAGCTGACCTACCGTCGCTCTTTCTCTCAGCACTGATCAGTGCCATTAGCGGAGTCAAGAGAGCCATGCACAACACACCATATGCTGCTCCATGCAATCTTCTCATTAGGTGGGAGCCTACTTAGTTCCTGCATGAATAGAAACATGAAACATCACGTACTGCCAAGTGCACATTGTCTACCGTCCAACTAAACACGTGCACACATAACATCAACGGGATACCGAAAGCTTGATACATCTATTAGCCTCTATTAGCATCAAAGCAGTCAAACCAATCAATAAAATTAGACAGAGGAACATGCAAAGTTTTGACTGTAATGGCATGTTGTGATAATATGATTGATTCATTATCTTATAAATTTTCAGGTATAACATATCCTCCTCCATATCCTAGGAAAAATATAACAGCAAAAGACACTTCCAACTGGTTCGGAATGCAGCAGCGAGGCTTTACACTGTAAAATAACGGTCATCATATCACTTCTATTTTGGCATCACTCCATTGGTTTTCATTTTGTTATAGTATAAATTTTAGGATTTTACTGATTACTTTTCAAGACTGTATGGGCCTAGCTCCAAACTACAGTATATCACAATATATTTGTGATGCATTAAAACTACTAAATTATTCTTTTGTTTAAATTAAGCATTTCCTCCTGTCAAAATATTTGTTAATACATTTTTTAATATTCTATATAAAGTTTAGCGGTTCAGAAAATGTATTTATTTATTTATTATTAATAATATTACTTCTTTAGATGCAATTCAATGATGACTTTATTGATCCGGCCCATATCTCACTGAGCGGCAAAGGTTGGCGTTGTGCTCAGCCCAAATGTTCATTTTTGGTCAGGTTTCTTTCAAGGTTGCAAAGATTCGCTAAGCTATTAGCCTGAATTTTCCCAAACGTTTGTATGGTGAAGCAGTTTTTCTTGTCACAAAGACAAGAAAGACTGTTAACAATCTTTTTCAAATCATGGCAATCTTTTAAGAACCTTGACAAAAATATTTGCTCCCTGGGCAAACCCAGTGAGATGTACAGGCAAGTCTGATACAATTAGCACCAACCACTAAGAAGGGACGTGCAGTTAGACGCTGCACCTCCCTTGCCATCATGAAAAGGGGAAAAACAAATTCAATTGTTTTTATTATAAAGTCATTTTCCTTTTAATTTCAATAGTTTTGTATCATTTTGAACCAAAATCGCTGAATTTTTATAGTATATATATATATATTTTAAAACCAAAGACGATTCGCTCGGAGGAGCATAGCCGCTATGCAGTTAGACAGAACTGGTCTCTGTCTTTATGTCCCTGTTTAAGTGTTCAAACACTGTGGCGATATTAACTAATTTCCGTAGTTAAGCTGACGAAGTTACGACAAAAGTGTTGTCATAAACAACGTTAAATTAATGCAGTGCTTCTCAATTATTTTCTGTTACGCCCCCCCCTAGCAAGAAGAAAACTATTCGCGCCCCCCCTCCCCACCGTGACTATCCTAACTTGTCTTGTAAGTCGTAAAATGTTGCACTGTCGCAAACGTGACAGAAGTAACAATGAGAGCGCCACTGCCCCCTGCTGTAGTAAACGCGCAATTACACTTTATTCTAGTACTGCCAAAAAAAAAGCCTGTTCCCCAGTGTCACACGCGCCCCCCCAGGAATAGCACCGCGCCCCCCAAGGGGGGCGCGCCCCACTATTTGAGAAGCACTGAATTAATGGATAACATCCTGAAGTCATTTGTTCTTTTCTCAGTTAATTTGAGCTCAGCCACACGCATGTAAATTGCACTTTTATGTAAAAACTTGTCTGTTACTCGAGTGTTTTGTTAATTTTCGGTTTTATATCTGTGCAACAAAATGTTTAATAATCACACATGTTCTGTAGTTAACTGCTTTATTTGACAAGCCTGCACATTGTAAAACATGAAAACAAAAACACATGGGATATGTAGCTATTGTGTGTTGGTGTCCCCAAAAATAACAAATGTTGTAGGCATAAGGTCTACTGATTATTATTGTTGTTGGAAACACTTGAGGGAGGACTGGCTGACTTGAGAAATAAAATAAGATAACAAGGATGGATGGGCGATTACAGTAACCCCTCGCTACATCGCGGTTCGACTATCGCGGGTTCAGTACATTGCGTATTTTTCCCCCAAAACAAAAACAATTCACAAATTCAAAATAAACCTTCTAAATTGAGGAATTATGGCACGAAAGTTGCCCACACACCAGCTGAAGGCAAGGAGTGTCCACACAATTACAGTTTGTACCTTTTTATGAAAAATAGTTGTTACAACAATAAGAGTTCTAAAAATATATTTACAGTATTGTACTTTGTTACAAAAAAAATATAATAATAAGAGTTCTAAAACCATATTTACAGTATTTACACTTGTACCTTGCTATAAAAAAAGTTGTTATAATAATAAGAGTTCTAAAAACATATTTGCAGTATGTACTATACTTTAGCTCCATATACATACGTCACACACAGACACACACACACACACACACCTGTTATAACCATCTCTCAAATGATACATTGCTTTCAATGATTTCACTACAGCTTCATGCAAAGAAATTGGATTACAAACAAGAGGCACTGAACCTGGACCGACTGTGTGAAAGCAATTTTGTTGTTTCTTCTGTGAATAAATTAAGATAATGAAGCTCATTATGGGAACAAAGACAAGGAAATGACTATCATCATCAATTAGCATAATTCCATCAAGTGTGTCGAACATGGTAACAAATAATTGTGCGGTACCTCACCACCTGCTAAAATGACAGTGATTGTGATAAAGAAGATGGATCATGCCAAAGTCATAGGTACATGTACATATGGTTGCTATAATGGTACTGAAGATTAATGTCAGACTTGACATTTACTGTCTCACTTTATGGCTGCCCATCACCCCGAGAATCATTTTCCTATTCATTCAAGATGTAATCATAGTCGTCCTACATTGTCCTCATTTAATATTTCATGGGTTAATTCACCGTTCTCTTTTAGAATAACAATTGCACCAAATTGCCCTATCTGCTAAAATTTTTTTTAATAATAATAATCTAATGAAATAGCGACATTATTGCACTTCAAATGGCACATCCTCCAAGGTTTGGTGTATAAAATAGTTCATTTGTAATTATAGTTTATAGGACTGAAAGTTAACACTGACGTTAGCCACCACATGTACAGGTCAGTCTCTCGTACTATTGGAAACTTTACACACATAAGTGTTTTGCTCCAAACATTAATATGCACTTAATATTTGTGCAACCTCGCAGATGATCATGTATGGTGATGCAGGGGATTGCATTAAGGATTTGCCATGAGATGAGATTAGACGCAGGGATAAGAAAAGGTGAAAGTGGTTCTGAGGGACGACTGGACCTGATGCCAATAAGTATGGCTTCAGAAATCGAGCATCATCCTTCCAACAATTTTCTGAACCTCTTTATCCTCATGAGAGTTGCGGGCGTGTCGAAGCCTATCCTAGCAGACTTTGGTTGGTACACCTTGAACCAGAAATAAAGACGAGTTCGGTAAATGTCCAGTTTGGCCTTGGTCCTCACGAAATTGTTGCTGTCTGTGCGGGAGTTGTCATATTGCTTTCCAAGGCATGCTTTGGTCTTGGATTTGGGGAATCTCTGCGCCTTGCATGACGAAGATGTTTCTCGCTAGTTTCCTAATCAGGATACCGAGGCTCCTGAACTTTTCTGAGTTGAACTGCAGCCGCGACTATGTCGCCATCTTTTATGGAGCGCTTAAGACCCCCTGGCTCAGGGGTGGCCAATACGTCGATCGCGATCGACCGGTCGATCGCCAAGCCACTATTGGTCGATCGCGTGATATTAAAATCAGAGGCGTAGCCAAGCCGGGGCGAGCCGGGGCGGCGCCCCGGTTCGGACTCCCTGCGCCCCGGTTGAAAAAAATCAAGCTTTTTCGATTCTTCATTTTCATGCCGTTTCTTTCTTTCGGTCTTGCGCGAATGTGCTTGCGCTATTCTATGTGCGCGATGTTATGCATTCACCGTTTGCCTCCCTGACCCGGATGTTGTTTTAGCGATCAGTGAACGGCGTGGGTGATGTTAGATTTTTTTTCCTGTGGGCGTGCGCCCCTACTGGAAAAATTCCCGGCTACGCCTCTGATTAAAATGTTTTTTTTTTTTTTTTCTCGCACTTGATGCGTGTTCAAACAAAGGCGCTAATAACACAACACAAACACGCTAGCTCGCGAGTTCCCTCCAATTGTCAGAACCCTGTTTTTTCTCTTAAACTTAAGAAAGGGTATAAAAATGAGTGGGGCAGCTGGCCATAGTAAGAAGTATCACTTTCAGAGGGAATGGGAGTAGGACTTTTTTTTCCACGATAATTTTTTTATTTATTTTTTTAGTGGGTAAATCTTTGTGACTTGGTCATTTCAAAAGTAGCTCGCGAGCTGAAAAAGTTTGAGCACCCCTGCCCTAGCTGCTGAATTTCTAGTTTTCTTCTTTGCCTGCTTCTTCTTCTTTGTTTTATTATTTGTCTTCTTTCTGGCAGCCGCAAGGACCAATTACCTTTATTTTGGAACACCAATGTGTGCAATAATAACTGATGGAGATTTCCGCTGCCTTTCTACCTTTCCCAGGAACTACAAGAGACAGTTTGGCCATTTTACATTTGCAAACGGGGAAAGCCATCGCAACTTATGAAACACATATGTGTCTCAAAGCTATTCCGACTTTTACGTCTTGCAAGAGCCTTTTTATTGTAAGCAAGCAGGGTGGGGATGAATGTGAATAGGTTTCGAAGTCACCTCTACAAACTCGTTTAGTCAGTGCAGAGGGGTCTTTTCACTTTGACAGACTGTCTGTCTGTGTTACAAGATCTTGCAAACAGATACTAGTGGAGCATGTTTGGACAACAAACCGAACAAATTTGCACAACATGAGCCAAAGTGTGTAACAGTTTCCATGGTCAAGGGTGGACAATGTTGTACAACTCAAATTTTAGCAAGCATTAGTAGAATTAATAAATCCAGTCAGTACTTCACAAGTAATCATAAGATCGGGAGATGGGGGTGGGGGGGGTATTGGAGGATGCTGATGCTATACATTATAATATGCATTGCTCTCTCTCTGTCACCTGGACAAGGGAAAAGGGGCTGTAAGGATTACTTTCCTGGATTTCTCCAGTGCCTTTAACACCAAGCAGCCTGTACTCCTGAGAGACAAGATGTTGGGGATGGGCGTAAGCTCACACCTGAGGGCATGGATAATCGACCTGTAAACATTGTGGCATGTTGCTGGACGTCAAACTCGACTGGTCTGCTCTCGTCGATGCTTTGTGCGAAAACGGACAATGCCGGCTGTACTTCCTCAGGCGATTTGCCTCCTTCAACGTCTGCAACGTGATGTTGCAGATGTCTTATCTGTTGTGGCGAGCGCCCTCTTCTTTGCGTTGGGGTGCGGGGGGGTGCCTGGACAAACTAGTGAGGAAGGCAGGTTCCGTTGTGGGTCGCAGAGCTACTTGATCGGGCTTCTGTGGCTGAAGAGCGGGTGATGGCCAGGCTGCTGTCCATCAAAGACAACCCCGTCCACCCACTGTACAGCACAGTTAATGGGAGGAGGAATATTTCATTGACAGGCTGTTGACACCGACTTGCTTCAGGTAAAGGTTGAGGGGTTAATTTCTTTCCCATGCCATGAGACTTTTTAACTCGTTGCGGGGGTTAGGGGCGCGTTCATAGTGATACTGTTTATTATTTATTTATTTGATTTATTCAATTCAAAGTCAAAGTCAAAGTCTGCTTTATTGTCAACTTCTTCACATGCCGAGACACACAAAGAGATCGAAATTACGTTTTCTCTATCCCACGGTGATAAGACATATTACACGATAGACATACAAGTAAACGACGCAATATAAAAAACAAGAAGGCACAAACAATAAATAATAAGAGTAATAATAAATAATAAATAAACAGATAACACAACAAATAAGAGCCAGTGTGCATACAGACAGTAAAAGTACAGGACGCTACGCAGAACGGGGAAGCGAGTTCAGGATCCTAACAGCCTGGAGTATGAAGCTGTTTGAGAGTCTGGTGGTGCGGGAGCGCAGGCTTCTGTACCTCTTCCCAGAGGGCAGAAGCTCGAACAAAGAGTGAGCGGGGTGACTCACATCACGTGTCAAGTTTGCTGGGCCTCAGTACCTACCTCTGCAACTGGCTACTGGACTTCCTCTGTCAGAGGCCACAGGTAGTACGTGTTGGCGACAAAATCTCCGCCAGCATCACGCTGAGCACGGGGGCCCCCCAAGGCTGCGTGCTCAGTCCGCTGCTCTTCACCCTCCTGACGCATGACTGCACTGCAACCTACAGCGACAACCGTATAGTGAAGTTTGCTGACGACACGACTCTGGTGGGTCTCATCACCAAGGGAGACGAGACTCAATACAGGCTGGAGGTTGACCTTCTGACCACGTGGTGCAGGGACAACAACCTCCTGCTGAACGTCGACAAGACCAAGGAGATTGTTGTGGACTTCCGGAAGGGTCACACCCAACACCTGCCGCTGACCATCGACGGTGCTGTGGTGGAGAGAGTGAGCAGCGCCAAGTTCCTGGGGGTGCACATCAGTGAGAATCTCTCCTGGTCCACCAACACTGCATCACTGGCAAAGAAAGCCCAGCGCCACAATTATTAATATTATTATTAACCTATCTATTTAATATAATCAGTTCTATTCTCTTCTTCTCTTTTGTTATCGTTTTTGTCATGTCCAATGTTTATATTGTCTATCTGTTTATCTGTCTATCTGTCCGCCCATGTCTGTCTGTCTGTCTGTCTGTCTGTCTGTCTGCCTGCCTGCCTGCCTGCCTGCCTGCCTGCCTGCCTGCCTGCCTGCCTGCCTATCTATCTATCTATCTATCTATCTATCTATCTATCTATCTATCTATCTATCTATCTATCTATCTATCTATCTATCTATCTATCTATCTATCTATCTATCTATCTATCTATCTATCTATCTATCTATCTATCTATCTATCTATCTATCTATCTATCTATCTCTTCTGCAATTACTATTTAGATGTAAGAAGCGTAGGTTTATGGACTATATTACTTCCAATTTATGTACAAATGAGGGGAACATTGGTATTATAAAAAAAAAAGTAACTCCACCATAAACTAAGGACCCCCATTATTTGTTATTTCAGGGAGCTCAAAGGTTTACAATTTACATATTGTATTTTATTTGCATATGAAATAAGCTTTTTTTTGTTCTTGCATTGTGGTGGATGACTGAGTACAATAATGAAAAATATAACATTAGCTCGACAAATTGCCTCATTAACACACTGCATTGCCATCTTGGTGGAAGCTACATGGTGGAAGTGTTGGGGTTGTGCTAAGCTGCAGGGCCAGATTGTAAAGATGCGTAAAGAGTCTCATGCTGACTGGAAGCTGATCTATAAAACTTAAATGTCTGTGAAGTTTCTGGATATTCCACACTATTTCTCTGTGTTGGGATGAATATGATGTGTTGCAGTTATCAAGTTTGATGCAGAATCACTAAGATTAAACTAAGGAATCACTATGTCCTGGCAAACCTACTTTATTAGGTTTATTTATTTATTTATTTATATAAGTTAAGTTAAAGTAGTGGTGACTATGGTCTTCATACGAGATACGACGGTGGTGTGCATAGATAATTTTATTTTTATGAGCTCTATATAAAAAGGTCTGTGCAAAACACAGTTTTGGGTGAGAAGGCGTATATATTCTCAACTGATCAGTCAGTCACTCAGTCACTCACATGGCACATCTTAACAACAATTCCCAATCAGTTTCTTTTCAATGATCAATGTGAAATCTGCAAATAAACAACTATTGTCACATTTGAGCGGAAACCATGACACATTTTGCTCAACATTATCTAGCCTCCTCGTGGGAGGAGTTTGGCGAGGGCATAGAGAATGATCTCCGGATGGCTGCGAGGAAATTCTGGTCCACCATCCGGCGTCTCAGGAGGGGGAAGCAGTGCACCGTCAACACTGTTTACAGTGGAGATGGCGTGCTGTTGACCTCGACTCGGGACGCCGTGAGTCGGTGGGGAGAATACTTCAAAGACCTCCTCAATTTTACCAACCCTCCTTCCATTGTGGAAGCAGGGCCTGGAGACTCTGAGGTGGACCCTCCAATCTCTGGGCACTGAGGCAGTTAAAAAACTCCTCAGGGGCAAGGCCCCAAGGGTGGAGGAGATCCGCCCGGAGTTCTTAAAGGCTCTGGATGTTGTGGGGCTGTCCTGAATGATACGCCTTTGCAACATTGCGTGGACATCAGGCACGGTGCCTCTGGATTGGCAGACTGGGGTGGTGGTTCCCCTCTTTAAGAAGGGGGACTGGAGGGTGTGTTCCATCTACAAAGGAATCACACCTCAGCCTCCCTGGTAAGGTTTATTCAGTGATGCTGGAGAGGAGGGTCCGTCGGGAGGTCGACCCTCGGATTCAGGAGGAGCAGTGTGGTTTTTGTCCTGGCCGTGGAACAGTGGACCAGCACTATACCCTCGGCAGGATCATCGAGGGGGCATGAGAGTTCGCTCAACCAGTCCACATGTGTTTTGTGGACTTGGAGAAGCCGTTCGACCGTGTTCTGTGGACGGGGTTGATAATCATCTGATGAAATTTGACTGCGGACCGCAATTGGCCAACGGGCCAAACTTTGTACACCCCTGATATAAAGTGTGAGTACAGTGCAGTTAGAGTTGTTACAGAGTGACACGTTACACCTCTATTGCTAATGTAGGCAAACAATGAAAATGGATTGATTTAAAACCTCCTTGATAATGATCTCTCTTTGAGAGCTCACTTATCTTTGAAGTGGGCTCAAGCATCGATGCATATACACACACACACACACACACACGCACGCACACACACACACACACACGTGCATGTGTGCGAGCACATACACAAGGCTGGGGAAGAGAACATGTCCCTTGATTTATGTCCCACAGAGTCAGATGCTCCTCCGGGTAAACATTCATAACAGAGTACCTAGCTAAATCCAATTATATTCATGAAGAATATTTGTCATGTTAATTTGTGCTATGAAACATGCTTGTTCAGCATAATCTAATTTATTGCACGGCAAATTGAGCCACTTTGACATATTGTTCAGTATCGAAGGAATTTATACACGTTGGAAAGTTCAACCCGTTTATTTATGAGCATTTGCTAATACACGGACAATTGTAATAAATTTCTGTTGCCTCTATTCCTTCCGATTTTTTTAATTCATCTGTTATTTATATTATTGTACAGCAGCCAAAGTTATGCCGACCAAAGATGTTGATGGTGAATTTATTTCATTATTATTTTTTTAGTTATGGTTTTCCTCTCTCAACGTCATCTGCCACTGCTCTTGCTGGCCCCCTGCCTGGCTGTGACACATCCTGAGTGGTGTCAGCACATTTTCTATAGTTTCCTGTCTTTCTTCATCTGCGTCCTGTTGTTTTCAAACAAATTTTCAACATTAAAGCAAATGTGCTTAACAGATGCACTGTGGCTGGGTCTGTCAAAACACAGAAAGCAGAGCTATCAGAGTTTAAAAATTCACTTCTATAACTATTTGCTTGAATTTCCTTATATTTATCCTTTTGCCAAAACGTTTCCCAGTACACTGTTAACCTGGTATTATCTGAATTTTCCTAGTCTCATAACTCTGTCAAGATTATTACAGCGAGACATTGTGTGTGTGCCTGTATTAAATCCCTAAATTATGAGTTGAATTGCAGTAATGGCAAGTTCGCAAAGTAGTAATGCTCAAAAAATAATTCACCTGAACCATTAAAGAAACAAAATGGGCCCTCAAAATAAACTCGTCGTCAAGAGTAATTTTGTTTGTGTTAATCCGGCGGAGGGCTGCTTGATTATGGGTAAAAATCATAATCACCCTTATTTTGTTCAATATTGAACATACAATTATTTCCACGATATGTTTTTGAAATTGGAACAGCATTTATTGAACTTGTTTGGAACAGTATTTATTGAACCTGTCTAATAAAACACTTTGGGAAAGTCAATTTTCTACACAGATTTTACAATTAACTTGTTCACTTCATCCTTCATAAAGGTTCGATTCCACCTCCGGCCCTCCCTGTGTGGAGTTTGCGTGCCTGCATGGGTTTTCTCTGGGCACTCCGGTTTCCTCCCAGATCCCAAGAACAAGCTTGGTAGGTCGATTGAGCATCCAGATTGCCCCCAGGTGGGAGTGCGAGTGTGGATGGTTGTTCATCTCTGTGTGCCCTGCGATTGGCTGGAAACTGGATCAGGTTGTCCCCTGCCTACTGCCCGATGACAGCTGAGACCCCCGTGGGGACCAGCAGTATCGAAAATGGATGGACGGACAATAATGTTAATAATAAATGGCTGGCAACCAGTTCAGGGTGTCTGCCGCCTACTGCGGTGGAGCACTGGTTAGCACGTCCGCCTCACAGTAAGGATAGTGTGGGTTCAATTCCACCTACGGCCCTCCCTGTGTGGAGTTTGCATGTTCTCCCCGTGCCCGCCTGTGTTTTCTCCGGGCACTCCGATTTCCTCGCACATCCCAATTACATGTTTGATAGGTTGATTGAGCACTCCAAATTGCCCCTAGGTGTGAGTGTGAGTGTGGATGGTTGTTCGTGTTTGTGTGCCTTGGGATTGGCTGGCAACGGTTCAGGGTTTCCCTCGCTTCCTACCCAATGATGGGTATGACTGACTGGGATAGGCTTCAGCATGTCCACGACCCCTGTGAGGATAAAGCGGTACAGAAAATGGATGGATGATAATAGATAGCTAAGAGTAAGATGTCGTTTTGGAAGGCAAAGATGCAGTATCTTCCCTCACATGCTGCTCATAGTTTCAGAACAGTAAATGCGATGACTTTTCATTTTCTTTCTGTAAAAGTCCCTTTGCTTCAATCACATCTATGCAATGTTGCCCCCCCCCCCTCTCATACATATCCTTAACTGACGACATGTACCTTCAAAGAGAGTCAGCTGGCTCATCTGCATCTCATTAAAACCCCACTAAGATCTAATTACATAGTGTATTAAAATGCAGCTGACGAAATGCGGTCACATTGCAATCTGGTGTAGAACTAGCACAGTACATCTGCTGAAAAAATTGACATTGTTGTATGGATCCGTTCAAAGTACAAGTATTTGCCATAAATGGAGAGTAGTGAGGGGGAGGAGTGAGGATACAGGAAGAAGAGATAGCATGGCTTTAGGTCAGCAGTCCAGCACAATGGTGTGTGTGGAAAAAAGTGGAGGAACGTGTCAGCTGCATTATGTGACAGAAGAGTATCTTCTTGGATGAAGGGAAAGGTTTAGTATAAGGCAGTAATGCTGTCAGCCATGATTTAGGGCTCTAGCAATGAAAAGACAACAGGAGGCAGAGATGGATGTGACAGCAATGAAGATTTTGATGTTGGCTAAAGGAATGACCAAGTTTGTTAGAAATGAGCTCAACTGAAGGACCGCTTAGATGTTTTTGTGGCAAAATTAGAGAAAACAGACTTAAATGGTTCTGACACATCCAAAGGAGGGATAGAACCATAGAAGGGTGATGAGTTAGGAGCTGTCAGGCAAGAAAATTCAAGAAAGATGGAAAAAAAGTTGGTAGATTCAGTGAGGGAAGGCAGTAGGGGTGTAAATCGCGGGTTTTGTCACGATACGATATCATATCGATACAAAGAACCACAATACGATATTTGCCGATATCTTAAAGCCTTCTGTGATTCATTCACAATACATCACGATATAGTGCTCTACGATCAATATAGAACAATATCCTGATTTATAACAATTCATAGGCAAAATCAACAAGGTACTGCAAACTCTTTATTTAGGAAATAATAAAGTGCTTCCAAACGAATGACATGAAGCCCAAAGGGGAGAGAATTTCCTCGTCTTCTTGGACACTAGCCATAGCACCAGCCCAGGAGCCGCGTAGTTGTCGGCTCCCCTTTCACGTGCCTGCTCTGCTCACAACACAACACGCCGCGCACTGCTCCCGGAAAGAGGAAGCAAGCAACAATGAACTGGATTTCAAAATAAAGTCGCGTCTAATGTCCGAGGTCAAAAACGGGCGATATAGATCGATGTTTACGTTTAGCATCGATGCTAACAAATCGTAGAGCATTATATCGATTAATCGATGTGTATCGATGAATCGTTACACCCCTATTACAGAGTAGAAGCTAAATGGACTTGGAGTGGAAGGATGATGATAGGAATGATAAAAGAGTCTGGTGCTGTGATGCGCTGTGGTGACCCCTAACTGGACAAGTTGAAGGGAAAATAAGCATATATAGAATGTGGTATGCTTACCACAGCTCATATGGTATCAAAACCTCAGAGGAAGTTTTACAAAAAACAGAACCGTCATCAGTCATAATCCCATGACATAATGCCACTAAAGAGTCCGATGATGATGATCAGTTGATGAAACTTACAATATGTCAAAACCACTTCCTGCTCATTTGATTATTTCAGATTAACCCTCCTATCATCCTAAAAAATAATCACACATTTGGTCCTTGGGGTTAATTTGTCTGGCACGTTTACCTACAGAAAATAATTTACAGAATTTTGTTGGCCAACTTTTTGTGAAAGGCACTCTGTTTAATTGTTGAAGACATAAATAACCCCATGAAAATCTGTGAGCTGACCTCTCAAGCGCCACCCTCAGGTCAAATCTTTAAATTACAATTAATTTATCTTGAATGGTTGTCCGTCTCTGTGTGTGCCCTGCGATTGGCTGGAAACCACTTCAGGGTGTACCCCGCCTACTGCCCGATAACTGCTGGAATAGGCTCCAGCACGCCCGCGACCCCTGTGGGGAAAAGCAGTATAGTAAATGGACGAATGGATGGATGGAATATGATTTTGCATAAACCATCAATATCCTTTGGGAAGTGTGAGTACAGTAGGACGCACGCGCACGCACGTGCACGCACACGCACACACACACACTTTCATACCGATGGCACAGCAAATCTCAAAGTGCTCGTGGTAATTGAAAAATTCAATAAATAAAAACAAACAAATAAAATACAATACAATAAATAAAAGGTATCTGCTGTTGGAATGTTAGGTCACACACACTGACAGAGAAGTTGTAACAGCTTAAGCAGCTTGGGGTCAAACTGACCCCATAGGACGACCAATGCGTGCAATATGTGTTCAGCACACTGAAAAAACATCATCACAAAAAAATTATGACAGATCAGTAGTCTCCATCAATTTAGGAAAAGTCATGAAATATGAAGCAAAAAAATAAAAGTCAACTACTGTTTTTTGAATGATAAACATTGAATGGAGTCAAATTAACCCCTAGGACGATAGGAGGGTTTAAGGCCAACTCCATGTACTGTCTCGCATATGGCTGGCGTTTGACCGTATGTGTTAATCATGTAAGTTTTATAATTATCAATAAAGTCCAGTCTTATTGTTTATCATTCCACCGAGTTTCAAGGTTGAGCAACCACCTCATCAATAGATATAGGGGTTCAGACTTACTTAGAGACCCCAAAATGTCACTGTTTTATATGTTCAGAAGGCTAGTTTAAAATAAAGAGCAATGGTTCCTGTGGAGAGCTTTCAGCAGAGTGTACTTTGGAGTATTATCATCAAGAAATGCAAAAAACAACTCCACTTACACCACCACAATCACCTGATCAGTAGATATTACCCTTTTATGGTATGTTCAAATGGTTAGAATAAAACCAAACAGCAAGGATTGCAGTAGATAACATTTAGCACAATGACCTTGGGAGTATTAACATCAAGAATCAACAATAACCAGCAAAAAAAATACCACCAAACCCAGCCTTTGACAGTTCCTTGTCAATCTTGAGGGTACATCCACGGAGACGGTTACAAATGATGGTAGCAACAATTAGAATTCCCATTTTCTTCAGTTCCACAATGAGTTCAGGGGAAGTGAACCAGTTGTTGAAGAAGAATATGTAGTTTAGTCTGTTTGGAATGTCTGATATGAGACGAAGCACCACTTCACCTGCAAGTCCACGCTCACTGGGGACAATCCTTTTTCCAGTCTATACTTCAAAGTCATAGACTAGGCCAGTAACACCAGACCTTGATTCCCCATTTTTACGGTTTGTTCTTGATATATTGTTTCATTCCAATCATTACATTTCCAAAGGGGTTGTTTTTGGTTCTGGGCCATTCTTCATAACTGCATACAGGTTACACTGGTTAGAAATTAGTCAATGCGTTGCCTGTTATGGAGATGTCAACCCTGCTAACATGGCCGCCTGTCTGTTAATGTGTACACGCATACACGTGCACACACTTATAAATCACCAGTTTATACTAACTAGGAGCATGATCAAAGTAAATCAAAGACTATAACCCAAAAACTGTTCTGAGGTTCAGATTAAAACGGCTATAAAAGCGCCATCCTTTCACAGTTAATCCCCTCTAAATTTTAAAAAGTAAGAGAAAAGAAGGCCAGGTTTGAGACTCCATTCACGTGCTGTTGAGTCGCTCCAGAAATTACGTGATGGAGCCTGAAAAAAACTGCAGAAAAAACGGCCTTCTGAGGATGCAGCCTGTGAATTTGGACACAGCTCGTGTCTGTGTGGCATTGCGTTTCTATGCCACGGTGATCAGCAATCAGTTGGTCATGCTGAAAACCTGAGCAAAGAAACAGCCTTCTGCGGAATGCACAAGGTTGTTTTGGGAATTTTAAAATGTATCACAGCACTTAGTATACTGTATAGAAAATAAAGGAAGAAGTTACATACATACTTGCTGCCATGTCTGTTTCACAATGCTGGTACCCCATCTAATAAATCAATTATTCATTGATCTATTGGTATTCATCTTATACGATAATCAAAGAACGATTTTATTATTTGACAGACTTAACTCAATGACTAAATGCACATTTTGAGTTTAATTGTTTAATCTATTTCATGTTTTAGACTTATTCTATATTCATTCAACAGTGAAAAATGCTGTGCTACCATGTACTCTTTGCACCCTCACGCACTGGTCGTTACTTTTTGGTGCAAATAGTTTTCCGACTGTATGAGTGGTCAATGGACGCACCTAGTGCAGAATGCGAGTGCGAACTTCAAAAAAGAAAATGAAAGAAAAGCAACCTAACTTTTAAAGATGGAAATTGCCAAACATAAAGATGGAGGGTGTGTGATGCCCTAGGCCAGCAGGCCGGGAGCAGAGACGTGACACAGCTGCACACGAAGGAAAAATGCACCGCCGTGCAGAAACAGTCGGGACAACGGCAGTGAGCGTAACCGCGCACGTAAGAAAAAAGCACTACCGCCCAAGAATTGGGACAATATTATTGAGTACAATGAGTACTCAGCACAGGGTCTGCCTCTGAGCAATATGTGGATGCCCTCGCGCTGGGCTGCCAGGGTACGTCAACCGGTCAGCACCGCAAGAGCACACATTTACACTTCAAAATGTTTAATTGTTTAAAAATACAATAAAGTGTTTAAAAATAAAATTATAAAAGTCTCGTGCGGATGCGCTCGTCTGGGGGAGCGTCAGTCGGCCTGCACGCAAGAACAGAGAGGAGCCAGACACGTTTCCACTTCAAAAAAGGTTCATAAAAGTATTGTGTGAAAATTGTAACAATATGTTTACTAATATTTATTTTCTTTTTTATTTGAATAAATAAGCTTGTTTCTGCAAGCCAGCTTGACTTCAAAAAATTTACAAAAGGGTTTAAAAATACAAAAAGTGTTTAAAAAACAATAAAGTGGATACAACTACAATAAAGGTTCATTAAAAAAATTTGCAGGTATTGTATTTTTTTCTTTATTTTCCTATTTATTTAAATAAAGAATATTTTAAAAAAATGGCGGCTAGGTGTCGCACTGGGTAGCGCGTCCGCCTCACAGTTAGGAGGGTGCGGTTTCGATTCCACCTCCGGCCCTCCCTGTGTGGAGTTTGCATGTTCTCCCCGGTCCCGCGTGGGTTTTCTCCGGGCACTCCGGTTTCCACATCCCAAAAAAAACATGCTTGGTAGGCCGATTGAGCACTCTAATTTGTCCCTAGGTGCGAGTGAAAATGGTTGTTTGTCTCTGTGTGCCCTGCGATTGGCTGGCAACCGGTTCAGGGTGTCCCCCGCGTACTCCCCGTTGACAGTTGGGATACGTTCCAGAACGTTCGCGGCCCCCGTGGGGACTAAGCGGTTCAGAAAATGGATGGATGGATATTGACTTTAAAATGTTTACTAAAGGGTATATATCGTAAATTCCGGACTATAAGCCGCACCGGACTATAAACCGCACCAGCTAAAATTGGGGGATATTTTAGTTTTTTTCTTATATAAGCCGCACCGGACTATAAGCCGCACGTGCACACGCGTTTTTTTACAAAGAAAGACCGTTCACAGAAAGCCTTTTTAAAGTTTTAATAACATACTTTAACATATCTTTCTAAACATTGCCTGTGACGCAGCAGTAGTACCGCAGCAACACGAAAGTGTGCACGCGAGTTATTAACAAAGAAAGACTGGACACAGAAAGCTTTTTTAAAGTTTTATTAACATACCTTAACATTTCTTTCCAAACACCGCCCGTGACGCGGCAGTAATACCGCAGCAACACGGAAGTAACACAGCACTAATAGGGTTTGATTAAATAAAACATACCGGTAAAAGTCACTGAGACGCGGCGGAAACGCAACAGCAACAGCAAGCGACACGTATAGCTCCAGAGTAGACGGGACCACGAATTAAAGAAAAGGGTGACGCAACACAATGTCATCAACATCGACTGCCTTTAGCTTAAAAGCGGCATCATATGCATTTCTTTTGTCCCCCATGATGACGGTTTGTGTATAAAAGCTTCCTTTCAGTAATGTCCGTCTTGATCTCGTTCTGTCTCTTCTTTGTGTGAATTATACGGCACTATTCGCCTATCAAAACACAAACTAGCGCGTCTTCTTCGGCGCATTATCTCCTCTTCGTCTGTGTCGCTCTTGCTTCCTGCTAGAGCGCCCCCTGGAGGCCGTAAAAATCCATAAATACGCCGCGCTGCCATTTAAGCTCTATTTCCCTCTTTGACAGCCAAATCGATTGCTTTTAGCTTAAAAGCTGCATCAAATGCATTTTTTCGTGTGTTTTCCATGATGAGGGTGTGTGCGTGATGCGCGAAATGTTCAAAACACAAACTAGCACGTCTTCTTTGGCGCATTATCTCTTCTTTGTGTGTCTCGCTCTTGCTTCCTGCTGGAGCGCCCCCTGGAGGCCGTAAAACCCATAAATACGCCGCGCCGCCATTTAAGCCTCGGGGTTCAAAGTAACCTTCTGAATAAAATGCATAAATGTTCACGTTCATTACAACTTGTTTTTGGTGAGCAAAATGTCAGAAGAATTGAATTTAAATGCTGATTGATTGGGTTTTAATACAATGCAGATGGTCCAAACAGCGCCACTGCTTTGTGTAATCTCTGGCTCACATGGCAGAGTAAGAGAAAGGGTTTAGAGCCCTTTGACACAGGTCACCTAGCGTGCATTCCTACTAAAGCTCCTAATAGTCACAAGCAACACAGCCAGAATAAGCAGCAACCATAGTAATGTTTCAAGATAGTATTTATTTATTTTTTTTCTTCAAGATACCGCAGTGTATAAAAGTGATCAAGTCATCACAAAAATCACGAAGAAAATCCTTATATAAGCCGCACCTGACTATGAGCCGCAGGGTTCAAAATTTCAGAAAAAAGTCGCGGTTTATAGTCCGGAATTTACGGTAATACTTTTAAAAAACTTTTAAAAGTACTATATACAGTGTTTAAAAATACAATAAAATACAATAAAGTTTTATAAAAGTCTTTTATGGATACTGTAACAGTATATTTTCTCTACATCGCAGATTTTCACCTATCGCGGGTGGTCTTGGAACCAATTATCTACGATAAATGAAGGATTACTGTATAACCAATGGAAAATTTACCCTTGTGAGTTTTACCAACTGTTAGTGATACCTTGCTGCTCTGCTTGCATCAGTAACCACCCAGCAGGAAATCTTTTAGTTCCTAAAGCCGCAATTATAGTAAAGTTGATCGATAACGGTGAGTATTATATTGACGAGTAAATTAATTTGAAGGAATTTAAATTGTGAATGAATTATGCACAGGCTTAGTAGGTGTGTAATCACATCTGACTGCCAGCTGCGTTTTAACCAAATATTATGCAAAGAGAGAGTCTCCTGCACCTCCTTATTTTGCACACAAGACACAGAGCTATGCATCATGGTTGACCTCTCTTCTGCAGGGCAATGTCTAAGGAGAACCAAACTGTCACTACAAATAAATAGTATCCAAAGGCCAGTGCTTCCATTTCAGAGTACTTCCTTTGTATATAACACAGACCAAGGTACTAACTATCTGGTTAAGGCTCCAGATAAAGCTTCACCTGCATCAATCTGGTCACCTCAGTTGGCCTTGATTCTAAAGACTCCCACACAAGGTAATGGGTGTTGCCAAGCGATTTTGCAAATCCGCCAACTTTATTACATGGAGAGAATTTTGTAGTCCAAACAACTCAAGGATGCCGAAGTGGAGGATTTAGGATTCCTCCATGACACCTTCCTGGTGAGGTGTACCGGGCCTGTCCCACTTGCGGAGACACATGGGATGACCCAGGACAAGATGAAGAGATTATGCCTCTCAATTGGCCTGGGACTCCCTTGGGATCCCTTGGGACGAGCTGGCCGAAATGGGAAGTCTGGGTTTCCCTGCTACCCCCGCGACCTGATTGCGTATAAGCGGTAGAAAATGGATAGATGGATCGACATCATGTAAATATCACATCATGTAAATATCCAAAACACTAGTGTCGTCAAAATGAATCAAATAATTAAATACCCATAGCAACAGAATTATTGGTTTGTAAAACATGACAAGTAGATTGCATGTGTCAGAAAAGCTGCTTTATATGCAATTAGTCACCAGAGACTTATCAAGCTGTGTTTTTTGTTTGACACGTAATAGGTACCCTGTGAACCTTTAGACTAATATTATGTAATTGGCCTAAATAAAACTTGGGGGTAAATGTTGAAGAAACAACAGCTTGCAATGTCCTTGCCGCTATTAGTTTATATTTTCTCACCAAATATTTCTGATACAAACAATGAGCTTTTATGTCATATTGATGTTGAACTGACATCAGATGCCCATCGGGTGACCATTTTATTAAAATCATAGCAAATATAGAATATAAGTTAAAATCTTGATCTCTTTAAACATTCCTATCTTGTTCTCAAATCCATCTGACATCAGATGCCCATCGGGTGACCATTTTATTAAAATCATAGCAAATATAGAATCTCTTGAAACATTCATACTTTGTTCTCAAATCCATTTTTTTAAATTTGATTTGATTTCGTTCATTTTGGCAAGTACAACACACTTATTACAACTTCATTTTACTTTTTTTTTTTACATAACTTCTCTAAAAGGGAATCGGGTTAAAGCGATTCTGCTTATCTAATCCCTTCCCTTACAACCAAGGTTTTACTGCCAGACACACAATCTACATCTACATCTAATAAAGTACTAATTATAATACTACCATAACCATGTCAAGAAAGAAACAAAAAAAACTTAAATTTGACCAGGACAACATATGATTTGAATACAGCAATAACAAATAGAATTTGATTTGAACACAGCAACAATTTAAATACAGCAATAACAAATAAACTTCAGAAAAAAAAGAAAGAAATGGCTTTACTGTTCCAGCAGTATTTTGAAGGGGAGAGTATGTAAATTTTCTGTTCTCTAGCAACTTTATAGCCTCCATGTGTCCTTAAACATAGTTTTCTTTTTAAAGAAATTCCCAGTTTTTAAACTCACTGTCTTATCACCAAATGTAAATAAATAAAACATTTAAATAAAATAGTAAGTTGAAGTATATCTGTATCTGAGCTAAATTTGTTTTGCATGAGGAAAACAAATGCCTGCAGTTTGATTTTACTAAAATCCTAATATAAATAAATATATATATATATATACGTATGTATATATATATATATATATATGTATATATATATATATATATATTGATATACAGCTGCCATAATTCTCTCTTAATTAGCTGACACTGGTAGGAGGAAGTGTTCCTAGGCTTATTATTTATTTAAGAGAACTGGCCTGAACTCACATCTCATCTGTGAGGGAACAAATGATTAATGGGAGTCTGACGAGCCCCCTCCAGAATTGAGGACAGAGGTGAAAGGATGGAAGGCTGATGAACTTGCTGAGATAGAAGGAAAAGGGATAACAGAGGACAATAATCAGACGCTCTTGCACTGTTGGAAGTCGTAAGGTCTTAACATGCAAAGCAGAATGCAGCTGATTTATATACTGTACCGTTTCATGTGCCAGTGGTATCAGATAGCTATTGTATGTAAATTGCAGAACAGAAACCGATAACCAATAAAAAGATAAGGGAGGCATGTAAGGGTGGAGCATAAAAGAAGGGGTACTGCAAATTGTCTTGCAAGTGTAACCTCTACTCCACTGATCTCAAACTCAAGGCCCGGGGTGCCAGAACCGGCCCGCCACATCATTTTATGTGGCCCGCAAAGGCAAACCATGCATCAGCTCAATGTTTCTTGTTGAACTACCTAAACTGTAAAATGTCTCCTAATTAACAGCGAGATATTACAATAATTGCTTTCTAACAATACCATTTGTATAAATTAACAAATTGCTTTTTCTTTTTTTTTTTACTGGATGCTATTCTGTGTATGGGATAATCTGCATGTCCATCCATTTCAAGTCAGTAATGGTCCCACGAGGGAAACCACAACTACGTTGTGGCCCACAACAAATACGACGGAAGATAAACCAATGTAAAGCATACAGCATCCACGTGTCAGAGCAAAAGTAAGGGAGGTACTAAAAAGGGACAGAGTTCAGAATAATTTGTAGTCTGTTCATAATATTGGTGGGAAGCTGAAAGATTTGTTGCTGTAACAGATGCCGGAAGTGATAAAAGAGTGAACCAGGGTTTCAGCGTGAGATCCTCTGATAGTAGGTTTAGATATTCTGACAGTGACTGCCCAGAGACTACTATTTTCAATTTCTTCAATATGCTATATTTTTTTATTTTTTATTCCTCTGCACTTCGATTGGTGCATTGGGTCTTACGCTGCATAGAGTGACATCATGGATAGTCAAAATGGATTTGTGTGTTTGGAGCACTTCAGACTGATAAGCACTCTGTCCAAATTGGATATGAAACTACCCCCCGGATATGGTTTCAATTCGTCTTGCAAAAATTGATTTCATGTACTATGTGACTGTTCATAGGCCACTTTCTATCTGGATGGGCTAAACATCTCATTTCGGCTGGCTGGCTGAACGCAGTCTTTGAATTGCTGGGAGTTTGATCTTGGTCTATCGAGAAGGGTCGCTGTTTCCACTATCTTAGTCAATCCCCGCCAGCCACCTGGGTCTCCACAAAGATCCTGTTCAAAATAAAGCACTCACCCCACACACATACCCAAAACGAGAGATAGCAGCTCCTGATATGCGCAAAACACCACCAAGCACAGTTTACATTTCAAAATACGGCCAGGGCCCAGACAGTGGTATAAGATACCTAATGTAAAAGATTGTTTGTGTTGTAGATTTCATAGTATTTGCGAGGGAAAATGTTGGAGCGTATCACATCTGCAAAACAAATTGTAAAGTGATGGACTTGTGTTAGTGGAAGATGAACAAATATGTTACATAATTACAGAAAAGCAATCGGTCACGCCAATAATTCCGAAGCCAGTACCAATATGCACGTAAAAGCCATTTTTCTTTCAACTTGTCACGGTTGCACATTGTATGTAGTAATACACATTATTATGCAGCTAAAAAAACGGCTCCGAGAGAGGCCAGCACGTTGGGCTGAAAATGACCCGGATGCAATAAAATGTAGAGTTGAAAGAATGTTGTCATGGGTGACAGGCTCAAAGACAACCCTTAAATCATTCAAAATAAATAAAAAAAAGTTTCAAAATTGTATTACAATACATCTGGGTATTACCGTGATTTTCCATGCATAATGCTCAAAATGTAACTAATTTATTGTCCTAAAATCTGGGGTGCGCATTATGCATGGGTACAACAATTTTTGAAGAAAATCTCCCTCGAAATAAAACTTGAAATCACACCTTTCTTCTTGTTTGTTGTCAATCGCGCATAGCATTCAGCCATCCTGCCCAACACACTTAGTCAGTAAAATTCATAATTGACGACACATCATTTGATGCGATGGTGCAATCCTTGATGGTGTGTTATTGTCAAATATTGTTTGTTTTTTAATCTCCATCGCAGACCGGATATCATACGGAGGCAGTATCACTGTGCATGCGCACCATGGATCCGATGCGCAGAACGGATGCGCAAGACACGTCAGCGAGAGTTCAGTTTAATTAGCAGTTTCATCGAAATGGTTAAGAGAGCAAGTTATAGTATAGCATTTCAAAAGAAAGTCATTGAAGTGGCAGAAGAATTAGGCAATAGGGCAGCTGCGCGCCAATTTGATGTCAATGAATCAAACATAAGACTGGAAGAGACACCTGGAAGAGGAAAGAAAGCGGTTGTCCCCAAAGATGATCTTTTTTCTGAAATAATTTTACGTTTACGGACTTAAGTAAGAGTAAAAATCTGGGTGCGTATTATACATGGGTACAGGCTTTTTTTCCAGCATCGACATGCCATTTTTAGGGTGCGTATTATGCATGGGGGCATAATATACATGGGAAATTACGGTATTTTTTGTTTCTGTAGAGTTCACACAAGCAATAAAGTTCTGATCTTCCTGGAGCCTTTTGGCTGTGCCTCTTCATTATGGTTTTGCAATATTAAATGACACAAATTAATTCGTCGCAATTTGTTTCTACCTTGATAAATCACATGCAAAGTGCTAAATTAATCTTTTTGCATGTCCTCCTCCCATAACAAGCAAAAGGAGCTGCACGTCAATATAGCGTGTTTGGGAGACTGCACAATCCTGGGTGTATGCCGATTTGTAGTATCATTTGTCAATAAAATTGTTGTGAGTACACCTCTACAGAGGACCTGATGCTTCTTGCAATGAGAGAGACTCTGCCACTTACTGTAGTAGATGTGCAATTACACTTTATTCTGGTATGGCAAAAAAAAAGTATATGACTGGATATTTTTTGTCAGAAAGTCATCTCTTTTCCCTACTAACTCATGATGAGCAATCTACATCAAAAGTACACTCTACTGAAAGTACAGAAAGTGTACAGAAAGACTACAGGCTTTGACCCCATCATGTGGTAATGAGGTCCGTCGAGTCATTAACTCACACATTTAAATAACAATCAATATTAATAGGTTAATAATGACCCAAAGTATTTATACATACAGTGAACTAGCCTGAAAGAGCTGGATGTGTGACTGTATAAAGGAATCACTACACATTGTAGGTGCATTCAAAGACGAGTTTAGTAGTTCCACTCCAAAACACTTTTTAAGGTGATTAGTCTTTCTGTAAACTGTTGTTGCCAGAATGTTTTCTGTGTCCATGTTTATGTTCAATGCCATTTTAGTTAATTTTTGATTTGATTTTGTTTATTTCGGCAAGTACAACACACTTATTACAAATTCATTTCACATTCTGTTTGACATGACTTGTCGAAAAGGGAAGCAGGTTGAAGTAATTCTGCTTATCTAGTCTCGTCTTGATTACAACTAAGGTTTCACTGCCAGACACACAATCTACGTTACTAAAGTACTACGCATATTACTACCATAATCATTAAAAGAGAGAAACAAAAGAAAACAGAAATTTGACCAGGATAACATATGATTTGAATATCGCAATATCAAATAAAGTGGAAGTTTGAATATGAATTGAATTCAGCAATGATTTGAATACAGCAATAACAAATAAACTGGAGGTTTGAATACATAATAGAGTTGAATACAGCATAAAACTGGAAGTTTGCATAACAATTGATATCATTTTATTTTGAATAGAGTAATGCCAAGTTTATTTAGTGATAATATGTTTTAGCAGTTTGATTTGAATACAAGAATGACAGTTTAATCAATTTCGAGAGATTTGGAGTCATAAGGCACTGAAGGCACTCCGGGCATCGTCCCCAGCAACAGGTGGCACCTGCACCGACCGATCACGCAGAGAATTGTCTCCTATGCTGGCTTCTTATAACTTGACCATTTTTTTATTGAGTTCAGACATCTCAAGACGGTATTGCCACCATCTGGCCTTTCTGCTCTCAAGCCTCAGGTTGCTTTCCAAGGCTGGATTTTGTTCTTTTCAGTTAATTTTACAGGTGCAACCCCATGAGGGTCAACGCCCAGTAGAGATAGTCTGGTCGATTGCACCGAAAACCCATTTTAGGAGATCCATAGGTTATGATACAGTTGGGGAGGTGCTTGTTCCTGCCGCTACGAGATCTGCTCCCAGTGCGCCCTCAAGAGTGCAACTCCCTCTCATTTATGTATTACACGCTCAGTAATTCAACATTCCACCCCTGGTTTTATGTATTTTGGTATCAGCGTTTGACAACAGTGTGTGTAATTCTGCAGTTTCCCTCATTTTCTTGCCATTTGTCCATATTTTTCCCAAAACCTTGGGCTTCAAACTCGACTTCCTTTGACACATTGCATTACAGATTAAGAGGTCTGTGAAAAGGCAATTGGCTGGCAACTAATACAAGGCGTGCCCCACAGCTTGGATACGTTGCAGTTCACTCTCAATTCCAAGACTCCCAAACTTCACCAAGGAGGAGACTGTTTTGCTCTTCCGAGAGATCAAAGCATGTATAGTGTGTATATGCGTATACTGTATACTGCAGGGACACCTCCACGAGCAGAAGATGCTAATTTAGATTGAGGGCAATTGGATCATTGACAGCCGTTGCCCAGTATCGAAAGGAATTCAATGTCAGATGGAAAGCCAAGTGTGAATTAACTGAACTCTGTAAGAAGCAGCGGGCAACAGGTGGGTGGCTGCTTCAACCTCCATTCTCAGCCTAGTTTTTCTTGTGACTGTAATCCAGTGTGTTATCAGCCACTATTGTAATTGGCAGTCGTTGTTGCAGCCACCCTTCCAAGGCGTTGCCTTCAAAGACCGTAGATTAAACTGGCCAGGATGGAAGAATATGTGCAGATCTCTGGACATGAGCCGACTTATGTCACCAGACAGTTGACATCACAAATCACGCAGCTGTTAAAGGAATGGTCCCCCTTACGATTCAGAATGTGGGAATTTGGTATGCATCACTTTACTTCAGTATGATCAATCGTGCCCAGAATGCCAGGTAAATCACATTTTTCAAGGAAACCGTGTTTAGTTGACAGCTGGGTCTCCGGTGGCCATGGGAATTGTATATGTTCATTTGCATGTCAGACCAGACTTCAAGAAACTGCATGTTCAGCCACTCTGACAACGCTGACAATGTTTATCGTGTACTGTGTCTCGTCACCGTGGGATGGAGGAAACCGAATTTCGGTTTCTTTGTGTGTCTTGACATATAAAGGGATTGACAATAAAGCTGACTTTGACTTTGACTTTGATATACACACACATATATCACCGGTCAATGCCTAAAGAAGGCCAGCAATGGAGTAGGTCACAACAGAATCCTATTTTATTCAGTTTAGAAGTGAGAGAATGTAATGTTAGTCTCTGTGTCCAGTTTGACAAGTATGACAAGTTCATTAAATGTAAGTACCATATTTTTCGGACTATAAGTCGCGTTTTTTTCCATAGTTTGGGTGGGGGGGACTTATACTCAGGAGCAACTTATATGTGTAATTATTCACGAATTTTTACTTGATCATTAACACATTACTGACTTACTCGTATAGTTCACATGTTATTTTCACTTTAAACCGCATGAGGGCGCACTATGGCTGTGGAACAATTGGAGCCTCACTGACAATGAGTTCCATTCACTGACTTCTGGAGTCAGGAGATTTTATGATTTGGAATGACAGAGATGGTTCGATAAACTTGTTATTTATGTTATAGTTATTTGATATATAGTTTATATAGAGTTGCAATGTCTATGTTGTTAGACTTCAGTAGTTTCCGATTGTCTAGCAAGGCCGTGAGGGCAGCAGGGGGGGGGGGGGGGGGGGTTGATAAGAGCGACCCAGGGCACTTGTTCATAGCACTGTGTTGCCTCATATGTTGACCTTTTGTTTTGTGAAATAAAGAGCTGATTACCAAACCCACATCTTGCCTGGTACTTTGATAACACTACAATATAGTTATATACCAGTGACGTGCGGTGAGGTTCATGACTGGGGAGGCACTGACGTCCCCCCCCCCCTCCGGTAAAATTTGTCCAACACCTAACCGTGTCACAAAAAAGGTTGGGGAACGCTACTCTAGAGTGGCTTATTCATTATTTAATTTGAACTATTTTTATTGGAATCTCATATCAGCAGTCTTCACACATAAAAACACTCAATAAAGCACATGGAATCAAAAACTCGTTTTCGATCGTGCCTACCACTCCGTTTGAAAATACATGCTCCGAAGTCCCGTTGTCCGAATCAAACCTTTTAACTCCGGATTTGGTCGTCCTTTACTGATGACTCCCTGCTTCGACCGAAAATCCATAGTTGAAAATCGTTTGGATATGTAATCCTCCATTATAAAACGAAACGTAAAAACGGCAAGAAATAAATGGACGACTGATCCTCAGTTGTTCACTGTAAATTTGAACTGGAGATCACTTATATACGTATCGCAGGCCTGATCGAACCTCCTTGCGGGTTCCGGCCCGCGGGCCGTATGTTTGACATCCCTGACTTAAAGGGTTAATTGGGGTTATTTTTTATGTCCTTGACTCTTTGTGAGTAGGCATACTGTCCTAAGTTCTGTTGTTTTTCTCTTTAAAATAGATCTTACAGGTCCAATTTGTAAAATGTGTGTGGAATATTGTTAGAATAATTCTCATCTGACCATCAACTTTAAGACGTGGAAGTAAAGTGGCTGTCCTCCCTCTTGTCAAGCACTGCACATGTTCAGCCAAAATGTGTGTGCTTCTGGGGAGTGGGGGGGAAGTGGTGGCAGCAGTCTTCCTTTTCCAAAGCTGGTGAATAGCTTTTACCACTGCTCTTGCATTTTAACATAAAGCACCACAGCGAGGTGTAAACTGCACAGTATCTGACAGAAATAAACTCTAGTTATTTAAATATCCCAGACAATCATTCTCCCCCACTCCCGCCCACACTCAATGACCCCCTCAGAACATGCTGCTTTTGGGAAGCTAGCAGCAACTGAAAAGATGACACTCACCTCTTATCATCTCCTGACTGCTGCCATCAGTAAGATGCTAAAGAGCTGTTAGAGCCTGCACATCCACATAGAAAAACAAGTTCTTACACATGAGCCATCTCTGAATAAAACAGTTAACCCCAACCCTCCACACACACGATGTTTTGTTGTTGTTGTGGTGGTTGCTCTTGTGAGATTACAGAAGTATATCAGACAACACATTTTCCACATTTTTGTGGTAGTAGACAATTTACTGTATATTTGTCAAAAGCAAAATAGACACTTGCCTTAAAACCCCTACCCCACTGAGAAGCGAACAATTGCGAGTGCTTTTTGGCTAACAACCAGTCCATGTATCCACTGGGATAGGCTCTGTTACACCCACGAACCTTGTAAGGTTACGCGGTTCAGAAGATGAATATTACGTATATATTATGTTCCTGCCCGTGCACTCGGCACCGCCCGGAACTTTCTGCCCGTGCCTCAACGTGCACTCCCTGTGTCAGGCTTTCAGAATCTTCAGGGCTGCACACCACGATCAGGACCGCATGTTCAATATACAAATCACAATCGCAAAAATACATAGTGATAATAACAGTTCATTTGATTGACTGTGTGGGTGTGTGCGTGCATGTGTTTGTGTACGTGTGTTTAAGGAACTGGTCTGGGCACACACAAAATAATCCACTGGAGCCTATCGCCAATATTCTACACTGCTGGTCTTAGAATACATTCACTATTTATTTATTTCATACAAACAACCATCACAGTGAGGTGTTTTTGTATTATTGCAATTTGGTTGTGGTCTTTTTAGGTTATGCTTAGTATGTATGAGTGTTTTGTATTCATGTATTCACCTGTCCCTGAGATGAATTTCTCAGAAAATGAATGAAGACAAACCTTGAATCTTGTGTATAACAGACACACCGGCATAATTGCAAAAAAATGGTAAAACTCATTATCATTAACATGGCGGCACAGTAGCACACTGGCTAGCGCGTTGCCTCACAGTTTGATTATGGCTCCGGCCTTCCTCTGTGGAGTTTGCATGTTCTTATGGGTTTCCTCTGGGTACTCTGGTTTCCTCCCACATCCCAAAATGGTAGGCCGATTGAGCACTCCAAATTGTCCATAGGAGTGTGAGTGTGATTGGTTGTTTGTCTATATGTGCCCTGTGATTGGCTGGCATCCCGGTTCAGGGTCTACGCCCAAAATCAGCTGGGACAGGCTGCTGCGCGCCTGTGAATTTTGTGCGGCTCAGCAGTTCAGATAATGGATGGATTATCTGTCACATAATGCAAATAATAATAGTAATCTTCCAATGTCATAATTTTCAGTCCCATAAAACATTTGCACACATTAAAGATAAATGTGGAATGAAAGGCGCACAACATATTTTTCGACACATCAAGTGCATATGTTGTACATTGTTGTGTTTTCAAATTCATGTAAGAAACAATTGTTTTTATTTTGTTTAACTCAATATTATCAGCATTTAGGTGTACCTGTTTCTATATAGAGAATGTAAAATACAAATTACTAGTGTTTATCTAATGCCAAATACATTACAATACAAATTACAACACATTTTTGGAATGGGTACGCCTCTATCCACTTGTGATATTGTGTATTCTTCATTTATATGGCTCTCCTCCGAAGGTTTGATTGAGTGGCAGTCAGGTCTCCCCTCAGCCACCGGATTGGATGGGTGCCTTGTGTTTGACAGGCTTTGACTAGTTCTTCTGTGTGCCTGTGCAGCAGCACTGGTGCCACTTGGCAGGATAGAAACTCTTTCAAGTTCTTCCTCCAATTGCTTTTGTTTTTCCCCTCCTGCTTTTGCTGCCATTTCAAACTTTGCAATTTGGAGGTGGATTGTAGTAGTGCAGAAGCATTGTGCAAGGATGTCACTTGGGTCACAAATGCTGCGGATGCTTCGATGAGAAGTCTACTTTTCAAACAAACACAACTCTACCATGTGCCAATTCCTCGTTTACATCTAGAGCTTGTTTATCATCTTATCGGCTGTTTATCATCTGTGTACTTCAAACACTCGACAATCCATTAGTTGTGGGATCAATCAATTTGGCTGTCAAGTTACTTGGTAGGCAGAAATTCTCTGCTGGGATGAAGGAAAAAGAAGGCCTTTGCCTATCAAGTGTCAAGTGCTGCCACAGTAAACCAACGCTAATGACACACAGGGAAGTTGTGGTGGACGTGTGTGACATCAAGTTCCCCTGCTCTGTCATGTAACTCAAATTCTCTCTCGACAAATGCTGTCTGACAGTTATGTTTTTTTAGGAAGGCTGGAGAAGGTTCAGTGCATTTGGAATTGGTGTGGCATAGTCTAGAAATGGCATTTTTTTGGCCTGCTGTCACATCACACAGTCACGTGGTACAAAGATTTATGAGCCATGACTGTATTGTCAGTTATAAGCTGTGTGACTTATGAGGTATGTCATTGCTAAACTGTGATTTTCTAAAGTAGTTCAAAAGGTGTCAGTGTAAATATACTGAGCAGAGCCAGTGGGCTGTCACACACCATTTATCACATCTTTAACTGCAATAAAGCAACAGTACTGTTCTTTGCTAATTAAATACAAATGTACAAAGATGATCAAGCAAATCATTTGTGTGTGGTGGTATGCATAAACTGCATAGAAAACAAAACAATGTAATTTGCCTAACATTTCTAACTGCAACACCAGAGCAACACCTATCAGTGCCACAGAATAATTTTGTCAATAATCACAGAAAATGTTTTAATGTATCTTCAGTAGATTGTTAGACTGTTGTTTCATTCATAGGTTGCAGGCTGAATCATTTTTACCTGCCTAAATCCGACTGCCTGCCTAAAATCGGATTTTTGTCATACCCAGGCTGCATCTGCCTTGATTTTATCAAGTCTGAACTGCAAAAATCACATGAAATCTGATTTCAGAAAGTCAGAGCCCAAATCACACATGGAGGGCGTTTGAAATTCAATACGGACTGGATTTCTAAAGCAATTGGATATTAGAGCTGGCATTCTTTTCTTTGCTGTAGAAAATGCACACACGCACTACACGCCCACACACTTATGCACTTACTCACAAACATAAAAGCACCATCATCGAGGCGTATCAGTGTCTTACCTTTATGCTATGAACACCATCTTCCCTGACTTGTGGTTGAATATGCAACCACATTCGCCTCATTACGATACATTGCTGTATAAAATACAGTACTATATAACCAAAGCCACACGTTCACTTGTCTTACCATGTTGTGGCGCTGGACCCATTGGTCACTGCAGGAATGTGTTGCAGCAACGGTCTACGGAGCAGAATTCAAAATGGTCATGATCATGCAGTGAGAGGTTAGTAGCAACTGGGGTTAAAACTGCTTTTACAAAAGATACAATGTTGCAATAAAGAGTTAAGACAAAAATTATTTTACATCCACCTACCGACCGACTGACCAACCTACTCAACCAAAAACTCTCTTCATTCAATTCAAGTTCATAATTCAGATATTAATATGCTGGGTAATTCTTTTTTTTTTGCAAAACTCATGGTAAAGTTCATAAACAGTAAAAATATCATGTAATAAAAAAACATGAATTCATAGCACTGATTGCCTTCCTCTTTTTTTAAGGATCAGAATTGAGAATTTGAATTTCAATCGTCTTAATTTAAACAATACCTAAACTCTACATTAAACAGTGATGACTACAGATGCAAGCAGTTTAAAGTTCCTCTTAGCTGGAGCTGAATCACACAGGTACAGCCAGTTGAGGTTATTTAGGGCATATATTATGGAAACCATGGCAAGGTGTTGTGGATTTGTAATGCCTTGGGATAATCTCTCAACAATGGCAATTTGCGGTGACTGGAGATAAGTAAGAATGGATATACCTTCTTAAGCGCTGCTACAAAAAAGGACTCAAATATACTTAGCATTGCTAATTATATTGTATCTACAGTTTAATTTTACGTGAATCGTGTTAATGATATCTCATGTTAGTGGTCTTAAATAGGTCCATCATCTTAGAACAAGATTCAATAATAATAATAAAATGAGAAAGTAAAGAAAGTTGAAGGGAATTTCACTGAGATGTAGGACAGGATGACTTTTGAGCCAATATAGGTTGTTGTTGGGCATACCACAGCTCCGACATCATTACTACATTTTTTTCCATGTCAGGTTGCTGCTGAGGTCTCTGTAATTCATTATAGGCATAGTAAGTTATGTTCTGCCCTTTGCTCCAGAGTTTTGGCATGTTGATGAACGGAAGTGTCATATATTTGTCAGTTAAATATTTCATTTAGGCGGGTGGCATTAGATAACGGATTTTAGCCAGTGATTTAATACAAAGCTTGTTCATCTACATGGGTTAACTCAGTGCTTCTCAATTATTTTCTGTTACGCTCCCCCCTAGCAAGAAGAAATCTATTCGCGCCCCCCCCTCCCCACCGTGACTATCCTAACTTGTCTTGTAAGTCGTAAAATGTTGCACTGTCGCAAACGTGACAGAAGTAACAATGAGAGCGCCACTGCCCCCTGCTGTAGTAAACCCGCAATTACACTTTATTCTAGTACTGCCCAAAAAAAAGCCTGTTCCCCAGGGTCACACGCGCCCCCCCAGGAATAGCACCGCGCCCCCCAAGGGAGTAGAGCAGTAGAGCATATGTGCAAATGTTACACCAAAGGGCAGTGAAATAAAGCATACATTATGGTGTTGTTATGCATTGCATCCATTGTTTAAATCGTTAATTGTTCTTTTTATGTATTTTACCTCTCTATAGCTCCTCCATCACTATCCACCTCAGGTTAGCCAAAGAGACACTACTGGAGGTATGAAGGACTAAACGACAGCACAGAGGGAATAGAGTCTTTTCTGTTGCCAGTTCCTCTCTTTGGAATAAAACTCCCACGAAATGTTAGGTTAGCCCATATTTAAAATTTACCTCTAAACACATTTTTATTCTTTGGCTTTTGACTCAGAATGAGACTAGGCTTTGTTCTCTTTTCTTTTATTTACCTTCTTTATGTTATTAGTTTGTCTTAACTGTCTTTGTTGTTTTATGATTTACTTTTTCTCCATGCACACCACTTTGTGGTTGTTTTCAAGTGCTCTATAAAAAACGTTGAGTGGAATTGGAATGCATTTTGTATTTGTTATAATGGTGTGTTTGCTGTCGTATTAGAGTGGCTCCCAACTACAGGCGATAAAAACCAAGATTTACCCAAAAAGGTTATTCTCTTTCTGTAGTCAAGTATGTGGGTGCTGCTGTCTATCAAGGTCCCTTCTATGCTGGATGGTAATGTAAGGTAAAAAGCAAAATCATAATCCCACCCCACAAAAAGGTACAACCAAAACATTAAAACTTACCTTTAGTCCAACCAGGCTTTTACATGAAAGAAAAAAGGAGGCTTTATATTTTTCCATGACTAAATATTGCAGTCCCAAATGCTAACAGAGAATAGAAGCATTAAACAGTTAAGAAGCATTGGTCAGTTCATTGAAATGGGAGGACAAAGGTGCAGGTTCCCACCCAGAAGGGCAGGGGCACCGGGAAAAAGAAGCACATAAGAAGGCAGAGCAGGTTTGGGGGGGTGTATTTTTTTCTACCCACTGAATTTTGGATGTCTCACTGTTGCAACCTGGTCCCCTCATTCTTCTGCCTCTTATTTCTGTCACACCGCAGAACCACAATAGGCAGTTGGAAAACTGCTGAACCCTTGAGACAACTCAGTCAACTCAAGTGCAAAATGCTTTCGGTGAAGAAGTCTCTCACAAGTAATAAGAGAAGTCATATGATGGAGGAAACTTTACCCATCAAGCCAAACGTGAGTCCAACTTGCATTTAACACAGTGCTTCTCAAATAGTGGGGCCCCTTGGGGGGCGCCGTGCTATACCTGGGGGGGCGCGTGTGACCCTGGGGAACAGGCTTTTTTTTTTGCAGTACTAGAATGAAGTGTAATTGCGCATCTTCCCAGCAGAGGGCAGTGGCGCTCTCATTGTTACTTCTGTGACGTTTGCGACAGTGCAACATTTTACGACTTACAAGACAAGTTAGGATAGTCACGGTGGGGAGGGGGGGGCGCGAATAGTTTTCTTCTTGCTAAAGGGGGGCGTAACAGAAAATAATTGAGAAGCACTGATTTAACAGAACAAATAAAGACTTTATTGTACAATAAATTCGAGCAGATAAAAGGATCTTAGAAGTTGCTTACCTCCGACTTAGTTACTGTAGTCAGCCTGACTTCCATTTCTTTGTCCTCATGCTTTACATTTTAAGTGTCATGTACCATCAGTCATACCATATTTTCTTTTTCATCCAGTTACCGTTTTGTCCATGTATAATGCGCCCCCATGTATAATACGCACCCTAAAAATGGCATGTCGATGCTGGAAAAAAGCCTATACGCATGAATAATACGCACCCAAATTTTGACTTTTTTTTTTTTTTTTAAAGTCCCAATGATCGTCACACACGCATCAATCATTTGGTGATCTAACCCCCCAATTCCAACCCTTAATGCATTTTTATAGTCTTTGGTATGACCCGGCCGGGTTACTTAAGTCCGTAAACGTAAAATTATTTCAGAAAAAAAACATCTTTGGGAACAACCGGATGTTATTCTGCCCGTCAGTATCACTGCGTATGCAGTAGCAAACTCGATAGCGAAGAAATATGTGAGACTCTCAACGGGATCACCAATATTTGAGTGATGTTCCAGTTATTTATCACAATTATTTATTATTATTATAATAATATATATAATATATATAATAATTATTTATTTATTATTCACAATTGTCATGGTGATCTTTCTGGTGATTTTTTAACTAAGCTGGATTTTTTTTTTTAAATAAATAAACTTGACTTTTGTTGCCGTTGATTTCTCCGACTGCCCAGAAAGGCACCACCGCGATCAGTTAGGTTAAAATGAAAAGAGAGGAAAGTGACGTTGTAAAGAACCTTCCGTGACAAGATTTTCTTCAAAAATTGTTGTACCATGATTTTCTTAAAAAACTATTTTTTTTTTTTGTACCCATGTATAATTTTGCGCATTATACATGGAAAAAAACGGTACTCATTATTTCTTTAGTAGCTTTGCAGAATAAATTCTTCATACATGATTACTTGGTTCCATGATTGACATTATGTACTGAAATGACAAACTCAAAATTTAGCTAATGAGACCATTAAAATATTTTTCCCCTATTTCTAAGACCAAAAAAATGGTGAATGTTGAAGATGAGGAAAGATATACAAGGTAGGATCTTGTGTGGGGAGGGTGCTAAAGCTTCAGCAGAAATGTTCAGCCAAGCTTTTTATTTATTTATATACCGTCATTTCCGGACTATAAATCGCGTTTTTTTTCATAGTTTGGGTGGGGGGGGGGGGTTGACTTATACTCAGGAGCGACTTATATATGTTTTTTTTCACAAATTTTTACTTGATCATTAACACATCACTTACTTACAAGTATAGTTGACCACCTCACATGTTATTTTTAGTATAGTTGACCACTTCACATGCTTTGATATCTTTATCTTGAACATATTCAAAACATGAAAAATAGTGAGAAAAAATCAAATAAAGTAATTAACACTTTAAAGCGCCATATCCTCTGGACATGTCCTCTGTCACCAGGATGACATAAAGGACGAGAAATTTGATCGATGGATTTAATGATTTGGAGTAACACAAATGGTTTGATAATATTGTTGTTTATGTGATAGTTATTTAAAATATAGTTTAGATATCATTGTATGGGCCTGTGGAATAATTTGAACTGCGGCGCAGCACGCGGCATTGTTGACAAAGGACGATCGATAAAAGACGAGAAATTCGATCGATGGATTTAATGATTTGGAGTGACACAAATGGTTTGATAATATTGTTGTTTATGTGATAGTTATTTAAAATATAGTTTATATATAGTTGTATGGGCCTGTGGAATAATTTGAACTGCGGCGCGGCACACGGCATTGTTGACAAAGGACGATCGATGGATTTAATGAATTGGAGTGACACCGATGGTTTTATAAACGTGTTATTTATGTAATAGTTTTTTTTAATAACTGAATGTTACTTCAGGCCCGTTCTCAGCTCCTCGTTTGTCACGTTAGCATAACGTATCGTTTATCCTGTTGTTGCTCGTTCTGTTCTTGGTGTTGGATTTTGTCGAAAAGATTGCCCCCCAAAATGCGACCTATACTCCAGAGCGACGTATATATGTTTGTTTTTCACATTTTGGGGCATTTTATGGCTGGTGTGACTTATACTCCGGAGCGACTTATATTCCGAAAATTACGGTACATTTCAAAACATTGAAAAAGTTCACAAGTAGTCATTCTGTCTCCAACAGATCCATTTTGTGGATTAATGACGACGGACAAGAAAGTTAATAAAAAGGACGGACTGAGGACTGAAGGACTCTTAGTCCATCCGACCAACAGTTTAGGCACATTGACATGGAATTCTGCCAAAGATATGGGATTTGGTTTCAGCTTCGTCTCGTGTGTGTAATCTGCACATTCAGACCGAATATTAATGTTAAAAAAGAAAAAAAGTAGAAGCAAGTGAAGTAGTGATTTTTCTAAATCTTATTTATGGGCGATAACCTCGTCATTCAATTATTTCCCAAGTTCCACTGTCAACCAAATCTTGAAATAAATTACCATCTGGTGGTGTTTTAGTGTCACAGTGCCATATGCCATTTCATTCCATCCATCCATTTTCTGTACCACTTTTCCCCACGGTAGTCGCGGGCATGCTGGAGCATATTCCAGCAGTCATCGGCCAGTAAGTGGGACACACCCTGAAACACCCTATGACTTTTTTGTTGTTGTTTTCTTTTACACAGAGGGAGGATGCATGGAGGTACCGTACCGGCGATGGAAGCCCATTCCAATGATGAGGCTGGACGGGGAGAGAGGTATGATTATATGAATAAGGACGGACTGAAGAACGGTGCCCAGGCAGCGGATGAAGGATAGACTGGCAAAACATTTCTGCTGAATACTAAAACAAAAATCATGCACTTCAGAAGACAATAAAATCGTAAAATCTACCAATAAGCAATATTAACTTAATTTAGGCCATAAAAAAGCTTCTTCTTTCTTTTCCTAGTACATACACCCATATACTTTTCATTTTCTTGGTCAATTCAGTTCCTAGTGGTACTATAGGAAAAAAATGTTTATCTTTTAGCCTGCATTTAATCAATACATTTGAACATACTTCTCAAATAGGTTTGACCCGAGTTTGACAGTCAAAAATGCTTGCTCCACGTTGGCAGTTTCACACGTCTGTACATATGAATGCTTTTTATGTAATATCATAATTTCATCGAGAAAAAAAATAAAATCTTGAGTAAGCGAAATCATGAAAATTTTATTTATTTTTCTTACCTTCCACACACATCGGTCAAGTTCCCCCCTCAGCCCCGGGGACAAGGAATTCTGCCATCGTGCCTGTATGATGCTCATACATATATTACAAGTCAGACAGAGAAATACAGTTAATGTACTGTACTGACAATGTAAGCTGTTACAAATAGGAATCTAACTGTAGCATCATAAAATCTTTGTCAGCATTAAAACATAAAACATATTCAGCTAGTGTCAAGCGTACTTACTGAAAGTGAAGCACATGTCTATCTTTGAAGATGCATTATCATAATTGTAATTTTACCTTCTTGTATACGCAGAGTTAGTTTAATTCCAGTGGAAGTTCCCCCATGGTCAGGGGCTGTCTTTCCTTCTTGGCCTATTCTGCAGAGCGTCAGTAGTTCATTGCAAGTCATATTATTTTCACAGGAGCTGTCATCAGTCAGCACAAATAAAATTCCTCTCACTTCTCCATCTGTAGATCATGGGAGAGACTTGAAGAGGTTTCCCTGCCTGGTTCAGATAGATATAATCTACCAATCTTGGACCCTGACAGAAGGCGTCATTGCCTGTACCATTGTAACACCTTTTTTTTTCTGGTCAACAAAATCTTCAATACAGGCTCCCACAGATAGTAATCCCCATGTAATAGAGCAGGGGTTTTCAATTGGTTTTGTCCAAGGGACCACTATTATAACCAAAAAGAAACTCAGGGACCACTGCTTTGGCGGAATATTATTTTAATTTGCACCAAAGGAGGATAAACCCATACAGTCATAAACTATGAACTGAACTACGCGGGCCGCGACAAAAAACAGATTGATACCCCTGCAGTACTGACGGATGTAGAGTGATCCCTCGCCACGTCGCGGTTCAACTTTCACAAATGTGTTTCTTTGCGGGTTTGTAAGTGACGGGAGAACGGTGTTTAAATACACGCTGATAGCGCGGGACGTGCCTCTGAGCGGTAGCCAGCCTGTCACGAAGAAGGCAGGACAACCATGTGCAACAGAGCAGGTACACAAGGCGAGTGATGAGCCGGTCAGCGAGCTAGCGTTGTCTGTTGTGGTGGCATCTCATTACATAGAGGATCAGGCAAACGGGAATCAAATGGAAGGCGTGTGTGTGTCAATGCAGCCAGCCAGGAGACGTGACACAGCGCACAATGGAAAAATGCATCGCCGTGGAACACATCTCCTGCGAAAAATTAGGGATCACTGTATTATGCATAGTATAATACAAAAGTGATAAGACCTAAAATCACCATGATCTCATTGTTTAGTGTTTGGGTCCTTTCTATGGAGCAGGAGAAACAAAATAAAAATTACCAGTAGCCTCTTTGGCTCAAATTCCCAAGGCAAAATTTGGGCCTCGTACGTCCCTACTTTAAGGCATGTAATCACCCTCCAAAGAAGTACTACATGGGCTCCGTAGCTCAGGGGTTAGAGCATTGGTCTGGTCAACCAGCGGTCGTCAGTTCAAATCTCACTGGGGCCTTCAAGAAACTTTTGTAACCAGCCAGGGGACGTGACACAGCCGCGCACAAAGGAAAAATGCGCCGCCGTGGAACGCATCTCCTGTGAAAAATGAAAAATGAGGGACCACTGTATTATGCGAAGTATAATACAAAAGTCATAAGACCTAAAATTCCCATGACCAAATTGTTTGGGTCCTTGCTATGCAGGAGGAGAAACAAAATAAAAATTACCTGGAGCCTCTTCAGCTCAAACTCCCAAGCCAAAAGTTGGGGCTCGTACGTCCCTACTTTAAGCCATGTAATCAGTCTATTAGTAACCAAATCATGGGCTCCATAGCTCAGAGGTTAGAGCACTGGTCTTGTAAACCAGGGGTTCTGAGTTCAAATCTCGCTGGGGCCTTCAAGAAGCTTTTGTAACCAGCCAGGCGACGTGACACAGACATGCACAAAGGAAAAATGCACCGTGGCAGCAGGAGAAACAAAATAAAAATTACCTGGAGCCTCTTCAGCACAAACTCCCAAGGCACAATTTGGGCCTCGTACGTCCCTGCTTTAAGGCATGTACCGTTTTTTTCCATGTATAGTGCGCCCCCATGTATAGTACGCACCCCTAAAAATGGCATGCTGATGCTGGAAAAAAGCTTGTACCCATGTATAATACGCACCCAATTTTTATGAATTTTTTAAAAAAAATGTTTTATTTTTTTTTTTTTTTAAGTCCCAATGATTGTCACACACGCAGGGAGGCAATGGGTCCCATTTTTATAGTCTTTGGTATGGTCTTAACTAGGCTGGATGTAATTTTTTTTGTTGGTGTTGATTTCTCCGACTGCCCGTAAACGCACCACCGCGCTCGTGCGCGCACGGGACAGCAAACGAGCAGGTGATCGAGCAAGCCTTGTCTGATACGAGAGCATTGCGGTCGCATGGAGCGTGTTTGAAGTGAACAGCAGAGACGAAAGGAACAAGGCAAAGTGTTGTGAAATAAAATATTACCTGTAATACGGATTTAGGTAGAGAACTGAACTCTCACTCTTTATATAGCTGACGTGTCTTGCGCATCCGTTCTGCGCATCTGTAATGGCGGCCTCCGTATGATATCCGGTTTGCGTGTGTGCGCGTGTGTGCGAGAGAGAGCGCGAGAGAGAACGCTCAACCGTAGCACGCCGCCGACCGCCCAACTGCACCGCGCTGGTAGCATTATTGTGACAGAGCCGTCGCTGAAATTTAGAAGATATTTTTAAAGTCCTGATGTACTTTCTAAAATTTAAGTGGACCTCAGTGCGCACTGCGCAGGGAGCTTAATTTGGTGCGGTCGCGCAACCGCAGCGCGCCGGGCGCTCACTGTCGCATTGCTTAAAGAGCGCCTTTGTGTTTTAGGATGAACAGCAGAGACCAAAGGAACAAGGCAAAGTGTTGTGAAATAAAATTTTACCTGTAATACGCATTTTGTTATTTGCTGATTGAAACTGCTAATTAAACTGTGAATTGAAACTAATAGGAAGAAAACAACTCTCGCTCTTTATATAGCTGACGTGTCTTGCGCAGAACGGATGCGCATACTGTCATGGCGGCCTCCGTATGACGTCCGGTCCGCGATGGAGATTAAAAACAAACAATATTTGACAATAACACCCCCTCAAGGATTGCACCATCGCATCAAACGATGTGTCGTCAATTATGTATTTTACTGACTAAGTGTGTTGGCCAGGATGGCTGAATGCGATGCACGATTGACAACAAACAAGAAGAAAGGTGAGTTTTATTTCGGGGGAGATTTGTCATGTCTCGTCCCCAGTTTTGCTATGTGTCTAGGTTGCCATAGTTTCTGTTCGCGTCGCCCCTCTCTTCCTGTGTCACCTCAATCGATGTAACGTGTTTTGTATTTAAGTCCTGTCTGCCCCTCGCTCACCGTTGGATCATTGCATGTGTTACTGTCATTCTGTTCCTGTCTTTGGTAATGTCACCCTGTCTTTTTGTTCCACGACTTTGTCGGTCAGTCCTGTTGTTGGTTTTGTTGTACCATGACTTTCTTTAAAAAAAAAAAAAAAAAAAAATTAAACATTTTTTTCTTTGTACCCATGTATAATACGCACCCCAGATTTTAGGACAATAAATTAGGTAAATTTTGCGCACTATACACGGAAAAAAACGGTAATCAGTCTGCAAATCGTGGGCTCCATAACTCAGGGGTTAGAGCACTGGTCTTGTAAACCAGAAGTCGTGAGTTCAAACATCGCTGGGGCCTTCAAGACGCTTTTGTAACCAGCCAGGCGACGTGACACAGACACGCACAAAGGAAAAATGCACCGTGGCAGCTGGAGAAACAAAATAAAAATTACCTGGAGCCTCTTCAGCACAAACTCCCAAGGCAAAATTTGGGCCTCGTACGTCCCTCCTTCAGGCATGTAATCAGTCTGTAAATCGTGGGCTCCATAGCTCAGGGGTTAGAGCACTGGTCTTGTAAACCAGGGGTCGTGAGTTCAAATCTCGCTGGGGCCTTTAAGAAACTTTTGTAACCGGCCAGGAGGTGTGACACAGCCATACACTAAGGAAAAATGCACTGACGTGCAGCACATCTCCTGCGAATAATGAAGGATCACTGTATTATGCATAGTATCATACACAAGTGATGAGACCTAAAATCACTGTGACCTCATTGTTTAGTCTTTGGGTACTTGCTATACAGCAGGAGAAACAAAATAAAAATTACCTGGAGCCTCTTCAGCTCAAACTACAAAGGCAAAATTTCGGCCTTGTACATCCCTGCTTTAAGGCATATAATCAGTCTGTTAATCAGTAATGATTTATTTGCTAGTATTCATGAAATTCTTTCATCCATCTTGTTGGTGCCAGAACGTCGACCGCAGATTTCAATTTTCTTTTTAAAAGCCTTCGGTATACACCATTTGGCCATGGTTTATTTTTATGCTTATTGCTGCTTTAAGACATGTAATCAGTGTGTAGATCAGTAATTATTTATTTGCTAGTATTCAAGAGATTCTCTCACCCATCTTGTTGAGGCCGGAACGTCAACCTCAGATTTGAATTTTCTTTTCAAAAGCCTTAATTAAGCGTTGGGTATACACCATTTGGCCATGCTTTATTTTCATGCTTATTACTTATTCCTATCTTTTACAGTTGAATGTTCTTCCCTAACGGTTACATTTTCTTGTAGCTCTTGGCTTTTTATTAAAATGTCAGCTTTCTCAAACCAGACAAAACACTGAAAATCAAATCAAAGTCCCATTAGACAGTCTGTATGGGTTCTATATGGACATAGAGCAAGTGAGTGGGCGCAGAAAGGCTTAACTTTGGAGTGGAGTCAGCCAAGATCAAATGGGAGCGATAAGAGAGGATCTTGCAAAAAGTACAGAACATTTAGCGTGAAGACCCTTGATTTTGATCCAGCCTCTAAGTGGGTCACACAGTTTGCCTTTGGTAACAAAAGCTCTTTTCCTGGGTTAATTCACCCCCCCCCCCCCCCCCCCCCGGCAATATAAACACTGAGATTCTTGTTGTTTATTGATGTTTGTTGAATTATTACTAGATGCTTGATATTTTTGGTGAAAAAAAGTAAACCTAGACCAAGCTATTAAAGCAAGTAACTAAAATAACTATTTTTTTAACCAACATGAAAAAAAAGGAAATGCTACTTTTAGACAGTGACATTACGGTTCACACATTTATGGGGAGACCAGATTATTCTTTAGGCAAAACTGTAACCGTCACATTGTTTTGCCTCCTGACTAAGCCCCTCAACCACCCCTCCACCCCACCCTTGCTATGTTTTACTGTCATGATTTATTTACTGCAATTCTTCTACCTTTGAAATAGCACCATGCTGCCACCAATGACAACCCATCCACTGCACTGGTAAGTCCCATGCTGTGCTCTGATTTCATGTGTCTAGTTGTATGGATAGTTTGCATGGAAACAAGCTTTTCTGGGCAACTGTGAGTTACCAACTCTGGAAGAACCAAAACCACTTACGGATTTTGTTATCTGCAGCATCTGACTCCCTCTTCACAGTATGGAAATGTACATCTGTTAGTATTATTCTTGCTATTGACTGCCGAATCGATTGATATTCACCTGAGCTGTGAGTATTTTTTATATGAGTAATTTTCAGTCAACAGTAAATGGCAAAATGCCTTTTTAGATTGACTGTACGTACATGAAAAATAATGAAGTTATCAGTTTAACTATAGACATATGTACTTTTTACTGCTGAAAATGGCTGAATAAGATTTACCTTTACAAAAACTTTCATCTTTACAATACTGCTCCTTTTCCATGCACTGTGTTTTGTGATAATTGTTGACCTGAGCCATATATATATTTATTATAATTGTCGGCGGCTTGGTGGCGCACTGGGTAGCACGTCTGCCTCACATTTAGGAGGGTGCGGGTTTGATTCCACCTCCGGCCCTCCCCATGTGGAATTTACATTTTCTCCCTGGGTCCGCGTGGGTTTCCGCCAGGCACTCCGGTTTCCTCCCACATCCCAAAAACATGCTTGGTAGGCTGATTGAGCACTCCAAATTCTCCCTAGGTGTGTTTGTCTCTGTGTGCCCTGCGATTCGCTGGCGCTGGTTCAGGATGTCCCCCGCCTACTGCCCGATGACGCTGGGATAGGCTCCAGCACAGTCGCGACCCCCGTGGGGACTAAGCGGTACCGAAGATGGATGGATTATAATTGTTTTATAAAATTTTGAACTCCACATATTTGGAACATGTTTTTATTAATAGCTTGACTTGCCAATTCAAATGCTGTGAGAACACAGACATTTTACATAGCTCCATCGTGGACATCATCCCCACCATGCCATCAATATACACATATACAATATTTTTTGTCTTTTACTATTTTGAGATTTCCCCATGATCCTTCAAAATTAATACTTGCATGCTTCCATGGAAACCTATGCAGATGTGGTGCAATTACAGACAGTTCTCAAGACTAACCCTCCCTCTTGAACACTGTTACCACTTCCCCATAAAAGAGAAACACTTTTATGGCATATGCAGTTTCACAGTTGCAAGGTTCCCACCATTTCTATATTTCAGTTTGATTTAACACATACGCTAGTTTAGCTAAAATCCGTTTTGGTACACATAAAATGTGACTGGGTTGCACTTACATGTGCTATTATTTAATAAAACACATTCATGTGCTTCATCATCAATGTGTTTATATGAGATTCATTAAAGCACACCCCAGTGCTTTTAACTACTTCGCGCTGTGTCAATATGGAGCTTTCTACTGTCAGTACTACTAAATGGAAAAATGAAAAAGCCAGCAGAAGACTACTACCCTTTTGAAAAGGAATCCTGTTATAGACCTCAGGAGATTCCACATTTAGGTGTTGATGGGGAAAGGGAGCAATATTTTAAGTCAATATCTGGTGTTCCCATTTTTGTGTCTGGTCTTGCAGTCCCCCTCTGTACCGTTTAATGCAGGGGTCCCCGAACTTTTTCCTGTGAAGGCCACATAACCTTTCCCTTCTCTGATGGGGGGCCAGTGTCATTTTGTAACAGAAAAAGTGTGACGATCGTAGGGGAGCTTAAAATTTTTATTGTTTTCCAGAAAGCCACACATAACCAAATAACGGTTATTTAATAACCCTTTCCAGGTTCTTTACAGAAAAAAAGTCAGGAAGCAAATAATAACACTATTAATGTAATAAATAATAACTAAATAACCCTCTCTGAGTTCTCCACAGACAAAACAGGAAATAACTAATAACTAAATAACTCTCTCTGGGTTCTTCATAGAAAAAAACCATGGAACATTAACTTTCTGTTGTGCCATGCACAATCTTAACAGATAAAAGTTCAGCTCAGTTGTCAGAGCAGAATCTCTTTGACATATATGAGCAGTCTCTTAAAGTTCTTGTGTTCCTTCCTTATAATCCTTTTGTAGGTTCCAGTAGGCTTGTAGACACCGCTGTCTTTTTTGTTAAAGTTTGCTAGTGCGTCATAGTCTGGAGTAACATTTGTTGTGGCAATTCTTAGGCGAGATCCGAGGTATTGGTCCGTTTACCTCGATCTGTGACGGGTTAATGTTGACGTTCATGTGGCTGAACGTCACGTCGCGTACGTCGAGCCAAATTGGCCACTCTCTTTTAAACGCTCGGCACTGTGTCCACCTTGCTTTTCCTTGGGCGACTCATTTTAATGGAAGTATTCCAGGGGAAGGTTTGTGGGTGGCTTTAGCGCAAAACTGCATCTGAAAGCTCAGCGCGCGAATTACAAGAATGCTGTCGTCACAGCCCACGCTCTAAATGTGGGACTGATACAAATAGAGCGCGAGTGCGCCATGTCCGTACACCCACTTGTGAGTGTGCACGGAGCATTCTGACACGGCTTCCGGTAGTAAATGCGCAGGCGAGCGCTTCCCCATCTACTGGGGAAACGCAGTCATTGCAGGTAAAATGACCCCCCAAAAAAGTTAAATAATACAATTTGTTCAGGGTTGGCAGGCCAGATTAAACGGTCCCGTGGGCCGTATCCAGCCCGCGGGCCGTAGTTTGGTGACTTCTGGTTTAATGCATAGCGCCATGTTGGAATGGGTGACGTCATGATGTTGACAGGGCCGTCCCCTTCACCCACCACCTGCCTTTGAGTGATATGCCGATTACTTGCCTACACATAAAAATCTTTTTTTTTTTTATATCACTAGGTGACCCTAATAAGCCTCCATACGAGACTAAAAAGCCCACTGCTGTTGCGGTATCTGCGTCCTCATTCGACTTGAGAAATTCACACGGCTCGGGCAGTAGACAACACCCATTTCTAATGAATCTGAGTTATTCTCCGCGTCAAAATTGATGAAAGGTTCATCAATCTGTCATTGAAAAGCCTTCGCACAAAAAAAAAAAAAAAGCCCAGTTCCTGCAAGCTCGTAGGCCAATCACAGGGTACATGTCGACAAACAACCATTCACACCCACACTCTCACCTACGGACAATTTAGAGTGGTCACTAGGCCAACCATGCATGTTTTTGAAATGTGGGAGGAAACCCATCTAAGGCGACACAGGAATGCCGGAGCCGGAATCGAACCCTATACCTCTGAAAAGTGAGATGGACGTGCGACACCCTAAAAATCTCCCTCTACTGCCCCTCCCTCGGGCGACAAAGATAGATAAGATGGATGGATGGATGGATGGATGGATGGATGGATGGATGGATGGATGGATGGATGGATGGATGGATGGATGGATGGATGGATGGATGGATGGATGGATGGATGGATGGATGGATGGATGGATGGATGGATGGATGATAGGTAGGTAGGTAGGTAGGTCGGTCGATCGATCGATCGATAGATCGATAGATCGATAGATAGTGCTTGCCATTTATGAATGGAAATATTATTTTTTTGGTTGAATGTTATACTTTGTAAATATTTTGATGGGCATATCTCATTTCCAATGCGACATGTATCATTGTAGGGGATGGGCAACGTTGGGCACTGTCTAGCCTGTTGCATATTGTGCTGAACATCCAATTGTGCAAAGAGGAATGCTCTAGCTTGCCTTGCTGTGACAAAGCCCATGTGCTCTTGGTAAGAAAACTAATAAAAAGATTCATTGTTGTGCTGGGCAATAGGGAATTGGCTCCATAGATTTGTCCCACCTGTCTCTCGACAATGATTTCTCCTGATGATAGAGCGTAACCTTGAGCCATGTAGCGTCTTCATAGAATGAGACATGTCTCAGGCAAATTGAACCCTTTCCACTCATGCTACAATTGTTATAATAGCCTCACATTGATAATATCTTTTCGGAGAAACATTTCCCCTAAATTACAAAGCCATCGAAGCATCCTAAAGTATGTATCGTGAGATAGATTTCTCTCCCTAGAATGCTGCTGAATAGGATCTTGTTTGACACTTTGTGTGCAATTTCGTGTGTTAAGATATATTCTAGAGGAACTTCAATGCCGAGCCGCTATTTATTTAAGATGCCACAGCATCTTAGCTCCAGTCACAACAGATCCCCAGTCATTTCTTGCCTCTTGTGATACTTTACACAAACGACTCAATTCCTAAATCTGTTGCGACAACTAGGGCCGGCCTGCCCGATATCAGGTTTGTGAGTTTTTTTGGGAAGTCCAATATAGGGTAGACAAAATCATTGATAATGGGATAAACAAAATTGAGTACAATAACATTTGCTCGCCTAATGCACCATAACAACAAAGCTATGAATTACAGGCAGATTATTTTACTGTTTTAGAATACTTTTTCTTTGGTGATTCGATATATGATATACAACAGAGAAGAACAGAGAAGGATGTTCAATGACAAAAACGGATTAATTCACTTTTATACTCAGGTCACATTTGTAAAGCAACATAATGACCAAAGTTAATTGCAAAGCATTTATACAACCCTCTGATGCCTTTTAACATTAAACCATTTGTTCATCATTATTTCATCAATTATCCTTTCCTTTATTCCATTATTTCCTTAGCCATAAAGCCATGACTCATGTGACTACACTTTCTCAAATGTAAAAAGCATGTACCGTAATTTTCTGACTAAAAGTCGCTCCGGAATCTAGGTCGCATTAGCCAAGAAATGCACAATAACGTGAAAAAAAAACCATATATAAGTCGCTCCGGAGCATAAGTCGCATTTTGGGGGGAAATTTATTCGACAAAATCCAAAACCAAGAACAGACATGAACGAGCAACAACAGGCTAAACGATAGGTAAGCTAACGTGACATAAACACAAACAAAGAGCTGAGAACGGGCCTGACGTAATATTCAGAGTTATTCAAATAACTATTACATAAATAACACGTTTATAAAACCATCTGTGTCACTCCAATTCATTAAATCCATTGATCGTCCTTTATGTCAACAATGGGTGCGCGCCGCTTTTATGAATATATAATCTAATATTAATATATTAATATATTAATATTCGAAATATTCCCCAGGCCCATATAACGATATATAAATTATATACACTACCGTTCAAAGGTTTGGGGTCACCCAAACAATTTTGTGACCCCAAACTTTTGAACGGCAGTGTATCAAATAACTATTATATAAGCAATAATATTTTCAAACCATCTGTGTCACTACAAATCATTAAATCCATCGATCAAATTCGCTGACGGCGCTTGGACTTCAAAATATTCCACAGGCTCATATAACGATATAAATTATTTATCAAGTAACTATTGTATAAGCAATAATATTTTCAAACCATCTGTGTCACTCCAAATCATTAAATCCATCGATCAAATTCCTTGTCCTTTGTCAACAACGCCGCGTGTGCGCCCTGACGTCAGCCTTGTCGTTATTCCACAGATCTAGTATATAACTATATTGTAGCGTTAACAAAGTACAAGGAAAGACGTGGGTTTGGTAAACGGCTGACATTTTTTGCAAGAGGGCATATTTGACGACCTACGGCATTAACATGTCAGCTACGTACCGTCAAAGGCTGTAATGACAAGCAATGGTGCACTGATTCCCAAAAGTGCTGTATTTTGTTGCCCATTGTGTAATGATTGATCGTGCCTGCCAATTTTTCTTTTCATTTGTGTACAAATGCTAATCAGAGTCAGAGTCAGCTTTATTGCCAATTCCTTCATGCCAAGACACACAAAGAAATCGAAATTACGTTTCCTCCATCCCACGGTGACGAGACAGAGTGCACGAGTAACATACAAGTAAACAACGGGGGGGAGAGTTCAGGACCCCAAAAGCCTGGAGATCACAAACTTCGCCAGAGACGAGCAGTGCTTGCATCCCACCATTCGTCACGGATGTAGACGCGCATACCACGTCGCGATGTTCCCCCTCGTACAATGACCCAAACGCTGCGCGTTCGCTTCTCTTCCGGGGGGGGGGGGGGGGGTTTGCTAATCGGACGTCAAACTCTTTGTGTGGCGGGCTCCATCTAGTGTGGAAACTGAGAAGTGCAACAGAGCTCAAGCTTCTTGTGCGGGCCATATTCAATTATGTTTTCAGAATTTGCTGCGGGCCAATAAAAACTGGACGGCGGGCCGCATTTGGCCCGCGGGCCGTAGTTTGGACATCCCTAGTGTAGACGTTCGTAAGTAGAGGTTTGACCGTACTTTAATTATTTACAGCGTTTTGTTACCGGTGACATTTTGTCTGTTGATGCCTTTTTCTATTGAATTCTTTGAAAACTTCCAGTTTCTTAGTGAACGAGACAAACAAAGTTGTTTTGTATTTCAGTGGGAAAAAAAACCCTCCCTCTCTCTCAAATTTGTTTTTCTTCGCTACAGTCTCCATTTTAGAAATGGGCTAGAAAGGCCCACAAAAGGTCATGCATCAAGGTCATGCATCACTGTGACACCTAACTCGACTTTGAGAGTTGTGTGTTCGAAGCGGCAGCACGAACTCCCGACTCAGGAGTGTATTTCTAAAAGCACCCAAGAGCGTGTTCACAGGTCTGCTGCCATCCTCTGGTGACATAGAAAATATATCTTTTTGTACGTGAGTATTTTCTCCTGTGGTCAACAATGCACATTAATTTTATTCAACTGTGTTCTTTGCACTGTTCTGTGGGGGATGCTTCAGGAACAAATATGTGAGCCACTACTATGAGCCACTGGGTCCCTTTTCTAAGAGAAATAGGAGCTTGTCAGCCTTGCTCTCTGCAGATGATAATGAATGGAGTGATAGATGTTACTACGTGTATAAAAATGAGTGACACACCGACAAGGACAAACAAAGACACATCTTACACTTTCAAACAATAGGACTTTGGATTTCAACTACTCTTCCTTATCCCCAAGCAGCCCTTTGACACTCATCAAGATCCCTCGTCACCAATTTGAAGTGCAAGTTAATATTTCATAATACGTATGAGAGTTTGATGACAAGTCAGTGCAAGGCCTCACCATTCTCCACAAGCGCATGTGATCTCCACACTTAATTAATCACTCTTAAAGGCTCTAGAACATGTAGGACAGCCTCTAATAAACCATCTGATTAGTAACTTAAATGACTTAAAACTATTTTTATTTTTGCAAGTAATATTATTTTGCTTAGAAGAAGCCAATCACATAGACATAGACATAGACAGAGAGAGAGAGACAGAGAGAGAGAGACAGAGAGAGAGAGACAGAGAGAGAGAGACAGAGACAGAGACAGAGAGACAGAGAGACAGAGAATGTGCGAAAGGGAAAATACCAGCATGTCGGACTGAGTGTCAGATAATGAATCCAAAGTAATGCTGAATCTGTCATGCGATGTGTTGTGCAGGCTTATCCTCTTCTTCTTTTGCTTTAAATTATTCTCGGTTTCTTTAATATGTACATCTAAATCCTTCACAATAATCCTTTCATTTAAGAATAATCCCTAAAATTCGATCAATTTAAAAGGATAGATCCAACAAACTGCACTCAAATAGTAATCCCCCACAGGGGAGCTATGAATATAGTCCACTCTAATAATGTCACTAGGAATGCTGTTGTTTACCTCACCTAAGAAGATTGTCGTTATAAAAGAAATTCCCATTATAAATACTGCAAAATTCTTTAATAATCAAGAACAATTCTTTTCTACTTTGGCCAAAAGCACATTTCACAATTTTGTGCTGGGAATTTCATGTACACGGTGAACTAAATTTGTCCAAGCCTCCCATTTAAGAAGGTCAAACCCGCAATGGCATTGGGAAAATGTCTATTGGACAAAATCTGAGACTTTTTCAGCTATATTTTAGCTACTACCGTAATCTTCGGACTATAAGTGTCAGGAATGAGTTGAGCCAGGGCAACCAAATGCAGCTTGAACCAGGATTTATTGAAGAGAAAGGGAGTTGGAAGGGAGTCAGGTGGGGAAACGAAGACACAAACGAGATAGAGACTCACGGCCAGCAAACAGACAGACCGACCGACAGAAGTCCACTTGGACACTAGGACAAGGATAAAATTCTGACCGTGAGCCTCCAGACAGACCGAGGAAAACTGAACGACAGGAACAGGAACACTGGGCGCGGACAGGGACGGATGACAACAGTAGACAGAGACAGAGAGAAATACACGGGCAGGGCTTAAATACACAGGGTAACAAGAGGAACCAGGTGACAGACATTACGGTAACAAAAGGGGTGTGGCCAAGGGAAGTGCAGGCAGCACGTGCTCTGGCACGGGCGTGGCAATAAGTCGCGTTTTTTTTCATAGTTTGGGTGGGGGGGCGACTTATACTCAGGAGGGACTTATATATGTTTTTTTTCACAAATTTTTACTTGATCATTAACACATCACAAGTATAGTTGACCACTTCACATTTTATTTTTAGTATAGTTGATCACTTCACATGCTTTGATATCTTTATCTTGAACATATTCTAAACATGAAAAATAGAGAGAAGAAAACAAATAAAGTAATTAACACTTTAAAGCGCCATATCCTCTGGACATGTCCTCTGTCACCAGGATGACATAAAGGACGAGAAATTTGATCGATGGATTTAATGATTTGGAGTGACACAAATGGTTTGATAATATTGTTGTTTATGTGATAGTTATTTAAAATATAGTTTATATATCGTTGTATGGGGCTGTGGAATAATTTGAACTGCGGCGCGGCACACGGCATTGTTGACAAAGGACGATCGATGGATTTAATGAATTGGAGTGACACAGATGGTTTTATAAACGTGTTATTTATGTAATAGTTTTTTTTAAAATAACTGAATGTTACGTCAGGCCCGTTCTCAGCTCCTTGTTTGTGTTTGTCACGTTAGCATACCGTATCATTTAGCCTGTTGTTGCTCGTTCTTGTCTGTTCTTGGTGTTGGATTTTGTTGAATAAATTGCCCCCCAAAATAAGACTTATACTCCGGAGCAACTTATATATGTTTTTTTTTTCACATTTTTGGGCATTTTAGGACTAGTGCGACTTATACTCCGGAGCGACTTATAGTCCGAAAATTACGGTATTACAGAAGTAATTACAGAAGTGAACACTCATCATTTTTTAAATTACAAATATAAAATTGAAGATATATGATACATAGTTGCCTAAAACATGTTTTCCAACATAGAAAAGGAAATGTTCAAATAAATCAGTACAAGATGAGATGGATGTAACCAGCCAACCAAATCATGACCTGGATGATTATTTTTAAAAATAGTTGAGGAATGTGTATAGCTGCACTTTTTACATTCTGCATCTTGAAGACATCACTATAAAACTGCTTATGCCCCTCAGCTATATGGGAATAATTACCTCAATTAGTATTGCAAGAGTACTGTTTACTTGCTTTCTGACAAGTTTATTTATCATTGACTATCAAGATGGAAGGCAAAGTAACTGCTATTCATTATCATCACAAATATTCAGTGAATTTAACTATCCTCTTTTTCTTCCAGAAATGGATTCTCTTCCTTTGCTGCCATCCCCCTCGAGATTGAACACTTTGCATTTAAAAACTACCCCACCCTGGCAGCTTGACAAATGAAAGCAATAGCATATTTTGAGACACCTGGTTCAACAGTTATTGAAGATGATCACATATAATTTGCATATAGATAAGGCATTCTTACCTAGAATAAATCTCAGCATACAAAGTGGCTTTATTTTACTTCGACCAGTATCATATTGGCAAATGCTATGTACAATTTAAACCCAGAATGGTGTTAGTGTTAGATAGGTTCTTATGTTGATGTTGAATATCAATGTATACTTTGTGTTGCGTTAGTCTCGCGTGAGTTACAAATGTACCGTATCGGCCCGAATATAAGACGACCGTGATTATAAGACGACCCCCTCTTTTTCACGATTTAAGTTTGAAAAAAGACTTTTTGAACACCCAATTTAATTTTTATACAGAAATTGATTACATCTGAAAAAAATGATTATAACAATATATTCGAGAGAAAAAGCATGTTATTTTGCCTCATTCAAATCATGCAAAAACTGTCTATCACATCTTAATAGCTGAACATTTAAATATGTAAACTAAAGTGCAATCGTTTGTAAATGAATGGCTTCTGGTTTTTGAAATATGAATAAACCAATCTACTGTGATAAAACAACAACACTGCAATAACTGCATTAACCATCAAAGAGAAATTTAACTAACTGTAGTCTTGAAACGAATCTGAATAAAGAAAAACATTGCAATAAAAAAATGCAAACTGCTAACGCTATTGTTGGGGAGCCTGAGGACTGTACAGGGGGTTGGCTCGGATGGTTATGCTCTTTTCGCACCCGGGTGTTGGTCAGAACACAGGAGGGAAGACGTGATTCAGCTTTTATTACTTTACTGAATTCTTGGCAAAAAAGTAACAGGCACTGTCGCTCATAGGGGCATACAGGCAAACTGGCAATAGGATATAGGCACACGTTTGGTCGTAAGGATGTGAGAGCAGGTGTGTGTAGTCTACATTTATCCATCCACCCAAATCCATCCATCCATCTGTCCATCCATCCATCCATCCATCCATCCATCCATCCATCCATCCATCCATCCATCCATCCATCCATCCATCCACCCATCCATCCATTTATCTAGTAGAACCTCTGACTTCGAATGTCTCCATGTTCAAACAATTCGGAGTTCAAACAAAAAATTCGAAGCTTTTAAACCTCCAAAACCGAACGAAATACCAGACTCTGAACACCTTTGCGAGCGTTCCCAAAACAACTTTCGGTTTGGCTCGACAGGTTAAAATGCGTCTCGAGGCTTCCCTACGGCGTCTCCACGTCCCCGAGCGTTCCCAAAGCATTTTTGCCAGTCGGAGTCCAGCTAGCAGCTGAATGAGAGATGATTTTCTCCCTTTCGTGTTTCTGCGTGCTATTTGGCCCTAATCATGGCCCCTAAGAAAATGAATGCAGCAAGATAGCGACACGGTAGCACGTCTGCCTCACAGTTCCTGTGCATGTTCTCTCTGTGCCTGTGTGGGTTTCCTCCCACGTTTCAAAGACATGCATGATAGGCCGATTGAGCACTACAAATTGACCGTCGGTGTGATTGTGTGTGTGGGTGTTGTTCGTCTCTATGTGACCTGGCATTGGCTGGCAACCAGTTCAAGGTGTCTCCCGTTCACTGTCCAAAGTCAGCTGGGATAGGCTCCAGTGTGCCCACGATCCTTGTGAGGATAAGCAGTTCAGATGATGGATATATTATAGTACCTATACATATATATCTTTTCTTAAATCATTGTTGAAATACTTCTCAAGATTAGAATTGTGTGATCCATCCATCCATTTTCTATACCGCTTGTCCCCACGGGGGTCACGGGCATGCTGGAGCCTATCTCATCAGTCATTGGGCAGTAGGCGGGGGACACCCTGAATCGGTTGCCAGCCGATCGCAGGGCACACAGAGACGAACAACCATCCGCACTCGCAGTCGGACCTAGGGGCAATTTGGAGTGCTAGAATTGTGTGATTTAAAAGAAAAAAGATTCACCTTTCCTGTTATTATTTAACAAATAATTAAGCCGGTAATAGCCATAAGCCTGTTTTATATCAGCAACACTTGGTGTCGCACAATGATGTAAGGAGAAGTGGAGTGGAATTCATGTAAAAGTCTTCATGTGCTGTCTTTTCTTGTTTGAATGGTAGCACGTTTTCATTTCTCCTTGACCCGATGACAATCTGACAAAGGCAAAGGTAAAGTGGGATAAAGTTAGGAGATTTGACTTTCCGAGGCCCATAATCCTAACATTCAGGTGTAGGATTCATAGTTTTCTTATCTCTTCATTTATGAACCCACCCTCCACCTCCTCTCCTTTGACCTCCAGTAGCCGATATTTCACCAGAAGCCTGTAGGTTAATGACGCCAAAAGGAAAGGAATTCTTAGGATGAACGCTCATAATGTGGAGGCTGTGGCTCAGGCGGTAGTAGGTGTCGCTAAGTAACTAGAGGGTCAGCTGTTCGAGACCCGCTTTGTTTGACTCATATGTCGTTGTGTGTCCAAGTTATGTTGTTGTGTCCTTCGACAAGACATTTCACACACCTCCAGTGCCACTCACACTGGTGTCTTCCTGGGTTTGAATGTTTGATGGTGGTAAGAGGCGCTGTAGGTGCACACTGACTGCCACGCCTCCATCAGCCTGCTCCATTTAACCTTAGTCAAGCGTCTTTGAGTGACCAGAAAAGCGCTATACAAATGCATTTCTTTTATTATTTATAATCATTTAGCGGTTTTAGTGGTTCGATGAGCAGCAAGCACATCACTGGCGATGATTCGTGTAACTGGGATCCATTAGGAAAATCAATTTCACATTCAATGTGACATCATTCTTCATGATGGAAAGAGAAAGAAGGTCTAACATAAATGCAGAGGTGTAGAGGTTGGAAATGGTGGTGCTCCAAATGTGGTTTGGGCACAATAAGAAGAGAGGAACACATGAACAGATACACGTGACACAATACCATACAAATAGAGTAACACTCCCAAAACCCAACTGTCTCTAGTGCAGTGCTTCTCAATTATTTTCTGTTACGCCCCCCCCTAGCAAGAAGAAAACTTTTCGCGCCCCCCCCCCCTCCCCACCGTGACTATCCTAACTTGTCTTGTAAATCGTAAAATGTTGCACTGTCGCAAACGTCACAGAAGTAACAATGAGAGCGCCACTGCCCCCTGCTGGGAAGATGCGCAATTACACTTTATTCTAGTACTGCAAAAAAAAAGCCTGTTCCCCAGGGTCACACGCGCCCCCCCCAGGTATAGCACGGCGCCCCCCAAGGGGGGCGCGCCCCACTATTTGAGAAGCACTGCTCTAGTGCCACACACGAATGAGGTGATTGAAGGAAAGAATTAATCTATTGCCAGGGTCCTACTACACGAATGAACTGAGTGAATGAATGAGCTATGGTGAATGAAACCTCACAAAAAATACAGCAGCACAAACACACACACAAGAGGTATAGGGACTGACTGTCACCAGACAAAAACACACATGACATAGCCACTCCTGAGGACTGACAACACAACACACAGCCAGCCTGCCTGTCCCGTCTTCTTCAATTTCAGTGGTTCAATCAGTGTAGCTGAAACCAATGTAATGATTGGGTCACTCTCCCTTACACTGATTGGTCGGCTGTGCAGGGGACAAGGGCTACCAATCAGGGATCAGCAGTAATCACGTAATTAAATGGCCATGAAATATTGTGGATCGTAACAATGCAACTTCTTTTTTGGTCTTGTACCGCTCACAACAACAAAGATACAAGTAACAGGCAGATCATTTGACTGCTTTACAGTCAACAGAAATGACCAAAAAAAGTAATGAAGCCAATACAGGACTGTCTCAGAAAACCTGAATATTGTGATAAAGTTCTTTATTTTCTGTAATCCAATTAATAAAACAAAAATGTCATACATTCTGGATTCATTACAAATCAACTGAAATATTGCAAGCCTTTTATTATTTTAATATTGCTGATTATGGCTTACAGCTTAAGAAAACTCAAATATCCTATCTCAAAATATTAGGATATTTCCTCAGACCAAGTAAAAAAATATATTTATAACAGCAAAACAAAATCAAACATTTGAAAATGTCCATTGACGCACTTGGTTGGGAATCTTTTTGCACGGATTACTGCATCAATGCAGCGTGGCATGGATCAGCCTGTGGCATTGCTGAGGTGTTATGGATGCCCAGGATGCTTCAATAGCGGCCTTTAGCTCATTTGCATTGTTGGGTCTGGTGTCTTTCAGCTTCTTCTTCACAATACCCCACAGATGCTCTATGGGGTTCAGGTCAGGTGAATTGGCAGACCAATCGAGGACAGTAATGCCATGGTCAGTACACCATTTACTGGTGGTTTTGGCACTGTGGGCAGGTGCCAGATCATGCTGGAAAATCAAATCATCATCTCCATAGAGCTTTTCAGCAGACGTATAAGTATGTAGTGCTCTAAAATCCGCATTTACTCTAGACTTGATGAAACACAGTGGACCAACACCGGCAGCTGACATGGCTCCCCAAACCATCGCTGACTGTGGGAACTTCACATTGGATTTCAAGCAACTTGGATTTTGCTCCTCTTCAGCTTTTTCTTCAGACTCTGGCGCCTTGACTTCCAAATGAAATACAAAACTTGCTTTCATTTGAAAAGAGGACTTTGGATCACTCTGAAACTGTCCAGTGCTTCTTTTCCAAGTCAGACGCTTCTTCCGTTGTCTTGAGTTCAGAAGTGGCTTGACCATGGGAAGACGGCTATTGTAGCCCATTTCCCAGACACGTCTGTGAACAGTGGCTTTTGATACCTGGACTCCAGCTTCAGTCCACTGTCTTAGAAGCTCCCCCAAATGCTGGAAGTGACTCTTCTTCACAATGCTGTTAAGGCTGCGGTCATCTCTCTCGGTTGTGCAGCATTTCCTGCCACATTTCCCCTTCCAACAGACTTTTTGTGGATGTGTTTTGAAACTGCACTCTGTGAACAGCTTGCTCTTTGAGAAATTTCTTTTTGTGTCTTACCCTCCTGATGGAGGGTGTCAATTATGGTCCTCTGGACAGCAGTCAGATCAGCAGTCTTCCCCATACTTGTGATCTAGTTTACTGAACCAAGCCGAGTGTTTTTCAAGGCCCAGGAAGCCCTTGCAGGTGTTTTGAGGTAATTAGACGATTCAAGTGATTAGTTGAATACCCTACTAGTATACTTTTTCATGATATTCTAATATTAATTAAAAACATATCTACAAGCTAAAAACCCACAGAAGAACATACACGACATTTACATTTAGCTGCATTCAATGGGACTACCGCTGTAATAATAATAATAATAATAAATTATATTTATAACGCACTTTACATTTGGGGGAATCTCAAAGTGCTACATGGCAGATAAAAAACAAGAAAAACAAAACAAGGACAAGTTTAGAACAACTGGACGACAACCAAGATATGAGAGAAATTACGGAAATGCTAAGGTGAAGAGGTGAGTTTTAAGTCCAGTTTTGAAAGAGTCAGTGGATTGGGGTGCTCTTAGGTGGTCGGGGAGGGAGTTCCACAGTGTAGGGGCTGTATGGCAGAAGGCCCGGTCGCCCATGGTGCGCAGCTTGGTTTTAGGAACGTGGAGAAGGCGTGAATTGGATGAGCGGAGGCTTCGGGTGGCAGGTTTTGGGGCAAGGAGTTCTTTGAGGTATGGGGGAGCATGTCCGAGGATACAATGGTGAGTGAGGAGGGCGACCTTATAATCAATTCGGAATTTGATGGGGAGCCAGTGCAGAGAACGGAGGATGGGTGTGATGTGATTGCTTTTCCGCACCCCCATCAGGATCCTAGCAGCGCTGTTTTGAATGTACTGAAGCCTCTGGAGGCTCTTGCTAGGGATCCCGATGAGGAGTGCGTTACAATAGTCTATCCTTGAGGAGACAAAGGCGTGGACAAGTTTCTCAGCATCCGTCAGGGTAAGTGTGGGGCGGAGTTTGGAGATATTTCTGAGGTGGAAGAAGGAGGTTTTGCAGATGTGTTTTATGTGTGACTCAAGGTTGAGTTGAGGGTCCAGTTTCACACCCAGGTTGGTGACAGTGGCTGAGAGGGGAATAGTGAGACCGGCGAATAAGATGCTTGTTATTGGGCAGGTATGGATCTGATGGGGAGTGCCAATTAACATGGCTTGGGTTTTGTCACTGTTAACTTGCAGGAAGCTGAGATTCATCCACGCCTTTATCTCCTCCAGACACAGGGAGAGGATGGATGAGGGAGATGGAGAAGGCTGGGTTATGGAGGGCGGGGGGTCAAGTTTGAGGTATAGCTGGGTGTCGTCCGCATAACAATGAAATGAGATGCCGAACTTCCTGATTATACTGCCGAGGGGTAGTATGTAGAGAGTGAAGAGGGTAGGACCGAGTACAGATCCCTGGGGTAGAAACTGTAGGGTAAAAACTGTTGGCAAATCTGCTAGTCCTTGACCTAATTGCTCTGTAGCGTCTGCCTGATGGCAACAGTTTGAAAAGGGAGTGACCAGGGTGGGAAGTGTCCTTCAGAATGTTCTGTGTTTTTTTGAGACAACAGGTTATGTGTAGCTCTTCCAGTGTGGGGAGAGGGCAGCCAATGATCTTCTGTGCTGTGTTGATGACCCCTTGGAGTTTTTTCCTCTGAGCAGCAGTAGTACCAAACACATATACAGTACGTTAAAGTGCTTTCTATGGAGCAGCGATAGAAGGACACCAGCAGTCTTTGTGTAATGCTGTGTCTCCTCAGCACCCTTAAAAAGTAGAGTCTCTGCTGGGCCTTTTTGAGCAGCTCAGAGGTGTTCACGCCCCAGGTAAAGTCCTCCTCGATGTGGACACCCAGGTAGCGGAAGGAGGACACCCTCTCCACACAGACCCCGTTGATGATAAGTGGTGGAATGTCCGTTTTATTTTTCTTCCTAAAATCAATGACCAGTTCTTGGGTTTTAGCCATGTTTAGGAGCAGATTGTTCTCTCCGCACCACTCCGATAGCCGGACGACTTCGTCCCTGTAGGCAGACTCATCCCCCTTTGAGATGAGCCCCACCACGGTTGTGTCATCCGCAAATTTCACGATGGTGTTGCTGCGGTGGGCGGTGGTGCATGCATGTGTGTAGAGCGTGTAAAGCAGTGGGCTCAGTACGCAGCCCTGTGGGGACCCGGTACCAAGACTGAGAGGTGTGGATGTATGACGGCCCACTCTCACCCTCTGGCTGCGACCCGTCAGGAAGCTCTTAATCCACCTACAAGTATTATGTGGAAGTCCCAGGCCCTCCAGTATGTCCACCAGTCTGTGGGGGAGGATGGTGTTAAAAGCAGAGCTAAAGTCCACGAAGAGTATCCGCACATAGCTCCCCGGCTGCTCCAGGTGGGACAGTGCAGCGTGGAGGGCTGTAGCTACTGCGTCCTCTGTGGATCTTTTTGCCCTGTAGGCAAACTGGTGGGGGTCAAAACCTTTGAACAGGAGTGCTGTGATGTGACCCCGTACCAGTTTTTCAAAGCACTTCATGACGGGGTGAGTGCGAATGGCCGGTAGTCATTAAGGCTGGTGATGTGACATTTCTTGGACAGGGGGACTATAGTGGAGGATTTTAAACAGGATGGGACGCTGGACTCGGTAAGGGACTGGTTGAAAATCTTTGTGAAGACTCCAGCCAGCTAATCTGCGCAGTCCTTCAGAACACGCCCAGTGACGCCCAGGACCCGCCGCCTTCTTCGAGTTGATGGTCCGCAGCGTACGCCTCACCTCGTGCTCCTTCACTGTGAAGGTGAAGCTGCTGCGGTCTGTGGGATGTGATGTGGCTGCTTCAGGTGGCTCGGACTCGAACCGGGCAAAGAAGGTATTGAGGACCTCTGCCAGTGAGGCGTCTCCTACAGCAGCTCCGATGGTGGTTCTGCAGTTGGTGAGATGCTAAGTTTAAGTTAGAGAGAGTCCCAGTGATCGTCACACACACATCTGAGTGTGGTGAAATTTGTCCTCTGCATTTAACCCATCCCCATTTGATTTTTGATCCATCCGCTGGGGGAGAGGGGAGCAGTGAGCAGCAGCGGTGCCGCGCTCGGGAATCAGTTGGTGATCTAACCCCCCAATTCCAACCTTTAATGGTGAGTGCTAAACCGGGAGTCAATGGGTCCCATTTTTATAGTCTTTGGTATGCCCCGGCCGGGGTTTGAACCCACAACCTTCCAGTCTCAGGGTGGACACTCTACCACTAGGCCACTGAGCTGGTGCTGACCTCCCTGCCACACCTGCTTGCTGTTGTTGCTGTCCAGGTGATCCTCAATCCTCTTTTTGTAGGCAAGCTGGGCCTCTCTGATGCCTCTCCTCAGGTTGGCTCTGGCTGTGCTGTAGAGAGCCCGGTCCTCAGACCTGAGGGACAGAGCGATGTCCCTCTCCTCCAGCAGCCGAAGGACCTCCCGGGTCATCCAGGGCTTCTGGTTGGGGTATATCCGTATAGGTTTGTCTACTGTGACAGTGTCTGTGCAGTGCTTGATATAACACAGAACACTGTCTGGAACACGTTCAAGTCCCGGTGTTCGAAGATGTCCCAGTTAGTCCTGTCGAAGCAGTCCTGCAACTGCTGAGAGGCGTCATCAGGCCAGGTTTTAACAGTTTTAGTGATGACAGGAGCTGATCTCCTGATGGTGGTATATGCCGGGATTAATAGCAGTGACATATGGTCAGACTGGCCCAGGTGAGGTAGCTGTTTTGCCCTGTAGCCTACCTTAATGTTTGAGTAGACCTTGTCCAGAGTGTTAACTCCCCTTACTTCTCTGGTTCTTCTATATCAAACAAATTTGTTTTAGGTTCATTTACCTGACATGTTTCGGCGGAATCTTCCGCCTTCATCAGAGAAGATTCCGCCGAAACATGTCAGGTAAATGAACCTAAAACAAATTTGTTTGATATAGAAGAACCAGAGAAGTAATTGAAAAAGAAAAAACAAGATGAACCTAGTACAACTGTTAACTCCCCTAGTGGCACATTTAACATGCTGGTGGAAACTAGGGAGTGCTGCTTTCAAATCTACATGATTAAAGTCCCCTGCCATGATGTGGACTGCGTCAGGAGTCCTCAACACAAAACATGTTTGTTTTTTTAATTGCATTACAGAAAATAAAGAACTTTATCACAATATTCAAATTTTCTGAGACAGTCCTCTACATGTAATAATATAATATCCATCCATTCATTTTCTGTAGCGCTTTGTCCCCACGGGGGTCGCGGGCGTGCTGGAGCCTATCCCAGCCGTCATCTGGCAGTAGGTGGGAGACACCCTGAACAGGTTGCCAGCCAATCGCAGGGCACGCAGAGACGAACAACCATTTGCACTCGCACTCACACCTAGGGACAATTTGGAGTGCTCAATCGGCCTACCAAGCATGTTTTTGGGATGCTGGAGGAAACCGGAGTGCCCGGAGAAAACCCACGCGGGCACGCGGGTGTGGGTTCATTTCCACCTCTAGCCCTTTGCATGTTCTCTCCGTGCCCGCGCCCCATAACCCAAAAACATGCTTGCTCGGCAGACTGAGCACTCCAAATTGCCCCTAGGTGCGAGTGCGGATGGTCGTTGCAACCAATTCAGGGTGTCCTACGCCTACTGCCCGATGGCTGGTGATTTGCTCCAGCACATCCGTGATCCCCGTGGGGGCAAGAGGTATAGAAAATTGATGAATGGATAAAAATATGTTAAAAAAAAACAAGGAACTCTTCTCCATGTCAAAAAATTTCATCTTTCACAGAATTTCATTTTTAATACACAATTTAGTGTGACAGTTGTGTAGTGTGACAGCGTGACAGTAAAACTGAAATGGTAATTGGTCTTTTTTTATTCTTTTAATAACATCAAATTTGTGTGTTCACACACGGTGAAACTTATCAAAAACTGACTCCTGGCTGCCCTTCTAATTGTATTACTGTACTAAATGTATATAAGAAAGTGTTGTATACGGTTTTCCATTTCCACTTGTTGATGATGGTAGTAAAGGTGCTGAAGATTTTGCTGTAAAAACAATATCATGCTACTGCAGCATCAATCCTATACAATAATCCACCATTGTTGTAGTTAATGTTGGTTGTGTTCACCAGGGCTGTGGACTCGGTCGGATTTTTGCACCGAGTCCGAGTCCGGCCTCTTGACCACAAGTCCGGCTGTCCGCTGTTCTGTTAATTCATGTGACTGCTTAGTCTTTATTCAAGGCTAATTTAGATCAAAATCTAGAGGCAAAACATTGTTCTCTCGCTGCTCCCGGGTTCTTCCATCTTGGCTGCGCGCGGGGCATTGTGGGTCTTGTACGTGCACGCAGGCAGGCAGGCAGGCGCGGGCGCGCACGCAACAACTAAATTTGGCTTCTTAACAAGCAAGCAGGGCTGTAGACAGTATTCCTACGCGCATTCTCAGCAGCATGATGAAAATAAAACTGAACGTATTTTTTTTATTGTCGGACTCGGTGGACTCGGTCAAAATCAGCACCGAGTCCGAGTCAGAGTCCGGCAAAAATGACCGAGTCCGACCGAGTCCCCGAGTCTGAGTCCACAGCCCTGGTGTTCACACATGGCTACGGTGTTCAACGTCTCAAGAAGGATGCTTGCTGGATTGAATGGAGTCAGAGCTCTATGTGGGGGACAAACCACCTCTGTGTGACTGACGCTGAACAGCATTCACTGTTTCTTAAGACAATATCAGTGTTTAGTCAACAAACCATCACATCCATTGTCAGGTTTATTTCGCTGACTGAATAACTATTAAGAAGAGCAACAGCAAACAAACCACAAGTGAGACAGAATATTAAGTCTTTTCTCGCGAGGAGTGCAGTACAGATAGCTTAATACAATCTCTACACACACTGAATATCTGTAGGCACTCCCGCTCTTTTTATTTGGATTTGCCCTACCCACAGTGTGAGACATAAGACACTAAAGGGGAGGAGGAAAGCATAAGCATGTGGGCTTTGTCTCGTAAGCAAAAATCACTAGGTGTTTACATACTGATAAGAACATCTGGGAAGAGGAGTTTGAGTGGACTGGATACAGGAGAAAAAACCTTTGACCTCTAGTTAAAACATAGCAAGGGAAGTTTTACGACATTGTGTAGGATGCAACAAGCTAAGTTATTTATTACTGGTTATATACATTCCAACGTAATCCTACGATCAAGATAGTTGGGAAACCCTGACTTTAATGGTCACTTGGAGGTTCATCTGGGGTGCAGGACAGCAATGAGGCATGTTGTCTAACAAAGTGGTCTTTGTTAGAAAGGAACTGTCCTTCTGTGGTACATCATAAAAACAGCAAGGCCAAACAGCAAGCATATATTGCAGTAATATTGCGGTAAGGCATTGATTAGAGAACGCATGATAACATATATATACATTTTTCTAACATCCATATTGAAGGAGGTTGTCTGCCTCCCACAGTGCAGATGTACGTAGATACTGTTTGCCTCACCAAACACTCTTTAACTGTGTTTTGCAATCAGCAAAAGTAAATCTGCAACACACATCATCATCTGACAAGATGCCCAAACCACCTCGACTGCATTTTTACAAAGTGGAGGAGGAATCATTCTATTGAATCCATCGCAGATTATCTCCCTATGAGATTAGAAAACCCACAAAGAAAACTAGTTTAGGATGCTTGTATTCCCGCTGGCCCTGCCACTGCCATTTTGACGACCTCAGCAAATTCAGCCCCAATGATTGGCATGTCTCTTTCATGTCCTCAGCCTCTGCTCCCTCTAGGGAAGATATGTCCGTTGGAATGAGGAGAGGAACAGGAGTCTCACTGTACTACTTACATCAGCCAAATGTCCCTGGTTCAAGTCAGTGAGCTTTTCCATGCACTTTAAACATTGAGGACAGCTATGGCATTGGGGGATTTTTCACAACCGACGGTCTCGAGTTACGTCGTTTCATGTTTACAACACACGTCTCATATATTTAAAGCCTTTTTTCGACCTAAGCGGTTTTGCGTCGTGATCGTCATAAAGGCATCGTAAGATTCGTAACGCGTGCGCACGGCGGAAGACAATACCGCGAGAGAGGCTGCGGACCAAGGTAGACGCCGTCACGCACTGACATGGTATACCTGCGTCATTTTGGACTGTTGCGTTATCTCTCTCTCATCCTCTCTCTCTCTCTCTCTCTCTCTCTCTCTCACTCTCTCGCATGTGTTATCATTTTTGTGAACTTTTTGCCTTTCATTATGGCTCCCAAGCGCAAGGCAGACTCTTCTGATCGAAGTGCATCAAATAAAAGTTTTACTCAACTTAAATTCTATTACTGTTCCAACTTGCACTGAAATTTGGTTTAGGTTGCTGCGTAGGAACGGATCAACGTCGTAAACCGAGGACCTGCACATATATACATGTATGTTATTTGCAGTCAGGATTAAAATATACACAAAAAATGGATCACCCAAGAATTTAATGCATTTTGATCAGGGTAAGTGAAGTGAATGTACCTTCTCAAATAGAGTGTTTGAAAAACTAGGCTAAGAGCATTGTGTCGGTCTGAAATGTATTCCTCTTCTGATCTGCTGAATGGCCACTGCGAAACGCCAAACTATAGGGGAAAAGGAACACTCAGTCCAAAGCCAGTGTAGTAATGAGCTGACCGGGGAATGCGGGTTTTCTTTCACATCTAGTCGCAAAAACTCAGACCCAGCCCAATTAATCCTGCTAGTTAAAAAGGTCAGGGCCTTTTGCCAAAGGGCTTGGGAAAAGATATAGAAGGATCTTTTCTAGTGACCGCATTACTTAAGTTGCAGTACAGTTACAGTAATTTGCTGCTGTTACAGTGTCCCCTGCATTTTCCTGTTGTTGCCAAGTTATAACTCACTTTTTATATAAGTTAACAGTATCGAAAAGATATTAAGAAAATAGTCTTTGAAATCAGACCAGTAAACCCCCACAGCAAAAAAAATTTTTTTACATCCACCAAAACAATTAGAATTGTCAAAATTATTACCGTATTTTCCGTACTATAAGGCGCACCTAAAAACTTCCAATTTTCTCAAAAGCCGACAGTGCGCCTTATAATCAGAAGCGCCTGATATATGGACCAATATTGAGCAACTACATGTGTCCAAAGTCCGGCCCGCGGGCCAAATGTATGTACTATATATCTTATATATGGACAAAGTTTTAAAATGGGCCATTCATTGAAGGTGTACCTTACAATCGGGTGTGCCTTATATATGGACAAAGTTTTAAAATGGTCCATTCATTGAAGGTGCGCCTTATAATCCGGTGCGCCTTATAGTGCGGAAAATACCGTAGTTTAACTCTAAAACATTACACTCAAACACTTTAATATACAGTGTTTCCTCAATTGCTATAAGGGTTACATTCTCAAAATAGGCCCCAATAGGTGAAGGTCGAAAGTGGAGGCTGACTTTTGTTATTATTATTCATTTCAAATTGTATATCTATTTTTGGGGGCGATCATTTACACATCTCTCACGTGATGTGCCGCGGCACACTGGTGTGCCGTGAGATATGTTCAGCTGTGTCGTGGGAAATTGTTCAACATTAATTACGGAGCGCATTATAAACAGGATTGCCAAACCACTGGTCAGTTAGCGCAAGGCCTGGCCAATCACTTGCTAAATATGCATGCGTGGCAAATCGGAGAATCTTGAGATTTCATGTTGTGGCATCGGCACATACTCAGTTTATGTGCGTGTTGCTGTGTGCTTTTACTAACAGTGATACTATGACGCCTGTGGTGCGTTTTTGGTCCGATGGAAATCAGAGCATGTAGTTCAACGGGAGAACCTGGATTGTTCATTTTTCACCAACATAAAATACACAGTCAAGTCAAGACACCTCGACTGTGATAGCCACTCAGCCGCTGTCAGATCAGCAGAGCGTCTTTAAAAGTGACTTTGTTCTTATTGTTGCAAAATTTATAGAGCTAGTCTAAAACAGTAAACAGTTACATTGATTCTTTTGGATTTTGACAACAATCACATTCAATAGTTTATTCCTTAAATTGTCTAAAACCTTTTTTCAAAAACTCACTTTCATTTACAAAAGGAATACAATTGAAAGAATATCCATCCATCCATCCATCCATCCATCCAACTTCTTCCGCTTATCCGGGGTCGGGTCGCGGGGGCAGCAGCTTCAGGAGGGACTCCCAGACTTCCCTCTCCCCAGCCACTTTATCTAGCTCATCCCATAGTCTCTCCAGCGCGTCCTGGGTCGTCCCCGGGGTCTCCTACCGGTGGGACTTGGCCGTAACACCTCCCCAGGGAGGCGTCCAGGAGGCATCCTGATGAGATGCCCGAGCCACCTCATCTGGCTCCTCTCAACGTGGAGGAGCAGCAACTCTACTCCGAGTCTCTCCTGGATGACCGAACTTCTCACCCTATCTCTAAGGGAGAGCCCGGACATCCTGCGGAGAAAACTCATTTCGGCCGCTTGTATCCGGGATCTCGTTCTTTCGGTCACGACCCATAGCTCGTGACCATAAGTGAGGGTAGGAGCGTAAATCGACCGGTAAATTGAGGGCTTTGCCTTTTGGCTCAGCTCTCTCTTTACCACGACGGACCGGTACAAAGTCCGCATTACTGCCGACGCTGCACCGATCCGCCTGTCGATCTCTGAACAAGACCTCAAGATACTTAAACTCCTCCACTTGGGGCAGGATCTCATCCCCGATCCGGAGAGGGCATTCCACCCTTTTCCGATCGAGGACCATGGACTCGGATTTGGAGGTGCTGACCCTCATCCCGACCGCTTCACACTCGGCTGCGAACCGCTCAAGTGAGAGCTGGAGATCACGGCCTGAAGAAGCCAACAGCACCACGTCGTCTGCAAAAAGCAGAGACGCGATGCTGAGGTCCCCAAACCGGACACCCTCAACGCCTCGGCTGCGCCTAGAAATTCTGTCCATAAAAACTATGAACAGAATCGGTGACAAAGGGCAGCCTTGGCGGAGTCCAACCCTCACTGAGAACGAATCCGACTTACTGCCGGAAATGCGGACCAAACTCTGGCATCGGTGATACAGGCCCTTATCAGTTGGCTCGGTACCCTGTACTCCCGAAGCACCCCCCACAGAACCTCCTGAGGGACACGGTCAAACGCCTTCTCCAAGTCCACAAAACACATGTGGACTGGTTGGGCGAACTCCCATGCACCCTCGAGGATCCTGCTGAGGGTGAAGAGCTGGTCCACTGTTCCACGGCCAGGACGAAAGCCACACTGTTCCTCCTGAATCCGAGGTTCGACCTCCCGACGGACCCTCCTCTCCAGCACCCCTGAATAGACCTTACCAGGGAGGCTGAGGAGTGTAATTCCCCTATAATTGGAAAACACCCTCCGGTCCCCCTTCTTAAAGAGGGGAACCACCACCCCAGTCTGCCTTTTGGATTTTGACCACAATCACATTCAATAGTTTATTCCTTAAATTGTCTAAAACCTTTTTTCAAAAACTCACTTTCATTTACAAAAGGAATACAATTTAAAGAATATTTAGTATTTATTTTTATTCTCCATACATATATAGGAATAGAACTTTACGTCTTTTGTTGTAATATAACTGACTTTAATATAGAAGCTGGTGTAACACTGAACAGATTTTTGTTGAATGAAAAGGTGTGCCGTGAATGAAAAAAGGTTGGGAAACACTGATTTACACCATTACGGGCCCCCTCCAACACCCAAACCACTCCCTCCTATCTAAATACTCGTTACATTTAATAAATTAAACTTTTAAATTACAAAATGAAGAACAAATAGTGACATGCAGGCTGTGAGAGGAGCCTGCGCGCTACTCTAGGTGCGACAGAATTTCAAGATGGCGGCGCGTGCATACGCAGCGACCTCTCTCTGTCCCGCCCGAACGGTGTTTTCAGGCTGTTAGGATCCTGAACTCTCTCCTCCTTTCTGCGTAGCGTCCTGTACTTTGCGCTATGCTTACTGCATGCTGTATGCACACTGGCTCAGTTTTGCTCCTCTTGTTTATTGGGTTATTTGTTTATTATTTATTCATCACTCATATTATTTATTTATTATTTATTATTTATTATTTATTGTTTGTGCCTTGTTTTTATTTTGTGTCGTCTATTTGTATGTCTATCGTGTACTATGTCTCGTCACCGTGGGATAGAGGAAACGGAATTTCGTTTTCTTTGTGTGTCTTGACATATGAAGGGATTGACAATAAAGGTGACTTTGACTTTGACAGAGGTTGGCTAATAACGATGTTAAAGTTATTTTGTATCCTAAAATTCTTTACCCTAACTAGAATCCCATCGTGCATTTGAGCCCAAGGAACAATCTTGGTGGATTAAAGAAATTTTAAACCATTGTTGTTATTGACAGCTGCTCCTCTTGCTGCTTCTTTTTGTTCTTTCTCATCGTGGTTGCCATCACCTGTGTCTTCTCCTTTCTATGACGATGAAGAAAAAGAAGCACTGTTGCCGTAGTCATGACAACTTTGGGTTTGAACAATACCTTTAGACTACTACAATTGCACTCTTGGCTAAGGATGAGTTAATTAAGATAAGATATTTTAAGACACTTTAACAAAAGCAGTCATTTGCCAACGTGTCATTGTACTTGTCCTGCAGTCGGTGACTAAGCACTCTCCTTCACTTCCCCTGAATGCAACTGTTTACTGTCTGGTGCATATGGCTTGACTGAAAGACTCAACGTCACATTTGAATAACTTTCTGAGTTTCCAAACAGAACGTTGAGGAAACGTTAATGTCCAAGTGGTTAATCAGTGCACCAAAACCAGAGTGCCAGGGCGCGCCGTAATGGCTTCTTCAAACGGGGACACACTGCGTCAGAACACATTGCAGGCATGAATGGGTGTGGGAATGGGTTATTGTGAGACTTTGTAAGCACTTTGAACACCATGGTGTAGATAGAAACACAATATATATGCACATTTGCCATTTACCATTCCTATGCTTCAAAATTAACTAACTAAATAAAACATAAAACATAAAACATAAATAAATAAATAAATAAATAAATAAATAAATAAATAAATAAATAAATAAATAAATAAATAAATAAATAAATAAATAAATAAATAAATAAATAAATAAATAAATAAATAAATAAATAAATAAATAAATGTTACGCTGGCACCCTCCAAATAAATTAATTTGTACATTTTTAATCATGGTCTGATATTGTCCTCCATTGTAAATCAAGATTCGGTGCATTTCAAGTTTAGGCCACTGTTACAGCAGTGGCGTAGAAGGAAAAGTAACAATGGGAGAAAAAAAATTTCGGTTTCAAATATTTTGTACCCCGACTTTTGTTTAATACATAATAAAACTCACACACCACTGTTCCACTGTTTTGATCATCCGTTTGAAACATTTGCAGGCTTGTGAAATGCACAATTGGAAGCTCAAATACTGTGTACTAAATGCTTTAAGTCTGTCTGACGTTTCGAGAATTGGCCAGTGAAGATTGTTGAAAGATGGTACATTTAAAAAAAAAGGAAAGTCCTGTTCTTCATCCTCTCAGTCCAGTGATTTTTCATCCTTGTGTCACTGACTTTGCTGACTTGAAGCAGACTGCAAAGTCGATCATTCACTTTCATCTCAATTTTTTTTTTTTATTCTTACCTTTTGTCTGACCATGCTACCGTCCTCTCTCTATTGTCTCTCAGGTGCATAGTGACTACTATGAGGTGCTTTTCATTTCAAAACAGCAAAACACATAAATTATCCAAACGGGTCTGTTATAAAGCAGTTGAGGACCATTTCTTAACAAGATAGAATTATAAATGAAAATGTAGGGTCATGCTGACAAGTTCAATGGTCAATTAAAAATGCCACACACACACACACACACAGACACACACACGCAGACACACGCACACGCACATGCCTTGAATGAAGCTAAGAAAATAAGCTCCAAAAAGAGGCATTTGCCAATCAAAAATAATGCCCTGTTATTAAAGGAAAAGGTCAATTATAGTTGCATGTCCAAGGCCGTGCGTGCTATCACAATATGACCTTTTAGCTTCATGTGTCTGGGAACCCACAAGAGACTTATTCAACTGTCAGTTCCTTACAAGGTCTGAGTCTACGGAATCCGTTGTCTTTAATGTTATTTATGTACGTATATCTTGTTTTGCAATGCAGTGGCAAACAAAGGGTCGTGAACGGAGTCATATCATTTTCTATGACCACATATTGTCTCATGTATTACTTAATGTGCTAATTGTATGTCAAATTAAACAAAGTCGAGTCACAGAAGATGAACTGAGATTGTACAATGATATTAAACAAACATGACAGTCATACAAAATGATAAAACATACAAGATGACAGTTTTTGCCATACAAGATGACTGCTTTTGTGACCTCAGCAAGCTTGACATTGCTCAAGGGCACACCGGCAGTAGTCATGAATCTGACTGGCGTCTCCTGAACTAGCTTGCACTGTACGTAAGCATTTGTTAGCAGCAGGGGTTGAATCATGACCATCCAATTCCAAAACTCATGTTACATTTAATATTAAAATTTATTGCAATAAAGGAAATTTGGGGTTTCTATCCATAAGAAACATCAATTAAAATGCATAGTTTCACTTTTCGAACTTTACCGCCTCTGTAGGTCAATTACTACATATCCATTGTACTGAGATTAACAGTGGATTGCTTCTCAAAGAAGAATTTAGAGAGTATTCAGATTTCCTATTGTCTCTGACACCTTAGTGGAGCAGTCTTGTGTGTCCACTTAGAATATTCTCATTTTTATGTTGCACCGGTTTTGTTTTACACACCATCATTTTCAGACTGATGTGATTGAAAATCAATTGAAATTCAGATTGTCTCCCGGGTTTTCCTTGATGGACATTTTGTTGACAGTCTAGTTGACAGACAAGGACACAACACATGAGTAACCCTCAAACAGACTCTGTCTCTTCATACTGCACTCATGCACTTTATCTTCCACTCTCTCTCTCTTCCTCATCCATTCCCTCTCCTCTCTCTTTCTCGCACACGCGCACGCACAAACACACACACATCTTTCTTTATATCACTTTATTTTTGCTCTTATTGTTTCATGCGCAATACATGACAATACATATAGCACTCACACTCCTTTGTTTCTCGATATGCCTCTAGGCACTGTCTTATGCCTCCCCTGGGAATGGTGCAACTCCCTGCCAATTCTTCCCAATCCATCAGTGAGTGTTCTGCTTCCCTGAAGCACCACAACCAGGGACCCCATTCCTATCTTGTCAGACTGACCTAGTCTCCTCACCCCTTCTTCCCCGCATTGGTATGCTGTGTATGGGCCCACGACACTAAGAGGTTCACATGGTTAGTTTTTCTCAACCTCTTACACACTAATACTGGTATTGAGACATAATGACCACAACATGTTACTCATTTACCAATCCCCTGAACCATTTCTGATGAACTACAACCACAAGTCATGCTTTACACTAGATGTAGTTTTGAAAAACACTTCACACAATTCTCTGCATTAGGCACAATTTTTATGATTAATATCTCTTGTTTTAACAAGGAACACACGGCCATTCAAAAGTAAAATACATTCAAAGTTAATTGCCCTACTATGCACACTGACTCATCACACTGTCACACAGTGTTACAATTAGCAACATCAGCTTTCAGAAAAAAAAAGAGCAACAGGTGAGACCTTCTGTTTTGGAGCAATGGATGGAAACAGAAGCAGAGCCAGAGGAGTGACAGTAGGATGAAGAGAACTGGGAAAGAAAGGCCAAGGACCATAATCTCTGATGAGCTTCGAGCCATTTTGGTTGACCATGTGGTCCAGGGTCTAACAATAAAGGAGGGTGCTTTTCATGGTTGGATTCACTATGCTAGGCAATATTTCCCCTGCTACTTGGCCAGGGAAAACATTGGTTTTGATGAGGATGCGGGTGCTGTAGCCAGACTGAAACCGAGGATGCAGCATAGATTTGGTGGGGGTCATTTTTTGCTATGGTAAATATAGACACTATATTCTTCTGTTCTTTTGTCTGTGCCCCATTGTGTGTGCAACTCTGTGTTTGTTGGGATGTACACTGTGCACACTGTTTTTTTTGGAAAACTAAAATACCGTTTTTTTCCGTGTATAGTGCGCCCCCATGTATAATACGCACCCTAAAAATGGCATGCTGATGCTGGAAAAAAGCCTGTGCCCATGTATAATACGCACCCAATTTTTATGGATTTTTTTTTATGAATTTTCTTTTTTTTTTTTTTTTTAAGTCCCAATGATCGTCACACACGCAGGGAGGCATCGGGTCCCATTTTTATAGTCTTTGGTATGGTCTTAACTAGGCTGGATGTAATTTTTTTTGTTGGCGTTGATTTCTCCGACTGCCCATAAACGCACCACCGCGCTCCGTGCGCGCACGGGAAAGAGGCGTGCGGACGTGAAAAAGGCGGCTCTGTATGGGAGAGACGTTGAAGAGGAATAAAAACACCCTTGGAAACCAAAACTTGGTGATTTCATGTTTCATTTCGAGGGACATTTGTCACGTCTCGTCCCCAGTTTTGCTATGTGTCTAGGTTGCCATAGTTTCTGTTAGCGTCGCCCCTCTCTTCCTGTGTCACCTCAATCGATGTAACGTGTTTTGTATTTAAGTCCTGTCTGCCCCTCGCTCACCGTCGGATCATTGCATGTGTTACTGTCATGATGTCTGTTTGCTTTCTGTTCCTGTCTTTGGTAATGTCACCCTGTCTTTTTGTTCCACGACTTTGTCGGTCAGTCCTGTTGTTGGTTTTGTTTTCTAAAAAAAAAAAAAGAAATTTAAAAAAAATAATAAAAAATTTTTTGTACCCATGTATAATGCGCACCCCAGATTTTAGGACAATAAATTCGTTAAATTTTGCGCACTATACACGGGAAAAAACGGTATATAAGTTACCATATTTTTGTGTTCGGAAAAACTAAAACTACAGTTTTTTCCCATGAATAATGCGCAAAATTTGACAAACTTATTGTCCTAAAATCTGGGGTGCGCATTATACATGGGTACAAAAAAAATTGTTTTTTTTTCTTAATCCGGATATGATACGGAGGCCGCCATTACAGATGCGCTTTCTTCCCTGCTGTTCACTTTAAACACGCTCCATACGAACACAATACTCTCGTATCAGACGCTTGCTCGATCACCTGCTCGTTTGCTGTCACAATGTACCCTACACTAGGGGTGTAACGATTCATCGATACACATCGATTAATCGATATAATGCTCCATGATTTATTGGCATCGATGCTAAACGTAAACATCGATTTATATCGCCGTGTTTGACCTCGGACATTAGACGCGAATTTATTTTGAAATCCAGTTCATTGTTGCTTGCTTCCTCTTTCCGAGAGCAGTGCGCGCGGCGTTGTTGTGTTGTGAGCAGAGCAGGCACGTGAAAGGGGAGTCGACAACTAGTACGCGGCTCCTGGGCTGGTGCTATGGCTAGTGTCCAAAAAGACGAAGAAATTCGCTCCCCTTTAGGCTTCAAGTCATTCGTTTGGAAGCACTTTGGATTTCAAAGAAAAGATGGCTCAACGGACAAGACACGTGCAGTTTGTAAATCATGCCATGCGGTGATCAAATATTCAGGGACCACAAATCTCGCTGCACATTTAAAGAAAAAACACGACATCAAAGTTCAGTGTTAAAATAAGCACTTATTTGTATACTACAATACTCTTGTAATTTCCTAAATAAAGAGTTTGCAGTACCTTGTTGATTTTGCGTATGAATTGTTATAAATCAGGATATTGTTCTATATTTTTTATTTTAAAAAATACATATATCGATCGTAGAGCACTATATCGCAATATATCGTGAATGAATCGCAGCAGGCTTTAAGATATCGGCAAATATCGTATCGTAGTTCTTTGTATCGATATGATATCGTATCGTGACAAAACCCGCGATTTACACCCCTACCCTACACAAATCCGAAACATTTCTTCGCTATCGAGATTGCTAGCGCATGCGCAGTGATACTGACCGGCAGAATAACATCCGGTTGTTCCCAAAGATGATCTTTTTTCTGAAATAATTTTACGTTTACGGACTTAAGTAGGAGTCCAAATTTGGGTGCGTATTATACATGGGTACTAGGGGTGTAACGATACATCGATACACATCGATTAATCGATATAATGCTCTACGATTTATTGGTATCGATGCTAAAGGTAAACATCGATTTATATCGCCGTGTTTGACCTCGGACATTAGACGCGACTTTATTTTGAAATCCAGTTCATTGTTGCTTGCTTCCTCTTTCCGGCGTTGTTGTGTTGTGAGCAGAGCACGCGCGTGAAAGGGGAGGGGACAACTAGTCCGCGGCTCCTGGGCTGGTGCTATGGCTAGTGTCCAAAAAGACGAGGAAATTTGCTCCCCTTTAGGCTTCAAGTCATTCGTTTGGAAGCACTTTGGATTCCAAAGAAAAGATGGCTCAACGGCCAAGACACGTGCAGTTTGTAAATCCTGCCATGCGGTGATCAAATATTCAGGGAGCACAAATCTCGCCGCACATTTAAAGAAAAAACACGACATCAAAGTTCAGTGTTAAAGTAAGCAATTTGTATACTACAATACTCTTGTAATTTCCTAAATAAAGAGTTTGCAGTGCCTTGTTGATTTCGCGTATGAATTGTTATAAATCAGGATATTGTTATATATTTTTTACTAAAAAAAAAAAAAAAAAATCGATCGTAGAGCACTATATCGCGATATATCGTGAATGAATCGCAGCAGGCTTTAAGATATCGGCAAATATCGTATCGTAGTTCTTTATATCGATATTATATCGTATCGTGACAAAACCCGCGATTTACACCCCTAATGGGTACAGGCTTTTTTCCAGCATCAACATGCCATTTCTAGGGTGCGTATTATACATGGGGGCGCATTATACATGGAAAAAAACGGTATTTTCTAAAATAGAGCAGCTCTGTAATGCACTGGTTAGCATGTCCGCCTCACATTTAGAAGGGTGTGGGTTTAATTCCACCTTTCTGTGTGAAGTTTGCATGTTCTCCCCATGCCCGCGTGGGTTTTCTCCGGGTACTCCGGTTTTCTCCCACATCCCAAAAACATGTATGGTGGGCCGATTGAGCACTCCTAATTAGGTAGGTGTGTGTACGAGTGCAGATGGTTGTTCGTCTCTGTGTGGTCTGCGATTGTCTGGCAACCGATTCAGGGTCTCCCCCGCCTACTGCTGATGACTGCTGGGATAGGCTCCAGCATGCCTGCGGCCCCCGTGGGGACAAGCGAAATAGAAAATAGTTGGATGGATGGACATCTATGCATATACGTATATGTATGTACTGTACTGTCTACAGTAAGTGTAACACTGAATTAAAAAATGGCCTACGGATGGACATCTATAAATATATATGTACTATGTACTGTACTGTCTGTAGTAAGTGTAACACTGAATAAAAAATTGGCCTAAGTCATGATGAATAGAGAAGTATTTTCCATTCATCCATTTTACATGGAGCACTGTTCAACTGGTTCTTATAAATGCCTGTTCATACAATGGTTTGTGTGTGTCATTTAAAAGCAAAGTGCCATTCTGAGAAGAAATAGCATTGTTTTGAATGGAAAGTTTCATTTTGCAGGATAATTGGGGGGTTACCAATTTTTTTGACAAATGGGGATATGCTAAGCTATTAAGTATGTAGTGTGTTGTGATATCTTGCATGTGTTAATTATAATGGATGGATGGATTATTGGATGACATAAATCAGTGAAAACAATAAAGCAAGCAAATATTAAGGTCGTTCTGTATGTTGTGCCAAGCACTATTTATTTGACCATGATCGACAGAGAGAGAGAGAGAGAGAGAGAGAGAGAGAGAGAGAGAGAGAGAGAGAGAGAGAGAGAGAGAGAGAGAGAGAGAGAGAGAGAGAGAGAGAATGTAGGCGAGGGAAAGGAGAAAGGAGGAGAGAGCTCAGTACCAAGGACAGTTGCTCCCTTCCCTCCCTTTTTGCTCTCTTCCGGACGCGCACTAGGCAGCTGGCTGCGTTACAGCTCCTCCCTCCAATGTGTGTCTTTCCTCACAAAAATATCCTTGGACGTGAACAGTTTCGCTGAAGAGCACTTTCCCCTCTGAAATAACCACACGGACAACCCCAGGCGCCCGTTGTCCTTTACCGACCAGAGAGAAAGGAGTTGAGGTATTGGATAAGGACTCCAGCGCTCCATCATCCCCAAAATTTCTCTCAGCGATGGAGACTTGGACTGGCTCCTGCCCGGGTTTGCACTTTGCTTTGAGTGTCTGCCTCATGATAGCTGCTCACACCTTTCAAAATACAAAGGCAGACATAAGTTGTGCATCTCGCCGGTCCCTAGTTCAACTTCACGCCGGTGAAATACTCGCACAACCAACAGATGGACTGAGCGCTTTTAAAAACATCCAAGTGGAGTTTAGGGAACTAGGGAATAGTCGACAAAATACCGGTAAAGACAACGACCAACAACATGCACCTGTCTTGGAGAACGGCACACGAATGTCCCTTGCACAAAGTCTCCGCGGCGGATCAAACGGAAAACGTGATTTTGGTGATGGCGCCGCGCTTCCGAGAGCGAAGAGAAACAGCCCCGAGTTTGCCGAGTTGCGCAAGAGTGGACTGACAGGCCAAACTGCCCTGAATTCCGGTGCATCGGATGAACGGGACTCTTTGCTGGACCGGCTCAGACCTTCTGGACTGAGCAGATCGGAGTTAAGAAAGAACAGGGACGACGGCAGAGGAAATAAACAGCAGGATGAGCCCAAGCTCACCAGCAGCACTTTCGCTCTGACTGGGGACTCAGCACATAACCACGCTGTCGTCTACTGGTCAGGACAAAACAGCAGTGTAAGTCTGATTTGAATTAATTACGATTTCTGCCGCACAGACGCTTGCTATGTGGGTGGCAAGTGGGGGAGTACCACGCATTAAACACAGACTCCTTGGGGTCGGTTGCGCGCAGAGTTGCCAGTTAGAAAGAGGTCGAAGTGCCGACTGCGCACGACAATATATCAGTCCGCCGCTATAAATTAAATTCAAGCAGGACCCTAGACCCCCGCCTAGCAGTTACGCACGAAAACCCCTCTCTGCTGTGGCATGCTATCTATTTGCGTGACATTTTCCGAATACATCCATTTAAGTCCAGGTCAGTGCGCGCTTCGTGGGTCACGCACTGTAAGTTGAAGATTTAGTTCCTCGTGATTTATAGTTGGAGAGGGAGAAATGGGTATGATCTATTTGCGATATGGTAATGCGTGATTCATTCCCCCCCGCCGAAATGAGTTTTTTCATCCAAATTAATTGATTTGGAGGAGGAAGTGATAAATTTTTGCTCAATCTTCTACGAATCCTTTCCTTTTTAAAGAAATATTTTTTTCATTCAGTGAGAACGATTTTGCTCCCTTGATTAGTAGTGCCGTAATTGCTCAAATGAGCAGTGGGGAATATAAAAATAAATGTTATGTTTGACTTTTTATAACAATTTTATTTTGAGGATGGGTTTTAGCCTTATCTCTTTTACCCAGATGGGGGTTCAATAATTAATTTACATAGACCAAAATGTGTTTTTAGAATAAAATAGATTTTTATTTTCGGTACATAAAAACTATATCCAATTATAAAGCTTTCCTTGTGATTGATTGCGAAAGGTAAATGTAAAAATTTGAACATCAAAAACTGGCAGTGCAATGAGAAGACACGTAAAACACTCGCAAATACTTCCAACCCCACACGAAATAGATAAGAGGACAATCCCCAATACGAGACAGGCTCTCATAGGATGGGAATTATGCCACAAAATGAATCAAGCTACACTGCAAGGGGCCTTTGTCCTTTCAGTGGTTTCACATTTTGAATGCGTAGTTGTCGTTTCTGCTCTTGCTTTATTCCATTTGAAAAAAATGTCACATTCGGGCTTGTCTAAGCTGATTATGACATGGTTCCTGAACTTGTTTTCTTACCCGCAGTCAAGACTGAGGCGATGTGAGCAGAACATGTTTGTGTGCGCATATATACATACATACGTATTTGAGTGAGTGTGTGCTGCTGAAGAGCTGCACTGTGTGCCACTGCCCCTGAGCTTAAGTTCTTTAATTATTATCTTGACCACCTAGGCTTCATTTCAAAGTATTTCTTTCCCTTTCAAGAAAAATGGGAAATGACGGCTGACTGCAGGATTATCATCAAGAGAGATATGCTACTTCATCTTCATCGCCGCAAGCTTGTTATGTTGATGAATGAGTTTGAAAGACAAGGAGGTTAAGCAGAAAGTCGGCTGACTTGTCTCCAGCTGTAGTTAAGCTAAAGTAAGCGGCTGGCTAATGAGGACTGCACGCCTCTTGGATCAGTAACCTAAACCCTGAGTGCTTATTCACTGCCGATTTATTTCCTTTTTTGGGGGCTCGTAATTGCGCACCTGAGACCTTTGTCACCAATAGTATTAGTTATTGAATTAGACATTTAAAGCCATTGGGGCTACACTTTTGTTTCAGTGATAATTGAGCCTCCAGTGTGGTCTTGATGAGGGGCATGTTCTAGACATCATGCACTTTTAACAGTGGGTATCTGGCTTTCTTAGTTTTTTCTTTTTAGCAAATAACTTGATACAACAAAGGTGACAATTACACACCAGGGTTTTAGAGAGTTCCAATGCAGCGTACGAGTAGCCGTTACGCAGCGGCACGGCGACTAACGGTCACCAGCAAATGTATTTTGTTGTCTCGATGACTTATGTAAAGGAGGATTTGGCGCACAATGTTGGGGAGGATAATACGCTAGATCTGGGGGTATATAGTGTACAAGATGGTGTATCGGTCAGAATACAGGAGGCAGCAAAGGACGTTTGGACACAGGGAATGGCCAAAGGTAGATGGAGGGATGGACAGGTTTATTGAGTAGCAGGATCGAAGGTCATAATAGAATTGCAGATTGATAGAATTGCGGAATGATTGCGGATTCTTTTGGTCATGAACTCGGCTTTTTTACTTGCTTCAACTATAACTAGAAAACTTCTACCCCACCATACCGCGAACTGCTCTCTTCCGGAGTGCCCTGCTCATGCGCAGAGAACGCCGCGTCACCCCATGGAATCACGTGACATGCGGAGCGGGAACACAAGGCAGAGCCGCTGCCAACACAGACATGCACATAGAACAACACAACATGCAAACGATGTTACAGCCTTCTGTACAGCCGCCCCCAAATGTGCAGGGCACATTTGTTTCAAACAAAGGCTCATCAGTCTTTATGGGAGTCTTGAGTCACTTCCGCTGGGAGGGCTGGTAGCACCACCAGTCGAGCTACTGGCCGGGTGTACTGCCGCCCTTTAATGTCGACATCAGCTGACCTTATGTGGCCATCGTCACTGCGATGAATCTTCGTCACATGACCAATAGGCCACATGGCACGGGGTAACTGTGGCTCGGTGATCATGACCACTGACTTCTCCAGGAGGTCGGGGGGGGAGGCTTGCCATTTCTGTCTTGTTTGCAATCCCGGTAGGTAATCCCTGATGAATCTTGACCAAAACTGGTCGGCAAGGACTTGGGAGTGCCGCCAGCGCCTTCGGCTCAGGATTTCGCTCTTCGGGTAGACGATCTGGGGGAGTGATCCATCAGGCCGCCCCAGTAGGAGGCTATTGGGGGTCACGGGGTCGACGTCAGACAGGTCAGCAGACACATAGCCCAAAGGTTTTGAGTTGAGAATGGCCTCCACTTCCAACAGGACGGTGGAGAGGACGTCCTCATGGATAGGCTCAGTACCTAGACAGGTGCGGAGTGCAGACTTGACTGCTCGTACTTCTCTCTCCCATACTCCACCAAAGTGAGGGGCTGCTGGGGGGTTGAAGTTGAATTTGATTTTACGTGGAGCGAGTTGACTTTGTAGGGTTGGACACATACTTGTGAAGGCTTCCCGAAGCTCCTTCTCTCCCCCCTTGAAATTGGTCCCGTGGTCTGACCACAGTTCCGAGGGAGTTCCTCTTCTGGCAATGAATCGCCTCAAAGCCATCAGGAAAGCATCAGTGTCCATATTTCGTATGAGGTCCAGATGTACCGCTCTGGTGGTCAAGCACTTGAAGATGAGACCCCAGCGTTTCTCATGGCGTCGTCCAACCTTTACTAACATGGGACCGAAACAGTCCATGCCAGTGGCGTGGAAGGCAGGTTTATGCAACTGGAGGCGTGCGGTTGGGAGGTCAGCCATTTTAGGTATGGAAGGCTTGGCCCGCCAGCGCTGACAATCTACACAGGAACGTTGATAGCGACGAACTGCTTCACGGCCGTGAATGATCCAATAGGTCCTCCGCAACTCTGCAAAGACTCGCTCTGGCCCTGGGTGTTTAAGGTCCTGGTCATATTTCTTTATGAGCAGGCGGGTCACAGGGTGTGAGGCGTCGAGGACGATAGGGTGTGGGGTGACCTCGTTCTGGCCCTCTAGACGGCGTAACCGGCCTCCTACTCTGATTAGGTCGATGGAGGTGTCGATGACTGGCGCTAGAGTAAGAAGTCGACTCGAAGTTTTAACAGGCCTCCCTGCAGACAGCTGAGCACAATCGTCTGGGAAGGATTGCTTCTGGGCTCGTTGAAGGATGAGTACTTCAGCTTGTCGGTATTCTTCAGCGGTAGGTGAGTAGATCGGAGGGGCCTGGCCATGAAGCTCCCTTGCAGTAGCGTCCATGAGTTCCTGCCAGGTGTTGCGCGTCTTGTCTTGTAGAATGGCAATGTCAGGTGAGGTGACGGTGGACCCACAGAACGTACCTTTCCTTAGTTCAGCGGCATCATCAGGTGGAATACCGTGTGGCATTTCTGGCCAGGTGGTTGGACCCTGTAGAAGGAAGGCGGGTCCTTGTGACCATCGATTGGGCTCCAACAGGGATATCAATGTCTTCCCTCTTGTCAGGTCGTCGGCAGGGTTGTTGTCTGAGTCCTGGTTGTCTTCGGTTCGGAGGAAGGCTACAGCCCCGTAGGCCTTTTCTGAGGCGTCAGCAAAGATGTGCACTTGCCGAGTGGTCCCTTCGCGGTGGCTATCCGCAGGCGCATACGGACGTGGCATGGTAATGTCCGGCAGATGCTTGAGCTCCGCCTCCCAACAGGACCAAGCCTCGGTACGTCCTGTCTTCGTCTCCAGCAGGGCTATGGCTTGCTGATCCTGCTTGGATCGTGTCACTTCCCTCTCTGGCCTGTAGGGGACTGTATCCACTTGCCAGAGTCTCTCCACATGCCTGTAGAGATCATCCATGGGTGGTGGAACAGAGGTGAACAGGCATTGAGCTGGGTGAGCTGGCCGCCCCGTCGACTGACACGGGCCCTGCAAGGTCCACCCCAGTCTAGTGCGGACAGCTGCTGGGCTACCATGAGGACCAAGCCTGACAGGCTCGATGGGGGTTACGAGGTGGGGCTGGTCGGAACCTATGAGAAGCAAGGGCTTTACTTCTCGGAAGGTAGGAATAGGGATTCCACGCAGGTGCTTGAACTTCCTCTGTAGGTGGCTAACTGGGTAGCTATGTGGGGCTAGATTAAGATGGCTGGCTGTAAAGGCATCAGTGATCTTAAACATAATATTAGGGTTGGTGGGAGAGGAGACCCGGAATGACACTGTATGGCCATGCAAGACTTGGATGTCCGAGCGCACTGTGCGCAGTGGGAGGTCTTCGGGAGCGCCGTTAAGGGCTAGGGACTTAGCAGCGGTGGGGAGCAGCATAGTCCTCTCAGACCCATCATCCAGTATAGCGTAGGTGTCTAACTTCTGACTACCATAGTGCACGTGTACTCGCACCACCTTCAACATGACTCGGTTCCCCACATGTGGTCGGTCAAGGTAGAAGGACTCGGAGGCACAGGTAGTCAGGCAGCTTTCAGCCTTTGGAGGTGAGTCATCCTTAACTTTCTCAGGTCTTATGTTAATCTCGTGGAGAGCGAGAAGGTGCTTGCCTTGACAAAGGTTACAGGGTTTCTTGAGGTCGCACTGAGCGGCGAAGTGTCGGCGGGCACAGCGCCAACACCGCTTGTGCTCTTGGATCCACCTCTTCAGCTCGTCTTTGGTGAGCTGGGCTACACCACTACACTGGCTGAGGTAGTGGTCTGTACTCTCACAATAGGCACAGTATACCTTGGACTTGTCTTTCCCTTTGACAGGTTTCTCTTTAACTAGTTTCACTGAGGGCTCCTGGCTACTATGCAGGACTGCTGTTTGCTTAGCCACAGGACGAATGTTCCATTTAGTGCTCTGCTTCTCCTTGGAGCTCCGGCTACTGGTAGGATCGTCAAAGTCCTGACACCATGACTCGTGGCGAAGCCACTCTGACAGGTCCCGCAAGGTGGATGTGGCTCCAGATCGAGTGGGCTGGGAACGGCGGAAATCGGCTCGCTGTTCAGGAGGAAGCTTACTCAGTAGGCGAGCTACGTGAGAGCCACAACTTAGTTCAACTTCTCCTTCGTGGCCCAAGGTCTGGAGGAGACCCACCAGTGATTGTATTTGAAGGGCAAATTTCTGGAACGCCATTGGATCACCCCGCCTGACCTCTGGGCCGTCCAGGACGCTGGATATCTTCTTTAGGGCAAGCTGATGAGGTTGACCATATTTGTCATAGAGAGCTGTCATGGTGTCCGTGTAGGGGGTTGGAGAGTTTAGATAGGCGTCAGATATCAGTTTGGCCTCTTCTAACTTAAGATGGTCTACTAGTACCTGATACTTGAAGAGTTCTGTAGCATTGGAGGGGAGGAGGTTCTCTAATGCTATACGTAGCCGGGCGAACTCACTAGGGTCCGGGAAAGTGAACTTGGGAATGGTAGGTTGGGGTCCTCTGTACACTGGCTCTGGGTATGGAGGTTGCATGTAAGGGGTGGTTCTGTGAGAATGTGGCACTTGAAGATGTGATTGACCAGTTGGGGATGCTCCTAGAGGTAAGGGTAAGTTACATGGCGGTACAGGAGGAACGTGGGAGGACTCACGGCTAGAAGGAATGAACTGTGGATGACGGAATTGGGCTGGTTGTGGCTGAGGCCTGTAGTGTAGAGGCTTGGTCTCCGGTGGAGTCGGGTAAGGAGGTAGCTGATGAGCTCCCAGATTCAAGGCACTGAGGTTGGCGTTTAGGGCTTCCTCGGGTTCAGGCCATGGCGGAGGAGCAGGCCAATCCTCCTCTTCCTCTGACTCAGTGAATCTCGAGCTGTTGCTCGTGGTGACGGCCCCATCAGGTGGTTTGGGACTGGAACATGCTGGTAGAGGGATGTCCACTTGACTCATGCCTATTCTTAGAGAGTGGGCCACGTCAATCAGCTGCTGAAGGTCACTACGGGCTTTATTTAGCTCCTTCAGTCCGGCATGGATGGCTTCGTGAGTCTCACGCAGAACCGCATTCCCATCTTGTACGGTGTGGCGGTTCGGGTGGTACTGGTCCTGGTTTGGCTGTTGTTGGTATGACTGGACAGGTGCAGATAAGGTTCTATCATCCGCATTCCTCCTCCGGGTGAAGCTTGAGGCTAGCTGAGGGGCTCTATACTGAGCAGCATCCTCGAAGCTCTCCGGGTGAAATTGAGGTGCACGCAAGGAGATCGTCTGGACTAGTCCCTGCTGTGGGTATGACGGTCTGCCTGTTGGGGTCGGTGTAAACGAGTCCCAACGTGGTTGGCCGCTGTGCTCATATCCCACGTAGTCCACCTCGAAGTCCTGCATCCAAGCTGGGGGGTGCGTCCGACGTTTTGGCCTCACATCCAGGTGTCTTTCTTGATCTTGCTCCATCCTGAACACTATATCCGGCTCGAAGGACCACAATGTAAAGGAGGATTTGGCGCACAATGTTGGGGAGGATAATACGCTAGATCTGGGGGTATATAGTGTACAAGATGGTGTATCGGTCAGAATACAGGAGGCAGCAAAGGACGTTTGGACACAGGGAATGGCCAAAGGTAGATGGAGGGATGGACAGGTTTATTGAGTAGCAGGATCGAAGGTCATAATAGAATTGCAGATTGATAGAATTGCGGAATGATTGCGGATTCTTTTGGTCATGAACTCGGCTTTTTTACTTGCTTCAACTATAACTAGAAAACTTCTACCCCACCATACCGCAAACTGCTCTCTTCCGGAGTGCCCTGCTCATGCGCAGAGAACGCCGCGTCACCCCATGGAATCACGTGACATGCGGAGCGGGAACACAAGGCAGAGCCGCTGCCAACACAGACATGCACATAGAACAACACAACATGCAAACGATGTTACAGCCTTCTGTACAACTTATGTTTGGTGTGTTGCCGAGAGTATTTCAGTTATGGTTATTTAGTATAGTGGAACCGTTATGCGCCGTTAGTTATGTAATGTGTGCCGTCTACTAGTGTTGTGTGACGTCAGAGGTTGAGTGTTGACTTATGTGCTGTATTTTTGTCTGTTGCAGAACCACAGACACACACACACACACATCACACACATCACACACACATAACACACACCCTTCACACGCTTCACACAAGAATCACATTCACCCAACCAAAGACTCACCCATGTACACTACACACGCCTGCTCTCATATCTTTGCGACTAAACGTGTGCCTATACCCTTTTGCCAGTTTGCCTGTATGCCCCTATGAGCCATAGTGCCTGTTACTTTTTTGCCAATAATTCAGTAAAGCAATCAAAACTGAACCATGTCTTCCCTCCTGTGTTCTGACCGACACCCGGGGGCGAAAAGAGCATAACCATCTGAACCAACCCCCTATACAATCCTCAAGCTCCCCAACAATAGCCGTAGCAGTTTGCATTATTCTATTCCAATGTTTTTCCTTATTCAGATTTGTTTCAAGACTACAGTTACAGTTAGACTTCACTTTGATGGTTAATGCAGTTATTGCAATTGTGTTGTTTTATCACGGTAGATTGGTTTATTTACATTTCAAAAACCAGAGGCCATTCATTTACAAATGTGATTGCACTTTAGTTTACATATTTAAATGTTCAGATATTAAGATGTGACAGTTTTTGCATGATTTGAATGAGGCAAAATAACATGCTTTTTCTCGCGAATGTATTGTTATAATCATTTGTTTCAGAAGTAATCATTTTCTGTATAAAAATTTAATTTGGTGTTCAATAAGTTGTTTTTCAAACTTGAGTCTTGAAAAAGAGGGGGTCGTCTTATATTCGGGCGTCCCATAATATTAAATATTACTATTCATATTATTGATTCATTATTATTTACATGGGGCGGCTCGGTGACGCACTGGATAGCACATCCGCCTCACAGTTAGGAGAGTGCGGGTTCAATTCCACCTACCTGTGTGGAGTTTGCATGTTCTCCCCGGGCCCGCGTGGGTTTTCTCCGGGCACTCCGGTTTCCTCCCACATCCCAGAAACATGCTTGATAGACCAATTAGAGACTCCAAATTGTCCCTAGGTGTGACTGCGAGTGCGTATGGTTGTTTGTCTCTGTGTGCCCTGCGATTGGCTGGCCCCCGCCTACTGCCCGATGATGGCTGGGATAGGCTCCACCACTGCAAATAACATGCTTTTTCTCTCGAATATATTGTTATAATTATTTGTTTTGGATGTACTGTACTTTTTTCTGTATAAAAATTAAATTTGGAGTTCAAAAAGTCTTTTTTCAAACTTGAGTCTTGAAAAAGAGGGGATTGTCTTATAATCAGGGTCGTCTTATATTCAGGTAATACGGTAGTTATGAAGCTTTTATTTAGAAGTTGGCATTGCCGTGCGTTGCATAGCTGCATTGAAAAAATGTTACAGTGGCCAACTGCAATTTGCTAGCAGTCACGGAATCAACTGTGAGACTTGAGCGGTGGCTGAATGAGGGGACACCAACGACGGGATGCTCAGTCTCTTGGAAGGTCCGTAAATACGTGATCGCGGCCTGCGGTGCAAAAAAAGATAGGCCACCAGACTGCTGCCCTTAACTGTGCTAAATCAACCAAAGGTCTCACGCAGTCTCATGTGACTCATATATATATGTCATAGGTGGGTATGGGAAGCTTCATGAAAATTTATTCCATTTCCTTGGTCATAGGTTGGGCAATTACCGTGTTTTTCCATGCATAATGCGCAAAAATTAAATAATTTATTGTCCTGAAATCTGCGGTGCGCATTATGCATAGTTACAACAATTTTTGAAGAAAATCTCCCTCGAAATAAAACTTGAAATCACACCTTCTTGTTTGTTGTCAATCGCGCATCATTCAGCCATCCTGCCCAACACACTTAGTCAGTAAAATTCATAATTGACGACACTTTGCCTTGTTCCTTTCTTCTCTGCTGTTCACTTCAAACACGGTCCATACGAACACAATGCTCTCCTATCAGACGCTTGCTCGATCACCTGCTCACAATGTACCCTACACAAATCCGAAACAACATCGAGATTGCTAGCGCATGCGAAGTAATACTGACCGGCAGAATAACATCCGGTTGTTCCCAAAGATGATCTTTTTTCTGAAATAATTTTACGTTTACGGACTTAAGTAAGAGTAAAAATTTGGGTGCGTATTATACATGGGTACAGGCTTTTTTCCAGCATCGACATGCCATTTTTAGGGTGCGTATTATGCACGGGGCGCATTTTGCATGGAAAAACACGGTAATTTCATCTAAACCGCTATGTGGAAAAGCTGTTTTTTATTAGTCAGTTCAAATTGACGCATCTAATATTAACATTAAATCATTATTTAATAGACATTCACCACTCCAAAAACATGTCTATACTGTCCACATTTTTTTCCATCCCTCCATCCATCCATCCATCCATCCATCCATCCATCCATCCATCCATCCATCCATCCATCCATCCATCCATCCACTACAGTATTAGCTGTTATAATGACAACATAATCATTACAGGGACAAATTCCTTTTTTCCCTCTGCTTTGCAAGAAACAAGATTGTTTCTAATATGAAGATCACAATCAGTGTTGGCGCAATCACTTTGGCACATACGTATTACGTTGGCAAACTGAAGACAAGTCACTACTCTTGTGGACTTGCACTGCTGACGCACATGCACATCAAAATAAAAGCAGCACCTACTTGACGTTTTAGTTTGACTTCCTAAAGCAGTGGTCCCCAAACTTTTTCCTGTGAGGGCCACATAACCTTTCCCTTCTCTGATGGGGGGCCGGTGTCAGTTTGTAACAGAAAAAGTGTGACGATCGTAGGGGAGCTTAAAAAATGTATTGTTTTCCAGAAAGCCACACATAACCAAATAACGGTTAATCTATAACCCTTTTCAGGTTCTTTACAGAAAAAAAGTCAGGAAACAAATAACACTATTAATGAAATAAATAATAACTACATAACCCTCTCTGAGTTCTTCACAGAAAAAACAGGAAATAAATAATAACTAAATAACTCTATCTGGGTCTTCATAGTCTATGAATAGTAAAAAAAGCCATGGAAAAAAAGCCATGGAACATTAACTTTCTGTTGTGCCATGCACAATCCTAACAGATAAAAGTTCAGCTCAGTTGTCAGAGCAGAATCTCCCTGACATATATGAGCAGTCTCTTAAAGTTCTTGTGTTCCTTCCTTATAATCCTTTTGTAGGTTCCAGTAGGCTTGTAGACACCGCTGTCTTTTTTGTTAAAGTTTGCTAGTGCGTCATAGTCTGGAGTAACATTTGTTGTGGCAATTCTTAGGCGAGATCCGAGGTATTGGTCCGTTTACCTCGATCTGTGACGGGTTGATGTTGACGTTCATGTGGCTGAACGTCACGTCGCGTACGTCGAGCCAAATTGGCCACTCTCTTTTAAACGCTCGGCACTGTGTCCACCTTGCTTTTCCTTGGGCAACTCATTTTTATGGAAGGATTCCAGGGGAAGGTTTGTGGGTGGCTTTAGCGCAAAACTGCATCTGAAAGCTCAGCGCGCGAATTACAAGAATGCTGTCGTCACAGCCCACGCTCTAAATGTGGGACTGATACAAATAGAGCGCGAGTGCACCATGTCCGTACACGCACTTGTGAGTGTGCACGGAGCTTTCTGACACGGCTCCCGGTAGTAAATGCGCAGGCGAGCGCTTCCCCATCTACTGGGGAAACGCAGTCATTGCAGGCAAAATGACCCCCAAAAAAAGTTCAATAATACAATTTGTTCAGGGTTGGCAGGCCGGATTAAACGGTCCCGTGGGCCGTATCCAGCCCGCGGGCCGTAGTTTGGTGACTTCTGGTTTAATGCATAGCGCCATGTTGGAATGGGTGACGTCATGATGTTGACAGGGCCGTCCCCTTCACCCACCACCTGCCATTGAGTGATATGCCGATTACTTGCCTATACATAGAAATCTTTTTTTTTTATATCACTAGGTGACCCTAATAAGCCTCCATACGAGACTAAGAACCCCACTGCTGCGGCGGCATCTGCGTCCTCATTCGACTTGAGAAATTCACACGGCTCGGGCAGTAGACAACACCCATTTCTAAAGAATCGGAGTTATTCTCCGCATCAAAATTGATGAAAGGTTCATCAATCTGTCATTGAAAAGCCTTCGCACAAAAAAAAAAAAAAGCCCAGTTCCTGCAAGCTCGTAGGCCAATCACAGGGTACATGTCGACAAACAACCATCCACACCCAGACTCTCACCTACGGACAATTTAGAGTGGGCCAACCATGCATGTTTTTGAAATGTGGGAGGAAACCCATCTAAGGCGACACAGGAATGCCGGAGCCGGAATCGAACCCTGTACCTCTGAAAAGTGAGATGAACGTGCGACACCCTAAAAATCTCCCTCTACCGCCCCTCCCTCGGGCGACAAAGATAGATAAGATAAGATAAGATGGCTGGATGGCTGGATGGATGAATGGATGGATGGATGGATGGATGGATGGATGGATGGATGGATGGATGGATGGATGGATGGATGGATGGATGATAGGTAGGTAGGTAGGTAGGTAGGTAGGTAGGTAGGTCGGTCGATCGGTCGATAGATAGATAGTGCTTGCCATTTATGAATGGAAATAATTTTTTTTTGGTTGAATGTTATGCTTTGTAAATATTTTGATGGGCATATCTCATTTCCAATGCGACATGTATAATGATACATGGGGATGGGCAACGTTGGGCACCGTCTAGCCCAGTGCTTCTCAATTATTTTCTGTTACGCCCCCCCCTAGCAAGAAGAAAACTATTCGCGCCCCCCCTTCCCCACCGTGACTATCCTAACTTGTCTTGTAAGTCGTAAAATGTTGTACTGTCGCAAACGTCACAGAAGTAACAATGAGAGCGCCACTGCCCCCTGCTGTGAAGATTCGCAATTACACTTTATTCTAGTACTGCCAAAAAAAAGCCTGTTCCCCAGGGTCACACGCGCCCCCCCAGGACTAGCACCGCGCCCCCCAATGGGGGCGCGCCCCACTATTTGAGAAGCACTGGTCTAGCCTGTTGCATATTGTGCTGAACATCCATGCGCCATGTCCGTACTACTGAGTACGTACACGCACTTGCGAGTGTGCACCGAGCTTTCTGACACGGCTTCCGGTAGTAAATGCGCAGGCGAGCGCTTCCCCATCTACTGGGGAAACGCAGTCATTGCAGGCAAAATGACCCCAAAAAAAGTTTACTAATACAATTTGTTCAGGGTTGGCGGGCCGGATTAAACGGTCCCGTGGGCCGTATCCGGCCCCCGGGCCGTAATTTGGTGACCACTGTCCTAAAGGCTGCAAAGACTGTGGACTGGCCGTACGTTACCCACAGGCTCTACTTTGCCCTGGTGTGCTCCAAATCTTTACGTTCATCTGTGAGGACAGTGGGTCGGAAAAACTATGAGCACCAACAACCTCTGGTGCTCTTTTGAGAACCACACCAGCATTTTACTGTGCACCCGTGTCTATATGTAAATAGTTCACTTTGACTTGAAGCAAACTAAAACAACAGTATTCTGATGCGCTATCATTATTTATTCATTTTTTGCACTCGGCACTACTGGTATGAAAGTGCTGACTCACAGGATTAATCAAGTACATCTTTAATGTATTGATCCATTGGTATATGTACTGTCAAAAACCATCATTACTCAAGGGAATCGGGATGTTGTTTTGTATAAGTTCATAATAACAAGCAGACAAATAATGGATTTATTTGTCTTTCTTTTGACCCAGCTGTGGTAGTTTGACCTGATTTAATAAATCTAGAACATTACTGATCTTGAGGGAGTGCTTGAATTAGATGCTCGCTGCTTTAGGACTGGCTCAAGCCAAGAAACAGAATTTCCAATCTATGTTTTCAATTTATCTGAAAGACAGTCCTTTCACTCCCCCCCAAAATCACAATATCAATCAAACAAGTTTCTACTCTTGCATATGCCAGACGTTTTAAGAATGAATCATGATTAACAGGTAATTTGAAGAATCAGACATTGCATTAACTCATGTATATAACATCTTGTTGATGGACCTATAAACATTTAATATGACACACATCACCATTTTTGTTGTTTGCATTGTAGTTTCTACTCCCCTCATTGTGTGGCGCTGCTCCAAAAAGGCAGCAGCAATCCTGGTGTCACTAATGTGAAACATAGCTTGGATCTCATTTCTCTCAATTTCAATGCTATTGGCTCTTTGCTCCATCGCGCTTCAACAGCAAAGCTTTTTGAAGTTGTTCTCATGGCAATTTATTAATGAGCTTCTCAATTGTCTTAAATTCAAATTTAGCAAGTTCCATTCACTCACAATTGGAGTTTTGAACTGTACCAATGTTGATATTTGAATTTTCATCAATTCAACTTTAAACGATGTAAACCATAAAATGGACAAGTGTAGCCACGATTACAATTTAGCCACCAATTTGTTACACACATCAGTGATGTCAAGTCATCCTTGATTGACATCTCAATGAAATGATGACAACGAGGGGAGGATATTTAATTTCTCCCATTTGTCCATCCTCACTCCTTGCTCCTCAATGGGATCTCTGGTAGGAGGCACTAAAATGTAAACAGGATATACTGGAAAAAATAATATCACTGAAGCTGAGGGGAAGTGAATTTTTGTGGTGTTAGTTGTTGCAGTAATTAAAGACCATGATCTTACAAGATGTTATGAAAACATCATGGAGACATCAGCATCTCAGCAGCAATAACTGAAATCAAGCATTTTGTACAGTGTAACTGGCAATGATTCTTTCACGTCGCTGGTGACAGTATTGTACCTGGACACTTTCAATGAACAAAAATTCATGACCTCGTTCATATTTTGGACGAACATGAACTGAAATGAGTGCATTTTTGACGTAATTCGTGCTGACTGGAATCGCTAAGGGAATTGTTAGCAAAATAGCAAACAATTCCAACGTAATGTGAGGACCGGTTCTCAATTCCCATCCCTAGTTAGGAGTTTCTAATAAAGTTACAGATTATTGTCATTTTCTCACACGACCTTCTGAGTGGGTAAGTGCAATGAAAGGACAACACTTTTTTTCATTGTTATGTGTAGAAAGAGCACACACCACTTTTGCAGCGCTACACTCTCTTTCACAATCATTCTATCTTATTGAATATTCAATGTTAGCATACAACTATGGCATTACATTTTCCTTAAGTACAACATCACTTAGAGATGTTTTTTAATTAAATACATTTGCCAGTAATATAATCGACAGTAGGCTGAATTGTTAAAATAATCAACAATCCATGAAAATATTTATTATTTATCGATGGTTCTCTCTCTTTCATACACACACACACACACACAGGCACGCACGCACGCACGCACACACGCAGGCACGCACGCACACACACACAAGCACACACACAAGCACGGACAACCTTAGCCTACAAATATGGTATTACATACATTCTCCTTCCTAATTTTTAGGGAATAGGCCAGCACTTGAAATGGGAAGAAGTCTTACAGGTGGATAGCAGTTCGAAAATTTAATACCTCGTCAGATGGAATTTACTACTTTTAAATAGTTTTTGATGGCCTTATTTCTTGCTGATTTCATTTACTACCTTTTAATAGCTTTTGCAACCCCTTGGCTAACCTGGGATAAACGTTCCAACTGTAGTTCACAAGCGTCCTAAACCTTTAGTGAAGTATACATCACTTTCTAATTATTTCCAGACTTATAGGAATAAATAATAATGATTTATTTTTTTACGTGTTTTTGAATTTCTATGGATTATGGCTCTCTGAGATTTTTTGTCCAACTTCATTTTGGCTGACAGGTTCTCTGTAATTGATTTCTTGATTAAAAACCAAATAACTATTCATCAATGCCCAGATGAATACAATTAAAGCAGCTACAGCTGCAAATTCTGTGAACTATGATAGTTTGATTCACTTTTTGGTCTGCCTCGAGGTCAAGCTCCAAAAACATAGTAGACAAATAATCTTCCTGTAAATGCTTTTTTCAAGATTGTCTGCTTTGTACACGTAATTTCTGTTTTGCCTCTGAATACAGGGCCATTATCTATTGTCTACATCAGTGGTTCCCAAAGTGGGCGGTACCGCCCCCCTGGGGGCGGTGGAAAGATCTGGGGGGGCGGTGAGGAAGAAAGGGGCGGTAGGGGGGGCGGCAGTCCAAAGTCGACGTTTGTTTGACTGAAAACAAAAACGACTGAAAATTACTGACCACGGGGATCTACGACTTCTTCTTAGTGAGTTCCAGCCTGATGTTGAGAAGCTTATATCCCTGCACCAAGCACATCCATTCCATTAATATTAAGTGTGAGACAATGAAGGTTACTGGTGGAATGTTTATTTACCATTCTATGTTGCTGAAACAGTTAAAACTGCTAAAAAATAAATTGGTTTACTAAATTGGGTTTTATTTGTGAAATACACATTTGTGTTTAACCTTTCTCTTTTCAAATTGCAGCATACCAAATATCAAGAAAGAGGTGTTTGTTTCCATATGTGTCTGTGAGGGGGGCGCTAGGAATTCACTGGGGAGCCAAGGGGGCGCCAGCCTGCAAAAGTTTGGGAACCATTGGTCTACATCTATTTTCCTAAGCTATGAGGAAAAGAAATCCAAAATGTAGGCTGTCCTTTGGGAGGGACCACAGCTGGGGGTGGGGGGGAATCCCCCCTTCCCGGCTGACCAAGCGCCATTTCACACATAATGTGCTGTTATACAATGTTAACTAGAGTAGTGTGCGAATAGTGTCCATTTCAATGAGATAAAGCGCTGCAGGAAAACACCTCCAGAGAAGCCTGTCCTCCCCAAATCCCAGCCCAGATGGGTGATAAAGAATTCTCCATAGCAATGCCTCCGGGAAGGGGGGCCATCTCAGATCTTGTACAGCTGCAGCATCACCTAGTCCTAGCCCCTTCTCCAAGCAGGGGAGGAGGGGGCAAGAGAGACATTAAACGGTAGGAGTTAACGTGCTTCTTTTTTATTCTATATTGTACCAACACATAGGCATGTCTGTTCGTTTGCTGTCGTCTTACTGTATGTATATCTGTGAAAACTCTGGCGCAACCTGTAAGTAACGTTTAGCGGTATCTGACTGTAGATTATGCCACATTGTCGATAAACAACTGCGCCCAATTATAGAAATAACTGATTTTGACAACTACTGCACAAAGGGGATTTTTAAGTGGACTGGACACTATTTTGTTAAATTAAGATTCCACTGTATTACCACAATTTTAAACATGTGTTCTATTAAAAGTGGCTCGGTGGCGCACTGGGTAGCACGTCCGCCTCACAGTTAGGAAGGTGAGGGTACGATTCCACCTCCGGCCCTCTCTGTGTGGAGTTTGCATGTTCTCCGCAGGCCCGCGTGGGTTTTCTCCGGGCACTCCGGTTACCTCCCACATCCCAAAAACATGCTTGGTAGGCCGATTGAGCACTCCAAATTGTCCCTAGGTGCGAGTGCAAATGGTTGTTTGTCTCTGTGTGCCCTGCGATTAGCTGGCAACCGGTTCAGGGTGTCCCCCGCCTACTACCCGATGACGGCTGGGATAGGCTCCGGCACACCCGCGACCCCCGTGGGGACTAAGCGGTTCAGAAAATGGATGGATGGATGGAAATTTATTATTTTTTATATAAAGGCCAGTCTGCGAAAATATTTCTGACACGTAACCGGTCCGTGGCGCAAAAAAGGTTGTGGACCACTGTTGCTTGCAGACACCAGGGAGCACCCAAGGACATCAGTCGCCCTCAGGCCTGTTTTAAAAATAGCTTACCAGTGACAGTATATTGTTTTCTAGGAAACTTGATCATTTGAAAATGTAAACACTGACAGAGATTTATGGGAACAAAATGTTGCATATGATATTCTTCTGTTTTCTGATCATTGTAAGAAAATATGAATGTGATCAGTGTCCATCCATTATCTGTTCCGCTTGTCCTCACGAGGGTTCCAGAACTGGCCATGAGCCTTGAATTTTTTAGATTATTTGTTGTATTTAATTTAAATACATTGGAGGTTAGCTAGGCAGCAAGGTAAAAACAAACAAGTCAGTGTGGATTAACTCACATGCGTAAAGTGTCAAAAGTTCAGACGTCATATTGGCTAGCTAGTATGTCAATCAAAAGACAAACGCCATAATGGCGATTGAGCCACTACTTTTTAATGTCATGTGATCTACCCACACACTTCCTTCATCGATTGACCAGTAGATGGCAATCGACAAATTGGGCACCCCTGTTGCAAGAGGATTTGTTTTGTTAATACAGGATTTGATTATATATTTACTTCTGAAAATGCTACGTTGCGAGTGACATCGTCTGTTTCTTCTGCACTTTGAGGATACATGTTCACACACCAGACGACCTGAGGTCGCATTTAACATAGAATCTGAACACTTCCCAAAAAAGGTGATTTTACCCAAAAAATGAATTGATGTGAACGTAGACTTACCGTAAATTCCGGAATATTAGCCGCACCGGATTATAAACTGCACCAGCTAAAATTGGGGGATATTTTAGGTTTTTTCTTATATAACGTGCACACGCGTTTTTTACAAAGAAAGACCGTTCGCAGAAAGCCTTTTTAAAGTTTTAATAACATACTTTAACATGTCTTTCTAAACATTGCCTGTGACGCAGCAGTAGTACCGCAGCAACACGGAAGTGTGCACGCGAGTTATTAACAAAGAAAGACTGGACACAGAAAGCTTTTTTAAAGTTTTAATAACATACCTTAACATTTCTTTCCAACGCGAGTTATTAACAAAGAAAGACTGGACACAGAAAGCTTTTTTAAAGTTTTAATAACATACCTTAACATTTCTTTCCAAACACTGCTCGTGCCGCAGCAGTAATACCGCAGCAACACGGAAGTAACACAAGACTAATAGGGCTGGATTAAAAAAAACATACCCGGTAAAAGTCACTGAGACGCGGCGGTAACACAGCAGCAACACGGTAGTACAGCACCAACAGGGCTCGTTAAAAAACATACCAGTAAAAGTAAAAAAAGAGCTTCATCGTCTTCATCTTCCTCCAGTGCACTGAAGCCATCGAAGCCTTCCTCCTCAGCGTCCGATTGGAATAGCGTTAGATATCCTTTGCCTCACACTTTCTCAGTCTCTCTTTCGTCGTCGCTTTTACGCATTTCTTCGAGTGTGATGAGGGTCTGTTCATGTTAATTTTATTCATGCACGAAGCGCTAAATTACATTAAACTAGCGAGCGACACGTATACCGGACGGGACCACGAAATAAAGAAAAGGGTGACGCAACCGTCTTGACAAACTAGCACGTCTTCTTCGGCGCATTATCTCTTCTTTGTCTGTCTCGCTCTTGCTTCCTGCTAGAGCGCCCCGGAGGCCGTAAAAATCCATAAATACGCCGCGCCGCCATTTAAGCTCTATTTCCCTCTTTGACAGCCAAATCGATTGCTTTTAACTTAAGAGCTGCATCAAATGCATTTCTTCGTGTTTTCCATGAGGGTGTGTGCATGATGCGCGAAATGCTCAAAACACAAATTAGCACGTCTTCTTCGGCGCATCATTTCTTCTTCGTCTGTCTCGCTGACAATAATAATAATAATAATAATAATAATAACAATAAGAAGAAGAAGCAATCCTGCTAGAGCGCCCCCTGGAGGCCGTACAAATCCATAAATACGCCACGCCCCCATTTAAGCATCGGGGTTCAAAGTAACCTTCTGAATAAAATGCATTAAAAGTTCACGTTCATTACAACTTGTTTTTGGTGAGCAAAATGTCAGAAGAATTTAATTTAAATGCTGATTGATTGGGTTTTAATACAATGCAGATGGTCCAAACAGCGCCACTGCTTTGTGTAATCTCTGGGTCACATGCCAGAGTAAGAGAAAGGGTTTAGAGCCCTTTGACACAGGTCACCTAACGTACATTCCTACTAAAGCTCATAATAGTCACAAGCAACACAGCCAGAATAAGCAGCAGCCATAGTAGTGTTTCAAAATAGTATTTTTGTTGTTGTTTTTTGCTTCAAGATACCGCAGTGTATAATTTTTTTTTTTTTTTGCCATTTTTCACATGTCCTGAGTGTTGTTAGTCACCTAAATGTTGAACAGAGGGTGTGTTTTACCGAAGTCAAATTCCTTGTTTGGCACGCTCAAACATGGCGAATAAAAAAACTCTTGAATCTTCAAGTGATCAAGTCATCACAAAAATCACGAAAAAACCCTTATATAAGCCGCACCTGACTATAAGCCGCAGGGTTCAAAACTTTGGAAAAAAGTCACGGCTTATAGTTCGGAATTTACGGTAGTTCCATGTAACCTCTTTAAGAATTTTTTTTTTTTTTGTATCAAAACATTTTGTGCTTGAGACTAGAGAGTATTGAGGTTGGAACGAGACCAAGACTTTTGAAGTTCAAGACTGAGACAAGGCCAAGAGTGTATTCCTCCCTCCCCATAAAAAAAACTGAACAAAATGATCATTTTTTTCATTACGTTTGCAACAAAATCAACAAGCTCATTTGTGCTGAGTGCAAACAAACATCAAATTATAGAACCCACTGAAACACCATGAATCGTTAGTCCACCTATATACTTTTGTTAGAAACCTACCCCATCTACTGGTGTAATGAAAAACATTTCCATTACAAGATAACTTCCCAAGTAATATTTGGTCTTGTTCATTGTTGGTTTATTTGACAATGCAACGCAAGCTAACTTGGCTGTAACATTAAGCCGACGACAGCCCTGAACAAAAACATACTGGATAGAAAAGAGCTTATTTTTGCTCATTGTCTTAGAATAAAGTATTCTGATTTTGACTTTGCGTATATGGTTAACCATTATTTTACCTGTCGTACAATGACAATAAAGGCACTCTATTCTATTCTACTCTTGTCATGGTACGAGCGACACACATGCAGAACGAACACAGTGAGACCAAAGTGATCGTTAAGGATTTATTGAGATACGGTCGGTAGTTGAGCCGGGTTCCGAAACGGGAGTGGGCGGGCTGGTTTCCTCGATAGGGGAGTGCGTGAAGCATCGCCAGAGAGGAGTGGATCTTAGCGGAGATCTGTGAGTAAGGTCCAGGAGCTGAAAGACAAAATCTGTCTGTCAGATTGTTCGATGGAACGCGGCGGAGGGCGAACGGGTCGACCGGAGAGCCAGGAGTCGTGGCGTAGGCGAGCAGGGGTGGGGAACACTGTTTCAACAACTGTAGAGGTGACCAACATCGTCTAACACTCAGGCGCCGAGTTGTTGACAGCAAGCTCCTTAAGTGCGTCCCCTTGACGAGCCTGATCAGTGGCACCTGTGAATCCTCAGCCACCCTGTTCAAGAATGCCACCTGTGGACAGAAAGGAAAACTCCCGGACCCTGATAATTCTATTCTATTCTATTCTATTCTATTCTATTCTATTCTATTCTATTCTATTCTATTCTATTCTATTCTATTCTATTCTATTCTATTCCATTCTATTCTATTCTATTCTATTCTATTCTATTCTATTCTATTCTATTCTATTCTATTCTATTCTATTCTATTCTATTCTGTGTTCAGAATTATTACGTTGCTGAGTGTTTCTGCTTACATTTTGCTTGGTAAATGAATTGCTTTTGCAAACCAAACTTAAATACTGGTGAGTTTGTCAAAATTATTTTTTTCATGGCACTAGTTTTCTACGCCTGGAGGCGGGGCTCAAAGGCGAGCGTCTGCTGGCCGAGCCTTCGCCCATGGGGCCCGGCCGGGCCCAGCCCGAAAAGGAAACGTGGGTCCCCCTTCCCATGGGCTCACCACCTGTGGGAGGGGCCAAAGGGGTCGTGTGCAGTGTAAGCTGGGCGGCGGCCAAAGGCAGGGAATTTGGCGGTCTGATCCCCGGCTGCAGAAGCTGGCTCTTGGGACATGGAATGTCACCTCTCTGGCTGGAAAGGAGCCCGAGCTGGTGTGCGAGGCAGAAAAGTTCCAACTAGACATAGTCGGACTTGCCTCCACGCACAGTTTGGGTTCCGGTACAAGCCCTCTCGAGAGGGGCTGGACTGTCTTCCACTCTGGAGTTGCCCACGGTGAGAGGCGTCGAGCAGGTGTGGGTATACTTATTGCCCCCCGGCTGGGCGCCTGCACATTGGGGTTCACCCCGGTGAACGAGAGGGTAGCCTCCCTCCGCCTTCGGGTGGGGGGGACGGGTCCTGACTGTTGTTTGTGTCTATGCACCAAACGGCAGCTCAGAGTACCCACCCTTCTTGGAGTCCCTGGAGGAAGTGCTGGAGAGCGCTCCTTCTGGGGACTCCATCGTTCTACTGGGTGACTTCAATGCTCACGTGGGCAATGACAGTGAGACCTGGAAGGGCGTGATTGGGAGGAACGGCCCCCCCGATCTGAACCCGAGCGGTGCTCTATTATTGGACTTCTGTGCTCGACACGGATTTTCTATAATGAACACCATGTTCAAACATAAGGGTGTCCATGTGTGCACTTGACACCAGGACACCCTAGGCCGCAGTTCGATGATTGACTTTGTAGGCGTGTCATCGGATTTGCAGCCGCATGTTTTGGACACTCGGGCGAAGAGAGGGGCGGAGCTGTCAACTGATCACCACCTGGTGGTGGGTTGGCTCCGATGGTGGGGGAAGATGCCCGTCCGACCTGGCAGACCCAAACGGTCTGTGAGGGTCTGCTGGGAACGTCTGGCAGAATCCCCTGTCAGGAAGAGCTTCAACTCCCACCTCCGGCAGAGCTTTTCCCACGTCCCGGGGGAGGTGGGGGGCATTGAGTCTGAGTGGAGCTTGTTCCGCGCCTCCATTGTTGAGGCGGCCGACCGGAGCTGTGGCCGTAAGGTCATTGGTGCCTGTCGTGGCGGCAATCCCCGAACCCGCTAGTGTACACCGGCGGTAAGGGTTGCCGTCAAGCTGAAGAAGGAGTCCTATCGGGCCGTTTTGGCCTGCGGGACTCCGGAGGCAGCTGACAGGTACCGGATGGCCAAGCGGAACGCAGCTTCGGCGGTTGCTGAGGCAAAAACCCGGGCGTGGGAGGAGTTTGGCGAGGCCATGCAGAATGACTTCCGGACGGCTTCGAGGAAATTCTGGTCCACCATCCGGCGTCTCAGGTAGGGAAGCAGTGCAACATCAACACTGTTTACAGCGGGGATGGCGTGCTGCTGACCTCGACTCGGGACGTCGTGGGTCGGTGGGGAGAATACTTCGAAGACATCCTCAAACCCACCTACACGCCTTCCATCGTGGAGGCAGGGCCTGGGGACTCTGAGGCGGACTCTCCAATCTCTGGGGTCGAAGTCACTGAGGTAGTTAAAAAACTCCTCGGTGGCAAGGGGTGGATGGGATCCGCCCGGAGTTCTTAAAGACTCTGGATGTTGTGGGGCTGTCATGGCTGACACGCCTCTACAACATTGCGTGGACATCGGGGACAGTGCCTCTGGATTGGCAGACTAGGGTAGTGGTTCCCCTCTTTAAGAAGGGGGACCGGAGGGTGTGTTCCAATTACAGGGGAATTACACTCCTCAACCTCCCTGGTAAAGTCTATTCAGGGGTGCTGGAGAGGAGGGTCTGTCGGGAGGTCGAACCTCGGATTCAGGAGGAGCAGTGTGGCTTTCGTCCTGGCCGTGGAACAGTGGACCAGCTCTTCACCCTCAGCAGGATCCTCGAGGATGCATGGGAGTTCGCCCAACCAGTCCACATGTGTTTTGTGGACTTGGAGAAGGCGTTCCACCGTGTCCCTCGGGAGGTTCTGTGGGGGGTTTGGTCCGCATTTCCGGCAGTAAGTCGGATTCGTTCCCAGTGAGGGTTGGACTCCGCCAAGGTTGCCCTTTGTCACCGATTCTGTTCATAATATTTATGGACAGAATTTCTAGGCGCAGCCGAGGCGTTGAGGGGGTCCGGTTTGGGGACCTCAGCATTGCGTCTCTGCTTTTTGCAGACGACGTGGTGCTGTTGGCTTCTTCAGGCCGTGATCTTCAGCTCTCACTGGAGCGGTTCGCAGCCAAGTGTGAAGCGGTCGGGAAGAGAGTCAGCACCTCCAGATCCGAGTCCATGGTCCTCGATCGGAAAAGGGTGGGATGCCCTCTCCGGATTGGGGATGAGATTCTTTCCCGTGGAGGAGTTTAAGTATCTTGGGGTCTTGTTTACGAGTGAGGGGAGGATGGAGCGTGAGATCGACAGGCGGATCGGTGCAGCGTCGGCAGTAATGCGGATTCTGTACCGGTCCGTTGTGGTAAAGAGAGAGCTGAGCCAAAAGGCAAAGCTCTCAATTTACCGGTCAATTTACGCTCCTACCCTCACCTATGGTCACGAGCTATGGGTCGTGACCATAAGGCACGAGATCCCGGATACAAGCGGCCGAAATGAGTTTTCTCCGCAGGATGTCCGGGCTCTCCCTTAGCGATAGGGTGAGAATCTCGGTCATCCGGGAGAGACTCGGAGTAGAGTCGCTACTCCTCCACGTTGAGAGGAGCCAGATGAGGTGGCTCGGGCATCTCATCAGGATGGGCATGTCCCACCGGTAGGAGACCCCGGGGACGACCCAGGACGCGCTGGAGAGACTGTCTCTCAGCTGGCCTTGGGATCCCCCGGGATAAGCTGGATGAAGTGGCTGGGGAGAGGGAAGTCTGGGAGTCCCTCCTGAAGCTGCTGCCCCCGCGACCCGACCCCGGATAAGCGGAAGAAGATGGATGGATGGATGGATGGATGGATGGATGGATGGATGGATGGATGGATGGATGGATAGTTTTCTACGCCTCTCTGTGTGCAGGGGGGATAGCAGTCCAGGCGATACTGTGAATTACGTGCAGTACTACCCGCTTTCTGTGTTTCTCTCTGTTCACTTTTCTCACTGGTCACAGTTTTACTGGCTTGGTCCTGATAAAATATCCTGATTCTGCCGTCCTGACACTTACAAGACTGAGTAGAAATGCATTCATATCTGAGACAAGACCAAGACTCTTAAAAAGTGGTCTCGAGACCAATCTCGAGAACTACAACATAATTCTGAGCGATGCAAAACATGGATAGTTTATTGATACCACATTTCCACACCCCAATATTAATGTATTGTGCCAAAGGCACTCCCTTTGTTTAAAGGAAGTCAACCCCCAAATTTCCTTTGTGATAAAATGTGTGCAGCCCAACTATGTAAGCGAAACACAGTGTTCTGATTAATGTTTTGTTTGTGGAATATGAATTAAACTGGCAAAGTCCACTTGTTGTTATCTATCCAGTTGGCAGCCATTTTGCCACTTGCCGTCGACTGACCATTTGCCAGGTGTCAGGTCACAATTAATCACAACTCACCAGTTTTCTGAAGCTGAAACGTGTTTAGTTGTGAAAATGGCATACCCCTGAGATGGATAGAAACAGTTGGATTTTGCCTGTTTAATTCATATTCCATGAACAAAACCTTAATCAGAAAGCTGTGTTTAGACTCATAGAGTGACTTACAACTGACTACTATTATTGTAAAGAAAATTCTGTCAAATTAAAACTCACGCTGAGATTGGCTAGTCATATTTTCTGTGATTAGACTCGTGGAGGGACATAATATAGATTATTCTAAACTCATACTGAGATAGGCCTGTCATATTTGGGAAGTCATCAGTCAAGCCAACTGTGAGTGATGGGTGCTCTCAAATCCCTCTTAAGAATATAACACTAGTGAGTGGCATTTCAAAGTTGAAATGTTATGCAGGAGAAAAAATGTGCATGGGGAAAACATGGACTTCTGTGTCCGACTGCATGTATGTGTACTTTACCATTTATGACGTAAAGCACTTAAGGAATTTAATGAAGTGCTCACAGTTCTTATGGCTATCATAGTGTGTCATGGGTAGCTCAAAAGTAAATGCTTCTTCAAGATTAAATTGCCCATGATACCTTTGGGGTAGAGTGTGTGTGCATTTTGTAGTGATGTTTGAGGCAGAGATAATGAAACATCTAGACACTGCCATTCCAGTGCTATGTTTGGTGTTAAACTATCGGACTTGCTTCTGTTTTATTTATTATTGTCTGGTTATGGTCATTATACAGGATGTATACACCATACATAATATAAAATGTAAGGGGTGCGTGCTTTGATACATTATTTACAACATAGCCTGTCAACTCATTCACACACATCCCTAACTAACTGGAAGCCATTCTACGGCCTCAGGAGGAGATGTGAATAAAACAAGGAAGCTTCCAACTGCTCACAGGCTAGAGATGCACCAATACCACTTTTTTCCACACCAAATATGAATAAAAGTATTTACATTACATTACAGAGTGCCATTATTTAATGATGCTATCACATATTTCAATTGTGATAAAGTTGCCATTTATTTTAATCAAATGTTCAAAAACACAGACTTTTGTTGTGCAAAGTTTAAATTTCACTCAAATATAAACACTTTTTAGAGAAACAACATTTAACATACAACTGCATGTTTTTCTTACAGACTTGTCACACATTCACTTAAATATACGTAGCCTGTAGCTAGTGATGGTATAATGAAGCTTCAAATTTACTCCATGAGGTAGTTATATTTATGACACTCTGTTCATCCATCCATCCTTCATCCATCTACCGTAATTTTCGGACTATACTAAGTCGCGTTTTCTTTCATAGTTTGGGTGGGGGGGCGACTTATACTCAGGAGCGACTTATATGTTTTTTTCACAAATCTTTACTTGACCATTAACACATCACTTACTTACAAGTAAATAAAGTAACAACAAATAAAGTAATTAACACTTTAAAGCGCCATATCCTCTGGACATGTCCTCTGTCACCAGGATGATATAAAGGACGAGAAATTTGATCGATGGATTTAATGATTTGGAGTGACACAAATGGTTTGATAATAATGTTGTTTATGTGATAGTTATTTAAAATATAGTTTATATATCGTTGTATGGGCCTGTGGAATAATTTGAACTGCGGCGCGGCACACGGCATTGTTGACGAAGGACGATCGATAAAAGACGAGAAATTTGATCGATGGATTTAATGATTTGGAGTGACACAAATGGTTTGATAATATTGTTGTTTATGTGATAGTTATTTAAAATATAGTTTATATATCGTTGTATGGGCCTGTGGAATAATTTGAACTGCGGCGCGGCACACGGCATTGTTGACAAAGGACGATCGATGGATTTAATGAATTGGAGTGACAGATGGTTTTATAAACGTGTTATTTATGTAATGTTTTTTTTTAAATAACTGAATGTTACGTCAGGCCCGTTCTCAGCTCCTCGTTTGTATTTGTCACGTTAGCATACCGTATCGTTTAGCCTGTTGTGCTCGTTCATGTCTGTTCTTAGTGTTGGATTTTGTCGAATAAATTGCCCCCCAAAATGCGACTTATACTCCGGAGAGACTTATATATGTTTTTTTTTTCACATTTTTGGGCATTTTATGGCTGGTGCGACTAATACTCCGGAGCGATTTATAGTCCGAAAATTACGGTACCTATTTAGTGAACTGCTTATCCTAAAGAGGGTCGCAGGCCTGCTGGAGCTTATCCCAGCTGACTTCGTGCGGCCATTTCTTAAACCCCTTAATTTAGACCAGGGTCTGGAGCTTTTGTAATGATGCGTGAAAATGGAAAAAGTTGTTTTTTGTTGGCTTATTAAACATGGTTTTTAGATGGTAATAATGAGACAAACTTCTTATGCTGTAAAAATGCATGTATAATGTGTATATATTAAAAATACCGAATTTCAGAATGCCGCCAAATAGAGAAATTGTGTCATTGCCTGCGACACAGCACAGGTGAATTGCAAACAAACAGGTGTGGGAGTGATGGGCCATGGATTTAAAAAGCAAAAAGAGAAATATTACTGATAAGACAGAGGGTTTAAGAAAGAATGAACTGAACATTTGCTTTCATTGGCAATGCTGAAGGATTGCCTACATGTTCGATTTGCAATGAGAAGTTGTTAAATAACAAGAAGAGCAACGCAGAGCGAAATTTTCAGCTAAAGCATGCTAAATTTGCTGCTGATCATCCAATTGGAACTGAGAGGAATTGCAGTGCTGGTGGAGAAATCTGAGAACCAAAGAAACAGTTTCAAGAAGTGGATTGCATCTCCAAACTCTACGACTGCTGCAAGTTTTGTTGCAGCCCAGGTGATAATACAGCACAGAAAAGCATTCACTGATGGCAAGATATTTTCGGACTTCAAAAACAAAACAGAGAGCATTCAGAAAATTAAAGACATTCCTCTCTCCGCAAAAACAGTGAAGAAAGGGTAATTAAAATGGGAAACAATATCACCGATCAGCAAATCAAGGACATCAATTCAGCTCCAGCTTTCTCAATTGCCTGTGATGAGTCACGTGATGTGACCGATATCGAACAGAGAGCTCTGCTATGCAGGTACGTGAACTCTAATGGGTCGTGACAAAACATAACACATTAATATTGTAATGGGAGTTTGGCTAAACTTGAAGCAGCAATAGGCCTTACAGTACATTAGTAGTCACATGGTGCGTAATTCTCTCCAGGATGCCCTGCATGAAAAATAAACATTTAATCATGAATGTTCATTTTATATTTGTAGCCTACTTAGTTATTTTACTAGTAGGCATACAGCTTATGTATTGACAGTCTATGTTGCCTCATAAAAGCCTTTAAATTTTTGCGGCTCCAGACAGGTATGTTTTTTTGTTGTGTTTTTGGGGCCAATATGTCTCTTTGAACATTTTGGGTTGCCGACCTCTGATTTAGACCAACTAGTCCATTTAGAGGAGGCAAAAACACACCTGGTTCATGAAGCTTGTGGGAAGTTCCCTTTTCCAACAACTAGGCATTTTAGTTTGGTGTAGTGTCAGTCTGGACACTAGGAGGCACTGTGTAAAAGGAATGCATACAATAGATAATAAATGAAGAAGAAATACAAGGCAAAAAAAACCATCATAGTGTCTAACGGATGATGGATGGATAGAATATAATGCACCGGTTCTTGAGAATACTATAAATCCTAAAATAAAACTGAGACAATTGTAGTGATGAACGGCACTGAGGTTTGGGCTCGATTCAACCTCCGGTCCTCCCTTTGTGGTGTTCGCATGTTCTCCCCATGCCTGCGTGGGTTTTCTCCGGGCTCTCCGGTTTCCTCCCACATCCTAAAAACATGCATGATAGGCTGATTGAGCATTTCAAAATTTGCCGTAAGTGCGACTGCGAATGGAGATGGCTGTTTGTCTCTGAGTGCCCTGTGATTGGCTGCCAACCGGTTCAGGGTGTCCCCCGCCTACTGCCCGATGACTGCTGGAATAGGCTCCAGTACGCCCGCGACCCCCGTGGGGACAAGTGGTACAGAAAATGGATGGATTGATGGACAATTGTACTGAAACTTAACAAAGCAAAGCTTACTTCTCTTTAATCGATGTGCTGTGCCACAGCACGTCGCCACCAGCACGCTTTCTTCATCACATCTTCATGGTGGGAGCAGGTCTGGCTTGGCCAGAGACGAGCAACACAGAGTGGGCAATTGGGTTTGAGAAACTTGGCGCTTGTCAGACGACCTCATCCACTGCCCGAACGTCCATTTTACTGATTGTAATTTTCTGTCGGCTAATAAAGTGGTCATCTGGATTCAACTTTATGTACCTCCATACGGCTGAAAGGGAGCTTACTTACTACAGGTTGGTAGAGGTATCGATGTGTCTTATCTGAGCATTCTTTCAAGTCTGAGTACAAATACAAACATAGTATATTGGCACTACTACCACTGGTGTCCATTCATCCCTTTTCAAGCCCTGTCTGACAAATCATAGAAAACATTTTCAAACATGGCCTTGCCAGTGAGGCGATGTGATTTAGAATTGAGGGCTTGTAGGTAGGCAGCTTGTTACCACTCACTTTTTACAGACTCATCACACCCCTCCACCTAAATTACTGATGAAAATACATTATGGAGTGGCTTCTATCCTCTCCTGCTGTCCTGGTGGCCCTCTGCTTTGGAAGAAGAGAGAAGAGGAAAAAATAGACTATAATAAATAATGCAGCCTTCCAGCGGACCTTATCTCCCTCATCGCTCAATCTCTCCTCCCTTCCCTCTCTCTAATTAGTCTACAAATTTGTTTCACTTGTTCCTCTTTCTTTTTTTCTGTGACCAACAAGCAAGTGCGAAGACTCAATTTACTGTTCCACAGGCCTGCTAGTCCGGGTTCTTTTGCTTTCGACACACCAAAATTCAAAAGCACATATTCAGTTATTTCCAACAACCTCAAGATAACCAAGTCAGCATATTGCATGATATAACTCTTATAAATGTAGGTGAATGATCGCACTTAAAATGTCACATAATCTTCAAAATCTTCTTTGTACATTAAAGAGACCATTCAAAAAGCCATCTAATCAAAACGAAATGCACCTGCTTCTACTACAGTACACGCAGGATATTAGATTCCATAAAGCCACTCCAATCTTTGAGCCTATGTGCCTGTGCACAGTGGAATTCTCGTCTGCAAGATAGGTTCTCTCCAAATATAATGACCTCATTTTACTGGTTGTAAGCTTGGTCGAGGCTGTAATAGAAGACTGTTATAGTCAAGAGCCGGAATCGGCAACTTAAACAATTTTTCATCAGTGCTGAAGGTGAGGGGCAAACAGGACCATGCACTTCCTAACCCGGTGTATGATATATGATGAAATTATATTTTAAATATGAATGTAATACAGTGTCTTTATTACGTGTCTTTATTATAACACTTTTGATCAAACATTTTTAATGCATATAAATGATTCACTTCATAACATAACAAACAACAATTTTAATAGTGCTAAGGTAATATGGATGGTTGTGCATAGTCATATGACTACGCACTCATCCATCAAGTCAGCTATGTTACTTGACCTCATCTCTTCGTTTTGTGTTTGTTTTTTGTAATCATTTTATTTCATTCGACATTAAATCTGGAGGAGAAAACTAATAAACATGACATTGTGTTGTTACTGTTTAAAAGCAGTGGGTTGACTTCATGAAATATTAAACTTTGGGACTTCTAAGGGTTTCTGGGCATTGTGACCTTATCCTCTTTTTTTCATAGCCAAGTGCGATACCTTGTAATGTTGATGTCCCTTGCCATTTCCAAAACACGGGCAGCCGAGGGAGAGCAGCCAGGCGATGAGCACATATTAATGTCAGACCACAGTGAAACAATTCTACATGCGGTGTTTTTTTGCCTCAACCTTCATCCTTCTTTTTCCTTTGCTCCCCTTTGTTGTCATTTGACAACAAGGTCCACCCGTATCCCTCATTCATTGATAGTCACACATGCACCGAGGGACAAAGCTGGTTGCATAGATTCAGGAAATTATGACATGCATGCCTGCTCTAGTTTTAAAAGACAAAATATAGACACAATCAATAATACTAATAAATAAAACATTTTGTATCTAATTCAATTAATTAATGGTATGTTCGATGGATTAAGCGATTCTGAAACTATTGACTTGTAACAGCCCAACTATTGAAGGGTGATGGATGCTTATAGAAATTTCTAAAGTTTTATGCAGACACTTTTTAAAATGATTAATATTTCAACTTTGACATATTATTAATTATTTAACTATTATTATATATATTTGTAAAAGTCAATCCCAAAATGATCTATGCCCCAGGCGTATGAATGGTATGAATGGAATCTTGTCTGTTTGCAACAGGTATAGGTCAACAGTCAAGCCCAAAACTATTTATACCCAAGGGTTATGAATAATCTCAAGCTTGACTTTATATGTATGCTCATACTACTAGACTTTACATTATATACTCGTGTTTTTATTTGTAATAGATTGTGTGGTGTTGTCAATGTGTTTTTGTTTGAATTTTATTTATTTTTTTAATTTGGAAAAAAAATCCGCAATGTAGTGAAACCGCAATAAACGAACCACGATGTAGCGAAGGATTACTGTATATGGTTTTATGGGTATCTTGATAGACTTGACCATGATTATAGGCTCGGTATACAACTTAAGTGTGTGGGCCGTGAGCATGCATTACAGAAACCTTGAGAATGTCATGGTAAAAGTGTTAACGAGGCTGTATCTGAAGGGATTGAAACAATGGTAATGAGATATGTTGGCCAGGTTTAATAAACATTGCAGTCAATGCAAGCCATCTCTGCAGTGCCTCAGAGCTTGCTTTGTTACCAGACTCCCACTCTTTGGCTCGCGTTAATATGTCAACTCCGGCCCTGGAGAGTCTGCTCCCCCACATCTCCCGACCACTGTCAGGTGACCCAAGTAGAAAAGGTTAACAATGGAATTTGAGGTTGACTCAGTATTTATAGATTTTTGTAGCATGGCTACTATGCTGTACACAATTTGATAGTGTCCACACAAGTGTTGAATAACCGCAAAAACATATGACAGTCCTCCACTCTCCATGCTATCAATACTTGATGCCATCTTAATAATATCCATCCATTATCCAAACTGCTTTATCCACTCGAGGGTCACAGGTGGGCTGGAATCTATTTCTGCTGACTTTGGGCGATGGGCTATAGCCTGAACTGGTTGTCAACCAATGGCGGAGCTTAATAATACAGATGTTAACAAATCATGAATTTACTGCTTCTACTTACTCTTAGTTGGCGATTGGTGGCTGCCTACAGTTGCTAAAATGCTGATTTTAGCATTCATTCATGTGCTGTAATGCTATAAATACAGTGAATAAGAAGAAAGCTTGCAAATGATGCGCCACTTCCAAAAACTTGTGCCTTAGAGCTCTGTATGCCGTCATTGTGTGATGCATAATGTTCGTGACCAAGCACGATATTTACTGAGTTAAGTATGAACATAGGGTGATGAATTTACCCAAAGAAGTGCAATAATTTGTAGTATCACATTTCACTGCTGGTATGAGTGAATGGTGCCTTGCCCGGAGGAGACTGTCATTGATGGAGACTAATGTTGACACATCACACTCGAGGATCTGCAGTCAATTAACACATTGTCTAATTAAAGTGATCTACTGCTATATATATGAGAGATTGAAAGTGGCTGTAAACCGGGTATATGGTGCATTAAATTTACCATCAGGTCTGCTTCTTTATTTCCATTTGGCTTTTAATGTTAATAACTCGCTTAAACATCTGCCATTACCAAACACATTATGTAAGCATCTTTCGCAGACAGTAGAAGATAGACTATTTACATTTTTTTTTACCCCACAGTCTGGAAAATCTTACAGCATAAAGTGCAAAACTCAAATTTAAATTCTCCCCAGTATTTTTCTCAGCATGAGAAGTGTCCTAGAACAAAGTAGACTCGCTTTTTTTTATCCTCATATTCATTTTTTTTCCAGGTGTTGTGTGAATGAGAGCCCCAATATCATTCAGTTTTATTTACCTTCCCTTTGCTTTCCAAATGGTAATGAGCCTTAAAAGGTTGTTTCAACTGCTTGCTGCAGAAGCTTTACCGATAGAGGAGTGTAAAATGGTCAAGAATATCAGTAATTATTATTAGTTGTACTAGGTTCATCTTGTTTTTTCTTTTTCAATTACTTCTCTGGTTCTTCTATATCAAACAAATTTGTTTTAGGTTCATTTACCTGACATGTTTCGGCGGAATCTTCCGCCTTCATCAGAGTGTCACTCTGATGAAGGCGGAAGATTCCGCCGAAACATGTCAGGTAAATGAACCTAAAACAAATTTGTTTGATATAGAAGAACCAGAGAAGTAAAAGTAATTATTATTCCTCCAGCTCTTTTATTTGCATTTTTACAAGACTGTGGAAAACCTTCTCAAGCTAAGAGTACAAAACTCTTTCTTAATACTGTTGAGAAAACTACTGTGAACCATTAAAAGTGAAGGCAAAGCCACTAACGATTTGGCGAGTCAATAAATTGAGGTGACACTTAACGCTGTAACCTGGCAAATTCGGCATTTAATTTCCATTCGGGCCCCATTAGAAAATGATTTAGTGTGATTCAAAGTCACTAAAGAGACCAAACAAGTGCATAATGCATTGCAATGCACCATTTATTGCTAATTTGTGTCTTCTGAGCGTGTTTGTATATATATATATATATTTTTTTTATCATATACGGTGCACATCTTAATTAATGACAAGCAGAGAATGAAATCAACCATGCTTCTGTGAGGTTATACAAACAGCTAGGAAAAGGGTAGACAATTTCAAACTGATTTTGAGGCTGGCTGGCACAAGCGTCTGACATGTTATGGACAAACAGGTCAAGCCTGTCTCGATACTTACAGGGAAAGTCCAGTAAAAAAAAGTCTTTACAATATTTTCTTTGTAGTCCATGGTGTATCCTGGACTGCTCGTCATCCAATTGCTGGGCCGATATGGACCAACAACCATTCAATTTTTTTTCAGAATACTTCAGAGTCTTCTCTAAATTGCAATTTGGCAGTCTTTCTCCTCAGTATGCTGATTGGATAGAATTGTGAGGTTGACTGTATTCCATCTATCTGCTTTGGAAGGTTAAATCAAATAGCTGAAAAAATAAAGTTAAATACCAAAATGTTATATTGCTGCTGACTTTGAGATTCTAGTTGTGCTGTTGTTAATGCTTAAGCAAGCGTTATTATTGTCCTTATTCAGCAAACGTCTCCCAGAGTAGTTCCATGCCAACATGAACAATAACTACTAAAAGGGTTCAGATTAATGACAGTGCAGGTACTTGTGCTAATGAAAATTGTAGTGCTCAGAAGCCACAGTATCAAGTAAGTAATTGTCCTAGACAAACAAAAAGGAAGTTACTAACTGTTTTTTCATATTACCATGTCTGGAGTTGGATTCACCAAGATGTGTTAGAAACATGCTTTCATCAATGTGGAGTTGACATACAGTGTGTGTATATATATATATATATATATATATATATATATATATATATATATATATATATATATATATATATATATATATATATATATATATATATATATATATTTTTTTTTTTGTCTAATTGTATGTCTATCGTGTACTATGTCTCGTCACCGTGGGATAGAGGAAACAGAATTTCGTTTTCTTTGTGTGTCTTGACATATGAAGGGATTGAAAATAAAGCTGACTTTGACTTTGATATATATATATATATCACAGACTTCTTGCCGAGCCCAACTAATCAAGCCCCCCCCCCCCCCCCCCAAAACAGATAGAGAGATAGAGATCCCATTGCGTTGTCGCTTGTCGCTTAAGGCAGCACTTCAAGACACCGATTAATACTTATCAATGAATGTAGAGGTGTCACAGCTGACATTGCCAAACTGAAATTACCCCCCCCCCCCACACACACACACACTTAGCTGAATTTTTTGATGATATGCCATCAGATGCTAATGCTGGTAATGCTAATCTGTGCTGAACCTTGAATTTTTTTTCTGGGAATCGTGGGGTAGTTAGTATGTGAATTCTCCCCCTTTATGTAACACGGGTGACGGATCACATTTTCAGAATCAGACAAATACAAGAAAGATTAAGACAGTAATTAAGTGAATAGATTACAGTATTTTGCGCCCTATTAGGCGCACTGGGTTATAAGGCGCACCTTCAATGAACGGCCCATTTTAAAACTTTGTCCATATATAAGGCGCACCAGACTATAAGGCGCATAAAATAGAAGCTTTACTGCAACAAACTGAGATTGACTAGGGTTGCGGTATGCACCCACTAGCCAATAACCAACGAGCCCTCTGTAAACATTTGCGTTTCTCAAACGATCTCCTATAAGATGATTGGAACTTACTAAAGTTCGATCTAACGCATTGGTACTACTTACCTATGTTTCCCTTCCATATCGATCCGTAGATTTACTCGAAACATTAACAGAGCAGCCTATTTTGACATGAAATAGCCTCGCGCGTATAGCAGCTATCGTTATAGCATTAGCCATTCACAATTTCCCATGAGCCTCAGCTCGCAATCTCCCATGAGCCTCAGCAAAGTGTAAACAATCGCGTTTCTCAAACGATCTCCTATAAAATGATCGGAACTGACTAAAGTTCGATCTAACGCATTGGTACTACTTACCTATGTTTCCCTTCCATATCGATCCGTAGATTTTGTCGAAACATTAACGGAGCAGCCTATTTTGAAATGAAATAGCCTCGCGGCTATTCGGTGACGCCCCCTGACTACAGTTGCCGTAATGTTGGGAAGTGATGCGACCTTGTAATTTACTAGTCGTACTAAAACGTACTAAAACATTTTGGCAGAGCACTGTGTACAACCAGTATGGATCAACAAATTCATCAATTGATCCATATGTAAGGCGCACCGGACTATAAGGCGCACTGTCGACTTGATAAAAATGTAGGTTTTTAGGTGCGCCTTATAGGGCGGAAAATACGGTATATATACTTGTACTGGCAATTTTTTTCTGAGGTTTTCTGTATACAGTCTCATTGGTTGTTATCCTTGTGTAAACATTAGGCTTTTAGCCATTTCACACTGGGCACTACTTTTCAGGGCCACAAATAAAAACACTCTGCACCTCAATATATCTTGCGAGAGGTAGCCCTACTGCCCCAGTCCTGTCATAAAGAAACTAATAGCGGACCTTTCCAATCAATGGCTGCTCAGGATCATTCTCCAGGTGTCTATACCTTGAGGAATTGGTGAAAATAACCCATAAAACACTTCAGGATAAGTGAGACCTTTAGGATTCTAAAGTCTTGCAGGTTAGAGAATGAGGACACATTTATACAAAAACGTTGGCTCGGTAGATCAAACAGCTATACCCTGACAAGGGTTAATAAAGTATTAAGAGATGCATATTTACAACACACAATGACAGAAGCAGAGCTAACAATTGGTATGATGTCAAACAAGCAAAAAATCGTTTTTTTAACATTGTTTGTTGATTGTTTTTCAAAGTGCTATTGTTTTTCATTGTTGTTCCCAACCCTGCAAAACTACAAACGGCACTGCGCTTCAATTGCTCTACAACGGGTTTTTTTTATCCATCTTTTGTGATGTGAAAGCCAACAAAACACAACAGAACACAACTGAGAATGAGTAATACCAGTGCAATTCTATGAAGTGAATTATATGAATAGAAAATCAGCAGTTGCGATCAAAGGTTTTACACATTTTTCTTTATTCTAATCAATGCTTGTTATACTGCTTTAGGTTTCGACTTCAATAATCCATTCAACATGTAAAAATTCACTTGAAAATACAATTTAGAGCAGGGGTCCCCAAACTTTTTACTGTGAGGGCCACATAACTTTTCCCTTCTCTGATGGGGGGCCGGTGTCAGTTTGTAACAGAAAAAGTGTGACGATCGTAGGGGAGCTTAAAAAATGTATTGTTTTCCAGAAAGCCACACATAACCAAATAACGTTTATTTAATAACCCTTTCCAGGTTCTTTACAGAAAAAAAGTCAGGAAACAAATAATAACACTATTAATGAAATAAATAATAACTAAATAACCCTCTCTGAGTTCTTCACAGAAAAAACAGGAAATAAATAATAACTAAATAAATCTCTCTGGGTTCTTTATAGAAAAAAAAGCCATGGACAAT